>NW_027530624.1:274988-313758 GCF_008692635.1 Crocuta crocuta
TTTTTTTTTTTTTTTTTTGGCTAGTTTTATGTCACTCGATGATGTAATTTTCTCTCTCCTTGCACTTGCTATAAAATGGAATCGTACAATATGTCTTCTGTGGTGTCTGATTTCTTTTGCTCAGTGTTGTTTGTGAAGTTCTTCCACGTGTTTGTAGTTGGCTCACTTTTATGAACATCCCACAAATAAGTACTTCATGCATTGCTCTGTTGATGGGCAGTCAGGTTGTTTCCGGTTTGGGGCTGTTCTGGATAATGCTGCGGTGAACATTCATGTGCATGGTTTTTGGTGAATTACTGCTTACATTTCTTTTTTTTTTTTTTTTTTTTTTTTTTTTTTTTTTTTTTTTGGGAGGGGGGGAGCNTTACATTTCTGTCGGGATATACCTGGAAGTGGAATTGCTGGACATAGGTATCTTCAGGTGTGGTAGATACTGCCTATGTGAGTTTCCTACGGCTGATGTAATAAATTGCCACACATTTTGATGGCTTAATCCAACAGAAATGTATTCTCTCTAGTTCTGGAGGCCCGAGGTCTAAAATCATTTTCACGGGACTGAAGTCAAGGTGTCAGCAGACCCATACTCCCTCCAGAGGTTCTAGGGAGGGAGGAATTTGCTTTTTGCCTCTTCCAACTTCTGGTGGCTGCCAGTATCCCTTGGCTTGTGGCCCCATCATTCCAATCTCTGCCTCTGTGGTCACATTGCCTCTTCTTCTGTCTGTGTCACATCTCCCACAACTTCCCTCTTATAAGGATACATGTGATGGCATTTAGGGACCATCCAAATAATCAGGATAACTGCTCATCTCAGAGTCCTTACTTAACCACATCTGCAGTCTTCCCNGATTAAGATGTGGACACCTTTGGGGACATTTTGCAGCCTACCATATCACCGAACTATTTTTCTAAAGTGTTTGTGCCAGTTTACTCTCCCACCAGCACGGAATGAGAGTTCTCTTTCCATCCTCTTTCTCTCTCTCTCTTTTTTAAAGTTTATTTATTTTGAGAGAGAGAGAGAATCCAAGGCAGGATCTCATGAACTGTGAGATCATGACCTGAGCTGAAATTGAGTTTGATGCTTAACTGACTGGGCCACCCAGGCACCCCTGTCTTTGCATCCTCTCTTTATTTATCCTTGCCATCACTTGGTATTGTCAGACACTTTAATTTTGCGAATCTCATGAATGTGTGGTATCATTGTGGTTTATTTTTCTTCTCCCTGATGACTAATTTCTGCTCATTCTTTAAAAAAAATTTTTTTTTAATGTTTATTTATTCTTGAGAGAGAGAGTGTGAGCAGGGTGGGGACAGAGAGAGAGGGAGACACGGAGTCTGAAGCAGCCTCAGGCTCTGAGCTGTCCACACAGAGCCCAATGCGGGGCTCAAACCCACAAACCGTGAGATCATGACCTGAGCCGAAGTCGGATGCCTAACTGACTGAGCTACCCAAGTGCCCCAGCTCATTTTTGAATGAGGAGTAGGAAGTTTTGGGATGGATAGAATGGGCAAGGGTATTCCAGATAGGTGGAATAGCATGAGATCTCAGGGAACACGTGTTTAAACTGAATAAGAGGCCTATTGTAAGGCACTAGGTTATTAAAAATGCAGAGAAATAAATGGAACAAAGTCAAATAAGATGTGAGGCTCTGACTGAGCAAAGAAGGGACAGAAACCAGGAGGGGTCTGGCCAGCTGGCACCAAACCAAACAGAGGAATCGGGAATGGAGCTCTCTGTGAGTTAACGCTGCAGGTGTGAGGGCAGTGGGGGCCTGCGGGCCTGGAAGGCAGGTGCTGGGATCAGACTGCAAGATCCTGGATTCTGAGCATGGAAAACAGTACCAGCTGGTGGTTAAAACCAGGGCTCTTAAATTTGGGACCTAGAGAGTCCTGGGTGTTAGCATCTCCCTTGACTTCCTGGCCCTGCCACTTTACTAAATGTCACCCAGGACGCTGCTCCTTTCCAGACTGCACCCCTCACCCCCGCCCCTGAATCATTCAACCGTCATTTACCAGTGTATACTTCTGTTCTAGCTCCTACAGGATGGGTCAAATCCAATCCCTCCCTTGACAAGCTCTGGCGTAGTTGGGGGTATGATCACTGGGGGCATCTCAAAGGGACATACAAGGGGCTGTGGGAGCTCAGATGAGGCAGACACTGACTCTAATCTGGCTTCACAGAACTTGGGCTTCCTTGAGGATTTTGCCTTCAGGCTCCACCGCTTCCTCACTGACGTCTCTTGGCTCTCTGGTCACTTGCCCTCCTTCCTGAAGATTCTAGCACCTCCTCACAGACCGTATCTCTACCCATGCGGCTGTCCTGCTGGGATGCTTAACCTCCCTGTGATGACCCATCCTTCCAGTTATTTAGCCGCTTGGTCTCTTCCCACCTCACCTCTGCTGACCTTCATCCCACTCCAGCCATTTACTCCCGTGACCACACCTTGGGCTTAGTCACTGCCTGGAAGTGCAGTGCACATAGCGAACATTTGCTGAGCAATTATCCCACATGCCAGGCCTTGGTGCCAGGTGGCTTACATGTGTTTACCCCTCACAAAAGCCTGTAAGGTTGCTATGAGTAGCCTCATTTTAAAGGTGAGGATACACACTCAGGAAGGTGAAGTCACCTCCTTGGATGACACATAGTGAAGTGGCAGGGCTAGGATGCTAACACAGGACTCTCTGGGTCCCAAATTTAAAAGCTCTGGTTTTAGGGGTGCCTGGCTGGCTCAGTTGGTAGAGTGTGTGACTCTTGATCTCAGGGTTGTAAGTTGAAGTCCCACGTTGGGTGTGGGGATTACTTAAAAAAACAATATCTTGAAAACAAAACAAAACAAAACAAAAAGCCCTGGTTTTAACCACCAGCCGGTACTGTTTTCCATGCTCGGAATCCAGGATCTTGCAGTCTGATCCCAGCACCTGCCTTCCAGGCCCGCAGGCCCCTGCTGCCCTCACACCTGCAGCGTTAACTCACAGAGAGCCCCACTCCCCTGATTCCTCTGTTCGGTGCCAGTTGGCCAGACCCCTCCTGGTTTCTCCCCCTTCCCTGCCCAGCCAGAGCCTCAGATTAGACTATCTGATCTCTCCCACTAGCTCTCTAACAGTCAGGGTCCCAGCAGGAGACAGAGGGCATCGCAGCTGGAATTTTGAAGATAATTTAATGAAGGAACTATTTGCAGAGATGTGGGCAGGGTTGAGGGGACCGACAAGGGAGGGGAAAGCAGCAGGAAGCTGTGACCACCCTTAGGTCTGCAGGGGTAAGGAAAGGAAATGGGATTACCGGAGCCCAGTGAGGGCCATGGAACATGCCTGAGAGCCGCTGAAGTTGTGGAAGGTGCAGCCGCTGCCAGGAACATCGGTACTGACACAGAGCTGGCAGCAGGTGAAGAAATATCCAGAATGATGCTTTCTTCTCCCGCTCTAACATCCTGCTGGTGCTTCTACGGAGGACCCAGTTAGATGTCAGGGGGCAGGGGAGCCTGGGTGATGTTGTCCATATGGGTAGAGAAAGGTGGAGAGTGGACCTGGAAGGGCAAATGGAATATGACCAGCACACTCCTGATTGCCTTACACCTTGACCTTCTGCCTCATCTAGCAGCAGATCCTGAGCCTTGGTCCACGTGGTCGAGACTGGCTCAGAGGAGGGTGGTGGCAAAGTAGTGCATATATATGGGTGCCAGTCCAACTTCTTGGTCAGCCTCTCTCAGTCACTGCTCTCCCACGAGCATCCCCCGTCCCTACCCTTCCAGTCTCAATAAATACAATTAAGGCGAATCAGTCGTGATTTCCTTCAGCTTCCTATTCAAACCTATAGGTCTCCACACCCAGATTTACTTCACTTCTCCAGGCTGTGTTCCAGCCCAGCCTCTCCACCTGTGCATCACCCCGCCGTCATGACGCCCAGGGTATTACTCCATCATCCTTCCCTTCTGTTTCTACTGCCCTTCCTTCTCTCTCCTTCCTCTTAGCCTATAAATATGTCCACGTTTCTGCCACCTTAAAAACTAACAAAAAGCCTCTGTCTCCAGTACCTGTCCTTTTATCTCCTCCTCTTCCCATCCAACATTCTCGAGAGAACATATATGAGTTAGAGTTGTTTGGCTGCAAGCAACAGAGACTGACTCATGGGAACTCTAAGCAAGCAAGGAATTGATTAGAAGGATATGAGGGTGGCCCACGCACACGAGGGAGGAGAGACTGCAGAGCCTTGCTTTGGAAAGGACTCGAACCAGGGCTGTGGCAGGGATCGAGATGGCTGGAAGGAATCCCTGTTTCCTCAGGGCCCTGGCTGCTGCATGAATCAGCCTCCAACCAGGATCCAGCATCAGGTCACGTAAGCTCGCGATTCAAATTCCAGGGAGAGAGGCTCTGATTGGTGCAGCCTGAGTCACAGGGCCTCCCCTTGGCCTGTGGACGGCTGGGCACCCTGACGGACAGTCTCATGGAATCGTATCTGGTAGGCCATGGGTGGTTACTCTGAGAAAAATCACGGAGCTGTCATGGATGAGGGGGAAATGGACGCTGGACAGGCAGAAGGAATAGGTGTCTGTGACGTCCTGCTCGGGCTCACCAGCCCCGGCCTTCATCTCCCACTTGAGCCTCAACTCACTGAAACCATTTGCACTGAGCTTGTTAGTGACCTTCTCTTGGCAAATCCAAGGACGTTTTTCAGTCTTTATCTGCAGTCTTTGACTCCGTTGACCAGTACCTCTCTCTTGAAAAGCTTTCCTCCCTCGGCTTCTGCACAACAAATCAACCTGTAAGACTTAGCATTTCAGAACAACAAACATTTATTATCTCATAGTTTCTGCAGGTCAGGACTCTGAGCGGCTTAGCTGAGGGGTTATGATCTCGTCTGAAGGCTTGGGTTGTGTGTGGGGCGGATAGCATGCCATAGTCTCCCCCACACACACACACCCCATTGATGATCCAACAGAGGGATCAGGGAAGGCAAGGAGAGAGAGAGAGAGAGAGAGAGAGGAGAAGGGGAAAAAGATGTGCAAGCATGCATGGAAGTTGTGGTCTTTTTATAACCTAATGTTAGAAGTGATAACCCATCACTTCTGCCATATTCAGTTCATTAGAAGTGAGTCACTTGGTCCAGCCCACACTCACCCGGAGGGGATCATAAAAAGGCTTGATCACTAGGAGACAGGGGTCACTGGGTGCCTCTTTGAGGCTGCCTATCACAGCTTCCATGAGGTGGCATATTCGTGGTCCTTCTCTCTCCCTGGCAGCAAATTCTCCGGTCCCTTAGGGACTCCTCCTCTGCTACACGTCTTTGAAATGTGGTGCTTCTCTGGCTCCTTTCTTGGCCCATAGCTCTTCTCATCCTACACGTTCTTCCGGAGAGACATCATCCACCCACATGGGTTTAGCTATCACCGGTAGGCTGGTGATGTCCAAGACACTTCAGCCTAGACTCTCTCCTTGGTACTACACTCAAATGTATCCTAATATCGACTGCAGAACCAGTATAGACCACTGGACCCAGCGCACATCCCATGGGCACCTTAGACATAAGAAAAGAGTTTCTGAAAAGAACCTCTTTGGATAAGTTCTCTGCCTCCTTCTGTTTTCTCACTGTCTTGGTGAATGGCACCTTCATCCACCCAGTCATCCAGTTGAGAAACTTGGCCATCATTTTTGACACCACCCTCTCCCTCACTCTCATATGCAAACGTAAAGCCTTGATGACTTGATTTACCTCAAGGGTTTTCAAACCTGTCACCTGCTCTGTGTTGCTGGTAACAATGTCAGAATATCAGCCTTTAGCACCTCTGGCTTGTTATTACAACAGCTTCCTGGGTTTCCTCGCTTCTGCTCTTGTCCCTTCACATGCACCCTCTCAAACGCAAAGAGCTGCCCTGGCCAGGGCCTCTGAGATAAAAAGATGCTTAATGATAAGGTACCATCCAGCCTTGCCAGCAGCATCTTTCTGCCACAGTTTTTACTTTAGGAACCTCACTGCCTGCCTACACACAACCTGCTCTTCCTCACACACATGCGTTTGTTAATACTGTCCTCTCTGATTTGAATGCCCCTCCAACTTCAGGAGAATTATTTCCCCTTTAAAACGTAAGAAAATTTCCCCAACCTGGCATGTCCCAGCACATCATATTGGTTTGATTTCTTGATGTGCTTGTCTCTCCTACTAGACCATGAGCTCTTGAGGGCAGGGATTGTATTCCCTCCCTCTTGGAATCTCCAGCACCTTCGATGGAGGTTGTACTTACATGGGTACTCCAGCTCTGCATATTAAATACATGAATGTATAAACTGAAGATTTATGATAGCCTAAGATATATGAAATAGTTCTTAAAAAAACAACAACTTTATTTTAAGTAGGCTTCATGCCCAGCGCAGAGCCCAACATGGGGCTCAACTCATGACCCTGAGATCAAGACCTGAGCTGAGATCAAGAGTCAGATGCTTAGCTGCCTGAACCACCTAGTTGCCCCCTAAAAGCTTTATTTTTTAAAGTGATTTCTACACCCAGTGTGGGACTTGAATTCAGAGATCAACAGTCGCGGGCTCTACCAACTGAGCCAGCTAGGCACTCCCTGTGAAATGGTTCCTGAAGTCGAATAGAAGTTATCCAGGGGGAGAAGAGTGGGAAGGATATTCCAGTTATAGGGAACTGCATGTGCAAAGGGTAGGCAATCAGAGGAAGCCAATTCTAGGAAGTCATGGTGGTCTGGTGTGGTTGGAGTATATGGTGCGTAGTGGGTGCTGACTGAAGCAGGAGGGGAGCCAGGTATTGGGAAGGGCCTGAAAAACTGGTTAAGGAAGGTTCCAGCTTTCATCCTGTTGGCAACGGGGAGCCCTGAAAGAGTTTGAAGCAGGGAGTGATTTCATCAAAGCCGTGTTGTAGAAAGATCACCCCAGTGGCCAGTGTGGAGGATGGACTAGAAAGGGCAGGACTGGAAGCTGGGAGACCAGGTAGGAAGCAGGTCATCAGGCCAAGCAGGAGGTGTGGAGGCCTGGATGAGGACCTGGAGGCAGGGGTCCCTGGAACAGAAGAGGGGATAGATTTGAGAAATAGGTTGAATCCTGTGACACTGTTGTTTTGTAGGAAAAATCCAGTTGACCATTGGCAATTTTTATATCGCTTATCTTAATATTAAGAAGATAAACAGGGGGGGCTGGGTGGCTCAGTCAGTTAAGTGGCCGACTTCGGCTTAGGTCATGATTTCACAGTCTGTGAGTTCGAGTCCTGTGTCGGGCTCTGTGCTGACAGCTCGGAGCCTGTTTCAGATTCCGTGTCTCCCTCTCTCTGCCCCTTCAGCTCATTCTCTCTCTCTCAAACATAAATAAACATTTAAAAATTAAAAAATAAAAGGAAGGTAGATGAACTGGATGGAACTTTGAGTCTGACTTGGAGGTGAATGTGACAAAGAGGCTGTCAAGCCTGGGGGCTGTTTTTCTGATTTGATTGTCAGGTTGGTGCCAGTATGGGGAGAGGACACTCACATCAGGGTGGGGGTGGGGCATGGTGGGGAAGGCAGTGTGTTCAGGTTGGACATTTTGATTTTGAGGTGACTTTGGGACCTCCAGGAGGTCGCTGGATATCTGGGTCTGAAGCTTAGGAGAGACGGATAGGGTGGATGCAAACTTGGGGTTACCAGCTTAGAGAAGGCAGTTGTGGGAGGGGAAATTCACCCTGACTGAGCAGAACCAGAGCCTGAGAAGCAAGAGCGTGAGCTTTCTTAAATGAAAAGAGGATTTTTAAAAGACGGTTGTGCCCATGTGCTGCAGAGAAGGCAAGTCAGTGTAGGACTGAAAGCATCTGCTTGATTTAGCAAGAAGGAGGCAGTATGGGAAGGGGACAGTGATGGGAGTGGCCTGGACTGGGCTCTGGAGGGACAGAGACTAGGCCTGGCTTTGGGCTTGTCCCTTCATCCTCAGTAATGCAGGGCTCCAGCCACCAGGGGGCAGTGGCCACACGGAATCCAAGTTGGAGGGATTTACTGTTACCAGCAAGCTTGCGGGTAGCTGTGGGCTGTGGACGGCGACTAGGGGGTTGGCCCTTTGCAGAGGCTGTTTCCTAGCAGAAGAGACATCCCGACGTGAAGGGAGTAGGGGAGAAGTTCTGGAAGAGCAGGGGAAGGAAGTCCTTTTTGTGGGGTAGATGGACGGATTCACAATTCCCTGTCCTATCTTGCAGTTTCCCTCTTGTGGGCCTTTAGGGGTGCTGGGGGTACTTATCCAACATGGTACATCCAGTAGTCGTGGGGTTTATATTTTGGACCTTGACTTTGTCTACTCTCATTAGCTCCATTTTGCATTCTGTGCTGAAGACAGACAGAACTTTTGGGGCATCTGGCTGGTTCAGGCAGTGGAGCATGCAGCTCTTGATCTGGGGGTTATGAGTTTGAGCCCCACATTGGATATAGAGATTATTTAAAAATAAAATCTTAAAAAAAAGACAAGGGCACCTGAGTGGCTCAGTCAGTTGATTGTCCAACTCTTGATTTTGGCTCCGGTCATGATCCCAGGGTCATGGGATTGAGCCCTGCATGTTGGGCTCCATGTTGAACATGGAGCCTCCTTGAGACTCTCTCTCTCTCTCTCTCTCTCTTTCTCTCTCTCTCTCTCCCTCCCTCTCTCTCTCTCCCCAAAAACTAAAAAAGACATACTGAGCTTTTCTTGTTCTTACCTGCTTCCATGTGAAAGACTCTCCTC
Source organism: Crocuta crocuta (assembly GCF_008692635.1). Classification (NCBI taxonomy): domain Eukaryota; kingdom Metazoa; phylum Chordata; class Mammalia; order Carnivora; family Hyaenidae; genus Crocuta; species Crocuta crocuta. The sequence goes on from NW_027530624.1 coordinate 283,671, forward strand.
CATGGAAATGTCTCACCTCTCACCCCCATCCTTCAGGTCTTATCTCAGGCATCACTTCCTCCTGAGCCCTCTCTCACTGCCCCCTCTACCTCCTCTTGGTGCCTACAGAGTACTCAGTTTTCCTTACTGTCAGTCTTTTTTTTTTTTTTTTTAACGTTTATTCATTTATTTTGAGAGAGAGAGTGTGCGAGCAGGGAAGGAGCAGAGAGAGAGAATCCCAAGCAGGCTCCATGCTATCAGCACAGAGCCTGACATGGGGCTTGATCTCAAGAACCATAAGATCATGATCTGAGTGGAAATCAAGAATCAGACACTTAACCAGCTGAGCCACTCAGGTGCTCCCTTATCATGAGTCTTAATGTTCTGGCTTATCTTGCTTGTGTATTTATTTTTGGTTAGCTTTATTGCAGTATAATCTTTCTTAATAGTGTATTTATGTTTTTAAGTTTATTTATTTTGAGACAGAGCGAGAGAGTGAGCACGGGGGGCGGGGGGCAGAGAGAGAAGGAGAGAAAGAATCCCAAGCACTGATAGTGCAGAGCCTATCAGCAGGACTCAAACTCATGAACCTCGAGATCATGACCTGAGCTGAAATCAAGAGTCAGGCGCTGAACAGGCTGAGCCATCCAGGCACCCCTATTGTATTTATTTATTTTCTTTATTTATTTAAAAAAGTTTTTATTATTATGTTTATTTAGAGAAAGAGTACGAGCAGGAGAGGGGCAGAGAGAGAGACCCACACAGAATCTGAAGCAAGTTCCAGGCTCTGAGCTATCAGCACAGAACCCAATGCGGGGCTCAAACCCACAAGCTGTGAGATCATAACCTGAGTCAAAGTTGGACGCTCAACAGACTGAGCCACCCAGGGGCCCCTATTTTATTTATTTATTTTAAAAATTTAATGTTTATTGATTCTCGAGAGAGAAAGGGAGACAGAGCATGAGCAGGGGAAGGACAGAGACAGAGACACAGAATCCGAGGTAGACTCTGGGCTGTCAGCACAGAGCCTGATGGGCTGGAACTCAACAACCTGTGAGATCATGACCTGAGCCGAAGTCCTATGCTTAACCAACTGAGTCACCCAGGTGCCCCATCTATTGTGTTTATTTTTAAGTAAGTAACTTTTACTCCAGTGTGGGGCCTGAACTCACAACTCCGAGATCAAGAGTCAGATGCTCTCCAGACTGATCCAGCCAGGCACCCCTATTGCAGTAAATTTAAATATAGCATTCACTAGATTTGAGTGTATTGTGAATTCACATACACACACACACACACACACTCACACTCACACAGAGTCATAACCACCACCACAATCATGATGTAAAACCTGTCCATTAACCCCACAAGTCCCTCCTACTCCCAGCACTTCCAACCACTGATCTGCTTTTCGGTTGCCATAGTTTTGGTCTGGGCCGAATTTCGTATAAATGGGATCCTACAGTAATTAGTCTTCTGTGTCCAGCTTCTCTCATTTTGCTCTGGGGTTCACTCTGCAACTATCAGTAGCTACAGATTTGTTGTCTGTTTCCTGCCCCCACCCCCAGCCTCAGACCGGGTCTCTGCAAAGGCAGAGTTGTGCCTCGGGTCACCTTTGTGTCTTCAGCTCACAACACAGTCCTCACCCATACTGGCCCTCAGTAGATGTTTTCTTAAATGGAACTGAACCAAATGCTCTGGGAGTGACCACCTAGGAGAGCCTTTGAACCTTGGATGTGCATCAGATCAGGCTCATCGGCCAGGTGCCCGTGGCCTTCATGGTGCCTTACAGCTGCTCTTCCGTTTGCCCTGGCCGTTTCCAGTCCACAAGTCCTCACTCTTTCACCCCTTGCTAAGCTTCATCCCTCTACCTGACCCTCTGTCCCCATCTCCAACCCACCTCAGCTTTCTTCTGGCATTTGGAAGTCTCTACCATTGAGCCCCCAGTCCCTCAGCTCTCCTCTGACCTCCTCCAGGACCCACCCCCTTCAGATGCCTCTTTGCCAGTCCCGGCCTGTTCTGTGTACCTCTTTCTCTGGGCCTCAGGAACCCCTCTCTCTTGAGGCCCTTATAGGATGCCGGTGGCAGCTGGCTGTTCCATTCTAGGGAGCTACATTATGGTTTCTCTTTCCTTTTCTCCTCTGCTTTCTGCCACTCCCCTTCATCCCTCACTCAGACACCTTCCCATGGGAGGATCTTGGGGGAATCTCTAAATTTTGTACAGACCAAAAAACCTCTATCTCTCTTATTTCCTCCCCCCGCCCCCCAGGCCCCTTCCTTTTCTTGGCACCTTCCTCCGTATTCTCCTTACGTTCTCCAGTGGGTCCCAGTTGCCTCCCTTTCTCCTTCTGCCAGTCTCCCCCCTTTCTCCCAACCCGTCTCCTCCTTCCCTGTGCTCCTCCTTCCTCACCCACCCTCTCCCACTGCTTCCTTGGAGCCTCTTTCCTCCTCCCCAAGGCCCCATTCCGGTGCCGGGTCCTTTCCTCTGCCCCCCTTCCTGTGCCACTTCCCTCCTCCTTCCCCCTTTGTGCCTCTGTTTCCCTTATCTTACCCCCTTTATCCTCAGGTTGTAAGGGAGACACAAGACTGGGGACCTAGACACAACGATGTCCACACACGCACACTTACACAGATTGTTGGCCGCAGGTGCACAGACAGACACGTTGCATTAGTGAGCATGTGTGTCCATCTAGACGTGCATTCAGATAGATGCACACACACAATTAAGAGTATCCATCGCTTACAGTATATTGCACTTAGCACACACCAGGTACTGTTATGTTTACACACACACTTCTGGAATGTGAACAGGCAGAACGAGGAGGCAGTGAGAGCTAAGCACACAAGTTCTCTGGCACAGGAAGAGTTGCACACCCATCCCCAGACCCGGCCTCTCTCAGACTCGCATGCGCGCACTCTCTTCAGAGCCATCTAGCACTTCTGGAAGTGGGGCTCCTTCAGAAGCAGAGGGAGCATGCACAATTCCCCCGTGTTGCGTGCAGTATACCGTGTACATCTTTGTGTGCGCCTGGTGGCTGCCACAACCCTCACGGGGTCCTGACTCAGGAGAGGACAGAGCCCTCTGAGCAGTTAGGGCCACCTGCCACCATGGCTGGCTGGAGACTCCCACTGGATATACCTGCAGGATGTGAACGGTGGCAGCTTCTGCTTCATAGGGACATCTTGGATAATTAAAAGACACCTTTCACATGTAGGCAGCGGCCCCCCACTGCTCAGCACGCTGGCCAGTAAGCATTCTATGAGGGCTTTCTTTGCATGTATCAAATCAACGTTTTTGGAGCATTAGCATTGGTACTTGAGTGCTTAGTGTGTGCTTATCATCCACATAATTATCACACACTTGCTCAGTCTTGGGAGGGAGGAGCTCCCACCATGTGCGTGTCCTTTTAGGTGCTGGGGAAAGGTAGAGAACAGGCTCTCCTTGGCCCTAGTCCTGGCCCAGAGCTTTCCTTCTAACAGGCATTGGGGGGGTCTGCAGTACCCCTGTCTGTGCTCACACACAGTGGGGTACTCGGGAGTTCGTTGGGTATACTCATGGCAGAGCCCACTGTTCCTTCTGGATCCTTCCAGGGTGGGCCATTCTTATGCTGGTCATCATACACACACCCATTTTGAGTCCCCTCCTTAGTAGTGGGACCCACGTGCCTTTGTGTGCAAACAGGGTGGGTATTTGTTTTATCTCCATGGGTTATATGCATCCTGCGGGTCTCCCAGAACCCACTTTTGGGTGTTGATCATGTTCGCACGAGGGAGGTCAGTGAGGCGTGCACCTACTTTATAGGCACGCGCCATGGGGTACTTCCTGCATTTATTTGCATTGTGCACACACAGTGTGAGTCCTGGGAAGCTGCTTGTTATGTGGTTCTGTGTCCCTCATGTCCGTGCCCTATAGGTCTCGTGTGCCTAGTCTGTGTGCAGGTGGGGCTGGTGTTTCCTGTATTTATTTGTATCGTGCACAAGCAATGTGGGGTCTGGGGCTCTGCTGTATACAGGGGGCATTCAGTGGTTCCACGTCTCCTATGCACGTGCTGCCGAAGTGCCTGTACCTACTTTGTATGCACATGGGATGGGTGTTTCTTGCAATTATTTGTGTTGTGCACACAGTGTGGGTCCCAAGAGGCTGCTGAGTACAGGGGTTAGTAGGTAGTTCCAAGTCTGTTATGCGCTGCACATGTCCCGTGTACTTACTTTGTACGCCCGCGGGGTAGGTGTTTCCTGTATTTATTTCTGTTCCGCGCTTGCAGTGTAGGTCCCTGGAGCCTTCTCTGTACACGTGGGCAGTTGGTGATTCTCGTGTTTCTCTCACACATATGTCACAAGGGTCCTGTGTGCCCATGCAATCTGTGCGGGGCAGCAGGAAGGGTAACAAAGCGCCCAGACAGCTGTGGCTGCCGCTGCTGCGGAGCAGAGGCTTCCCCGAGATGCTCCTCCTCTTCCCCCCTCCCCCAAACCCTGTCGTCTGGGTACCACTCTCCAGACCACTCTCGGCCCCATCCTCCTCCCTGCATCGCAGTGCCCCACTCTGACTTGGGGTGGGAGCCACGTGCCCTCCCCAGACCCAGGGCATACCTTCCCTTGCCCAGAGTCCCTTCCCTCACTCAGTTCCCCTTTCCTTCCTCTCCCTCCCAGCCTGACAGTGCCTGGCACAGGGGAGGTGCTCACTGAGTGGATACTGCCCTCCTCCTTCCACTCCTCTCCTCGTCCCTGCTGTTCTCCTCTCCCCCCACCTGTTCTCTCCCCTGGGTGCTCCCCTAGACCCACTTGTCACTCTCCCGGTCTCTGCTCTCACCCCAGCCTGCCCCTTTCTGCCTTCCCTAGACTGTCTCTTTGTCCCCCTCCTCTTCCAAGTCTTAGTCTCAATTTCTGATTCTTCATTTATCTCTTGCTATCTCTGTCTTATATCTCCCCATGGATCTCTGTCCACCAGAAAGCCTCTTTTGGTGTCTGCCTTCATCTTCTTCCCTGTCTCCTGCACATTCTCTGTCGCTGTCTCTCTGTGTATCTCTGTGTTTCTCTGCTCAGCACTTTGACTCTCAAAATCAGTCTTTGCTTTCTGTCTCTCATGGTCTGTCTCTTTTTCTGTCTTGACCTCTGTGTCTCTCTTGTACATTTCCTTCTTTCTTTCTGTTTCTTAGGTTTCTCTTTCAGAATCCCTGTCTAGTTCTCTGTTTCGGTCTACTTCTCACAAATCATCTGTCTCCTTGTCTGCCTCTGTCTCTCTGTGTCTCTCTCTCTGCCTTCTTCTCTGCCTCTATCTCTGTGTCTTTTGGTCTCTGCCTGTGTCCATCTGGCTTTGCCCCCCTCCCACCAATGGCTCTTCCTTCATATTCCCTGGTTCTGCATGTTTCTCTTATCTTTATGTCTATCTCTCTGTGCCTGTCTCTCTGTCTCTGTCTTCCTGTCTCTGTATCTCTCCAACTCTGAGTGTAGCTCTTTCTCCTATCTCTGATTCTTGCATGTCTATGTCTCTTATCTCTGCATCTATCTCTTTGATGCTTTCTCTTTATATATTTATAGATAAAAGATACATAACTGAATCTCCTGTCTGTGTGTCTGCTTCTCTGTGGCTGTCTTTCTGGCTCTTCATCTCTTTCCTCTCTACATAGACCTTTTCTCCTTATCTCTTTGTCTCTGGGTGTCTCTGTGATTCTCGGTGCCTCTCTGCTTTCGTGACCCCATTTACCAATCCCCACCTCTCTTTCTCACCCCCTGCGCTGTGCCTGTGTTTATGTTTCTGTGTGTCTCTGACATCTCTTTGCCTCTGTTAGTCTCTCCCTGCCTCCATGTTTCCTGTGCTACAGTCTCTCCCGTCTCCCTTTCCTCCCTGTCTCTGTGTCTCTGGTGTCTCTTTGAGGCCTCTCTCTGCCTTTGAGTGTCTCTCTGCTCTCTACCCTTCTCTCTCTGTTCCCTGTCTATGTTTCCTGTGTGTCTCTGTGTATCTCTGTGTCTCTGTCTCTAGGCATCTCTTTGTCTCTAGAAGTCTTTCCCTGCCTCTGTGTCTTCTGTGCTCCAGGTCCTCTTCCTTCTCCCTTTTCTCTCTATCTCTGGATGTCTCTCTGTCCGTGGGTGTCTCTGTGCCTCAGGGTCTCTCCCTGCCTTTGAGTCCCCCTCTGCTCCCCGCCCTCTCCCTTTCCTCTCTGTCTCTTTCTGTGTCTCTATGTCTCTGTGTCTCTGTGTATCTCTGTGGTGTCTCTGGGCTTCTCCTTGTCTTGGTGTCCCCCTCTACTCCCCGCCCCTCTCCCCTCTTTCTGTCACTGCGTCTCTATCCGTTTCAGCCTATCTCTGCTTATCTCTGAGTCGCTCTGTCTCTGGGTATCTCTGTGTCTCTGTGGGTCTCGGGCCTCTCCCTGCCTCCGTGTCCCCTGCGCTCCCCGCCCTCTCCCTCTCCCTCTCTCCCCCCTCGCTCTCTCGCTCGCGCTCTCTCTCTGAGCATCCTTGGGCCCGGGGTTGCCATGGGGACAAGGTGGGAGCCGGGGATGGCGCGCGCCTGGGCTCGCGCCGGCAGCTCAGGCGAGGAGCAGCGGCCAGAGCAGCGCCAGCAGCAGGCAGCGAGCGGGCGCGGGAGCGGGAGCGGGAGCGGGGGTAGCGTTGGCGGCGGCGGCTCCTCCTCGGCCATCCCCTCGGAGCCGTGCAGCTGACGNGAGGAGGTGAAGAGGGAGAGAAAAAGGGGAGAAGGGGCAAGAAGGATGGGGAAAGGAGAGGCGTGGAGCGGGAGGCGGTAAAGAGGAGAGAGCGCGGTGACTGAGGACGGAGCCGAAAGGACGGAGGAGCGAGCGGAGACATAGAAGAGAAAGGAGGGAGGAGAGAGCAGCGCGGAGAGAGAAAGAGCCGACGGCCGGGAGCTGGCGACGGAGACCAGGCGGTGGGCGCATCGTCGCTGCCGCCCCCCAGGCAAAAAATAAAGAAAAAGAGAAAAAAATAATACCAATAAAAAGACGATGAAAATAAAACACATCGCAGCTGGGGCCATCGTATACAAAAAGGAGCGAGTGCAGAGAAGAGAGGCGAGGTGGCATCCGCTCCCGGCTGGCCTCCGCGCTTTGGAGAGGCTCCCCGGGCTGGGTGGGATCCCCATTTTTCACCCCGCATTTGGGGAAGGGGCGACTGTGGAGAAAATGAGGCGAGAGGGGGTCAGGGCTGGTGGTGGTGCCGCCTGCTTTTTTTCCCCCCTTTTCTGGGGGTGTGGGGGCCGGTTTAGTGCGATGATGGTGAGGATATTGGTTGCTGATGCTGTCTGAAGCTCCGAAGCAAGCAGGGTGCATGGGGGGGAGAGGTAAGAGGGCACGGGGGACCAGAAAGGGCTGGGGGCGGAAATGAGGGGCAAGAGAAAGAAACGGGGTGCTCCGGACTGCCTGCCGGCAGGGTGGAAGATAGGAGAAGGAGCAGCTGGGATGGGGCGCCGAGAGGCGGTGGCGTTTCTGGTAGGAGGAGAGGTGAGAGCGGAGCTCCAGGGCCGGGGAGTGATGTTGGGGAGCTAGGATGCACCCCTCAGCTCTCTGGGCAAAGTCTGTAACTTGGGGAGCCCTTTTGGCGGCCTCCTCCTGCCTCTGAGCTCGCTTCTCTTTTCTTCCTCCCCTGTCCTTTCCCGGCTGCTTTTTCTCCATCTCCTTACCGGGTTCTCTTTCTCCCTGTTTTCCAGTTTCTCTCTTCTTCCTCTCAATAAAAGCTTTCTCCTCCCCACTCAGTTTTCTTTCTTTCTTTCTTTCTATTTTCTTTCTCTCCACCCCTTCCTTTCTTTTTCTCTTTTTTTCCCCTTCCCCCTTTCCCCTTTTCTTTCATTCTTCCTCCCCGCCACTCATTTTCTCTGTTGCCCTGTCCTTTCTATCCCCTCCCTCAGTTTCATTTATTCATCACTTTTGTAGCATTGGCCTTGAACAGGGTGCTAGGGAGAGGGGTCTCTGCAAAGACAACGATCTCCCGAGTTCCCAGCAGAGCCTAACCCCGATTCTGATTCCATACCCTCATGTATTTCTACCGTCTTTTTTTCTCTGCTGGGGGCCTGGGTCTGCCCTGGGGTTCTAGCGCCACCCCCTATTTCCTCTGGCTTCCTAGAGAAGTCCGCTGGATGCTCACTGGGGCCATTGGAGGGGGAGGGGAATACCTTAAGTGAGGGCTCATGGCTATGGACTCAGCCCCACTGAGAGAGAAGGGTGTGGACAGAGAAGGAAATGACACGGATGGCTTGTGGGAAGTGAAAAGGGGAGAAAATTTGGGGGAGGGGGTTCCATCTGAGAGGATCTCTAGAGCTTCTGAGTCCCAGGTAAAAGGTCCTAAGAGAAAGCATCTGGCCTGCTGACCACTCCCCGCTTTCTCCTTCGCTCCTGGGGCCTGCGGAGTTGGGGAGCAGGTCCTGGATTTAGAGCAAGCCCCCATGAGCTGCTTAACTCAGTAGGTTTTAGTCTCTTGCCATCTTGTCGGTGAAATTTGCCCCCCTCCCCCAGGGCATGAGAGTATAGCGTCATTGCGCAGTGGGGGTCTGGTGTGTACGGAGTCAGACCATGGCGGCAGTGTGCGTGTGTATACGAGGCCTGTGTGCGTTGCAAGAGGTGTTCCAGATGGACTGACTATGTGCAGGGCTTGGGAGCCTTGGCAGAGTGAGGAGCCAAAGGTGTAGAATCACGACATGTGTGTTCGGCAGGGGTCTGGGTATGGGGGGCTCCCATTGTGGGCAATACATGTGCAGGAGGGAGTCGGCGCGTGCATTTATACTGGTTCTTCCCTTGTCTGGATGTTCATGGGCCCCTCGCCGAGCGTGCACTTGGGAGGCACTTGCTGGCTCTGTGCGTGGCAGCCGTCCACGCGTGTACCAAGTCTGGCATTGGCAGTGGGTGCATCAGCGTGTACGTGCAGCGTGGTTGGAGTAGAGGTTCTGCGTGTATGTACTAGGTCTGCTCTGAACGTGGCGTGTGCACATGAGGATATATGTTAAATAAAGTCACATGTGAAAGTACCATTGCCGCAGAGAGCTATTATTATTGTTATTATTATTGTTGTTTTTGTTAGGTGTCTCTGTGTGTCCTGGGTCAGGGGGAGGGTGGGTTTATGAAGCAGGTTCTGGGTGCCGTGATGAAAGATGTGCAAAGAGGTCACAGGCATTTGGGTGGGCTTGACAGCATGCTTGCACAGCAACCTTGAAGCTGGGTTCAAGAAAACAAAACAAGAAAAGACGCCCCCTCCCCGAAGTCAGCCAGCCCACGGAAACCGTCCCTGGCTCTTCCCCAGTAACAAAGCGTCCCGTGTCAGGGGGTGGCAGGCAGGCCAGGAGGGAAGCAGATCAGGGCCGCAGTCTGCATCTCCAGTCACTGGTAATGGAATTCCGTGTCTACTTCCTGATTTCTGGGTAATGTTGGACAGAGGCCCATTCGTGCCCACTCAGAGGTCCAGATCCCCATCCTTGTTTCCCTTCAGCTACTGGCCAACCCCCTGGTTGGTTGCAGTGCCATTCTTGGGGGTCCTCGTTACCCTCTCTTCCTCACTTCCCTCTACCAGTCTTTGCAGGGAAAATGGAGGGTGTCTGTGACAGAGGCCGTGGTAGGGAAAGAACTTGGCTACAGTGTGTGTGCATGTTTGCGTGTGTGTGTGTGTGTGTGTGTGCATGCACGCCCACACCCATGCTGTGTGTGTCATAGAGGTTAGCCTATATATCCTAGACAACATGCTGGCCAGATTTTTTTCCCAGCGGATCCATCAGTGGCTACCCCCAGGCTCATACATGCAGGGGCCATAGGCCAGAACCCGTTCTTCCACTAGTGTGACAACCAAGCTGGGGGCCCCAACCTCAGTACCCCACTGGGAAGAACCTGTGAGAGCCCTGGCTCCTCATCCTAATGTGGGGGGCATGATGCAGGCATGAGGGGGACAGATGGCCATGCCAGGAGCTGCTCGGACCTTGATGGGGGCAAGGGAGTGGTTTCCATGTCTGCTATGTGCTGGTTAATTTCCAAGATTATTTTTTAGGATGGAAAGGCTTAAGAAACCTGGGTATGGAGAATTGTCGAGGAGAGAGTGAGTGAGGGGCCTCCTCAGACTGGGGTCTGTTCTTTCTTCTAAGTATGTATCACTCATCATTTTCCCCTTGGGCCCAACACCTCCTGATTTAATAATGATGATGATGATGATGATACGCCCCTTACGTCCAGCTAGCTCTTATAGCAGCCCTGATGATGCCCCTTTCACAGATAAGGGTTTGAGGTCCATAGCATTCTCCCAGGCTGTAAGCTACCCAGCAAGGCTTTGGGCCCAGAACCAAGCTTAGTCTGTCCTTAAAGGTCTGTTCCTCTCCCTTTAGCTGTCCCAGGACCATCTCCTTTCTCTGGCTTGGCCCCTTCCCCACTTCCTCCCTGCCCCCTGAGATGTCCATCCACAGACCTGTCTCCCAGGACCTGTCAGGTGGAAGGATGCCTTACGTGGCTCAGTGAGGGCTTCCAGGACCTGGGTCTCACCTTGTATCCTGAAGGGAAAGGTGGCAAATGAGCAAGGTTGAGAGCCCATTCTGTTGGAGACAGTTTGAGGCTGGGCCCGTTCAAAGACAGGGCTACAGATGGGCTTACATTCCCCCCACCCCCTGCCGGTGAGCCCCAGGCTGTGGCCTTGCGAGGCAGGTGACCTTCCCTCATTTGCCCACAGCCCCACTTTCATTAGATGCTTGGGGCCGGCAGCTTTTCCAGCTCTGAAACAATCAGAAGGAGGCTAGAGATGGTGGCCCCACATACTAGGTCTCCACATTCAATAGGTATTTATTGAGTAGTGTGAGTCACTGAGGAAATGAAGTACAGTTAGTTCCCTGAGGTATTCAGGCGATGGTAGCATGATCACTCCTTACCTGCACATGATTATTAGACACCAACCATAGACTCTGAAGTGGACCCCATCGCAGCAAGATTCTGGTACCTGGACTGTGAGCACGGAGGGAGTTCCCAAGTCACTGGGAATCTGGACAAGGAGGGAGGCGTGGGTTTAAACAGGGAGGGGGGGGTCTTTGAGGAGGCTCAGGCACTAAGGAAGGAGGGCAGAAAGACGACTGAGGGAAACTGGGAGGAAGCAGCCCCAGTTGGGGGTGTGGGCCTAAGAGCAGAGGCTGGCACAGTGTTGCAGGACCCCTCTGTGGAGGCTCAGAGAAGTTTGGACTTGATCCGGCCGGCTGTGAGGAGCCAGCACTAGTGCGATCACGTGCACACGTGTGTATCTCGCGACAACGTGCCTTGGACAACACGGACTAGTATGTGAGCATGAGTGCATGTGCCTGTACCCGCGTGTGGAGCCCTTCACCCCGGCGTCCATTCGGACATGGTCTCCCTCGCAGAAACCAACAAGAAGGCTGCTTTAGCCCTTATCCCCAGGATCCCGTGTCGTCCAGGGCTGTGGCCACACGCTCGAGTGTAAGAGCAGGCTGGGGACCCTCCCCCACTGGGGTGCAGACTCATGTGGCATTCGCAGACTTAATCCGCCGCAGTGAGGCCAGGGAGACAGCATCTGTCACTTTCACAAACACAGGCAAAAGGAGTCTGGGAGAGACATACTCCACTTGCTCACAGCCGCTCAAGAAGCAAACGTCTGTCCTGCGCTGCCCCCCGTGCACAAGACAGAAACAGCCCCTGGTGGCCTCCCACATGCAGGCTAGCCCTACACACTGAGTCACTGCCTGCGGGAAAGCACACACACGTGCACACACATGTGCACACATGTGAAGCGCTACCCCTGACATCCTAAGTCCCCGTATGCACAACCACACTCAGACTGTCTTTGACTTTAAGCACAGCAGCTGATATCCTAACCCCTTACTCTCTCTCTCTCTCACACACACTCACACGCGCGCACACACGCGCACACACACACACACACACACACACACACACACACACACTCCTTTTGACTTAAAGCACAGCTGTAGCCATCCCATCACCCATACACACATGCCTGCAAGCGGACTCACACACACACACTCAAACACACAGCCTCCCGATCCACCAGAACCACCGTGGGCAGCGGTCATTGAAGAATGACAGCATGAGCAGTGTGCCGAGGGGGGGTCGCCCTGAGGCATGGGCTGTGGGTCACACCACAGGGACATCAGACTCCCTTGAGGGAAGGGTCAGGGAGACCACCCCGGAAGGGCTCCATTGGTCTGGACGGTTCTGCCAGGTAAGGGAGATTCAACAAATTCAGGCCAGAGGCGGGAGCCGGCTAATGGCCGAGGCTGCTGATGGCCGAGATGGCTGGTCAGCAAGGAGGGGAGGCTCGACAATTGATGTGATCGGGGCTGGACAAATGATGGCGCATTTGGCTGGAGCCGGCTAGGGGGCCAGAGACCAGAGACCGGGCGGCCATTCTCGCCTCCGTGGGGAGAGGGCCAGAGCGGGCTGTGCTGCATCAGAGTGGCTTTCCCAGCCTGGCTTCGCCGCGCGTCCTGCCTGCTGTGGGGGTCTTTCTACGTGTGTGTGCTCATATGTGTGTGTGTGTGTACGCACATTTATCTGTGATCGTCAGTGTGCACCTGTCTCCATAGAACTTCGTGTCTTCGGGACTCTTGGTTTGCATCTGTGAGCGCACCTTTGTGTGTGCCCTTGCTCACATGTGTGTGTGCGTGTATGTGCACGCCCACAAAGTGTTTGGATGCCTTTCTCACTGGACACTGTGCACCTTTGTGTCCAAGTGTATGTGTGTTTATGGAGCATGCGGGGACCTTTCTCATTGTGAGATGCTCTTCACTCTTGCGCGCTCGTATTTTTTTGGCATTGGGGTGAAGGTTAGGTGAGGAAGAGGGGCTGTGGGTCTGGCTCTGGGCTCCCAGCAATCTGTGCATCTGGTGGCTCACAAGGCTGTCTTTGTGCATCGTTTGAGCCTCTGTCTGGGCATGGGCGGGCGTGGGCTTAGTGCTTGCCAGAGTTTGAATATCTGTGTGTCCACAACAGCATCTCCCACCGAGCGTGGCTGTGGGTGGGGTGGGCCAGCTGGGATGGGGGGGGCCTCTCCCTGAATCTCATCATCGCTCTGGAGGCAGTCACGCAACCCGTCCCGGGCCTGGCTGGGACCCAGCAGCAAGGCACAGTGCAGACCACCCCTCCTCCTCCTTCTTCCCCCATGACCTTTGAGCACAGCAGCCCCAAATACATATTTATCAGAGGGGCTGTGGGGACCAGCCCCTCCCCCACCACTCCCCTCAGGGCCCAGCCTGCCTGGCTGCGGAGAAATTAACCTTGTGACACAGGAGCTTGCCGACACCCCGGCCCCCTCCCCATCCACACGGCACATATGAGCATGGATGGGTGTGAGAGAGAGAGAGAGAATAGGTACTCCTCCAGACTGGGAAGGCGGTAGCAGCCAGGAGAAGAGATACACACAGGTATACACATGTCTAGGCCACCCCTGACATACACACACACACCACACACACACACACACACACACACACACACACACATACCATCTTTCTCTTTCTTTCTTCTTTTTTTTCTCTCTCCAAACTACAGAGGCTACATGTCTTGACCAGATACACAGGCAAATTTTGAACTGGATTTACATGCAGACATATGCAGTGGTCCTGAGGTAGATTCACACACAGATTCTCAGTGACAGGATGCACACGTACACCTGTGGGCCCTGAGACCCAGGTGCACAGCCCCTTGGCCAGAGCTTCTCTTGGAAAATGCCCAGGTACTAAATCCTACAGATCCACCCAGACATTTGTGCCTCCATCGCCAGAGATGCCGAAATGGACGTGCCAGATTTGAAAATGGATGCGTCAGATAGGCACATACGCACAGGTATGAAACCCCAGACATCCGTGCATCACATACGTACCGAGGCATCACAGGGCAAGACAAATACCCAAACACCGGGGTGCTCCTCACAGAGAGAGCTGTTTTTTCAACAGAAAAGGTACAAACACAGACACTAAAACATGGTGGCATCCCAGCTCACGTGCCCATGGGTGCACACAGGCCACGTTTAGAGGTCCCACGGGGAAGCCCCTCGTGGTGAGTGGAGGCCGCATATTTGGAGTTATAGGCACAACATCCCCCACTTCAGACTCATCCCCTTGGAGCAAAATGAAAATAGGTAGATGCTTAAGTCTGAAAATATTCATGGAACAAATGCACTTATCACACAGGAACTCAGCCCTTATGTGAGCCAGGCCCTGTCTTAGAAGCTGAGAAACAATGATTTACAAGACGGACCTGGGCTTTGCTCTCCAAGAGCTCTGAGCCAACAGGATGGGCACTGATCGGACCTCAGTGTATAGTTAGTTATAAACGGTGATAACATCTGGGAAGGAAAGAAACAAGAGGCTGTGGGAGGGGTCATGGGAGAGCCTGGTTTAGATTTGTGGGTCAGGTGGAACACCTCTGAGGAAGTGACATTTAAGCTGAGCGTTAGTCACAACACACAGATGCTAAATGTGCACATGCATCCCTCCCGAAACTCACCAAGACCACACAGGCATAAACAATACAGGACGCAGATTCCCCCTGCTCCAATTCCACTGTGCTTCGGTGCCCCTCTAGAAAACCTCTCTGGTGGGAAATGGGGTCTCTACCACTGGCTGGGGTCCAGATGTCTGAGCCCCGATAGAGGAATGCAAAACGTGCAGGGGTCATGCTGAACAGGAGGCCACGCTGCCTGGGGGGTCCAGAGGCTTTACCAAAGAGGTGACGTGGAGAAGGGTGTGTAGGGTGTAGAGAAAAAGGGGAAGCAGAGGGCTTTCCAAATGGAAGCATGCCCTATGTACAGGCACAGGAGTGTGAGCCAGTGTGGGAAGTCGCTGGACAGGGGTGTGCAGGGAGGGGTGAGAGATGAGGCTTGACATCACCAGGAGGGTCTGTAAGGCTCAGGATTTATTCCAGATGCACCACATAGCATGGAAGTGTTTTGGGTAGAGACTCGACAGACTGTGAGCCGGGAGCTAAGTCAGGAATCCCTTGGAGGATCCCCTGGTGTGGCCGAGGGACAGGAGGAAGATGGCAAGATCTGGAGGGAGGGGCCTCCTGCCCTGCCTGTCTGCTCTAGGATCCCTGGATGAGGTCTGGCCAGGGAGGTGACACAGACAGCCTTCCCCTTGCTCCCAGCCCCATCACTTGTCCTCTGGACAGAGTTGGACAAGCTACAACTTCTCCCACATCCAGATTTTGTGGGGGCTGGAGGTTGAGGGTTACAGTCCCCCTTAGTGACTGTAATAAATGCTACTATTTTCAGAGGCTTCCTGTGGCCAGGCCCGAGCTGCATGCCAAGGCACACAGATGAGCCTGACCCTTCCCTGCTCCGGGGGAGTCCCCGGTCCCCTGACAAAACCCTGCCGGGGACTCCACGGGTTTATTAAAGCTTCTTGACCTTGTTCTTAGAGAATGAATGGGTCAGAAGTCCCCACTGGGTATACAGAAAAGGGGTGAGGATGTGGAGCCTGGTCTTTGAAGGTGAGACCAACCTTCACCTGCCACAGCGAGAAAGCCTATCATCCCTCTTCTCACCCCTCACCCCTCCCTAGAACATTTTCCTTAGCCTAGAAGTCCCATATTATCTGGCACCCGCCTGCCTATACTCCTTTTTTTCCTTTCCGGAAGCTCAGGCCACTCTGGCCTTGGCGTTCCTCAAACACATCAACATTGGTCCTGCCTCAGGGCCTTTGCATTTGTTGTTTCCTTTGCCAGAAAAGCTCTTACCCACACTTTATCTGGGCTGCTACTCAAAAGCCACTGTCCCCCACAGGCTTGCCTGCCTGCCTGCCTGCCTGCCTTCCTTCCTTCCTTTCCAAATTTTAATGTTTATTTATTTTTGAGAGAGAGAGAAAGAGAGTGCGCAAGTAAGGGAGGGGCAGAGAGAGGGAGGCACAGAATCCAAAGCAGGCTCCAGGCTCTGAGCTGTCAGCATAGAGCACGACACGGGGCTCGAACCCACAGACCACGAGATCATGACCGGAGCAGAGGACAGATGTTTAACCTACTGAGCCACCCATGCGCCCCCTGCCCCGTCATGGGCCTTTCTTGACCTCTCAGTCTAAAGAAACATTCTCCTGTAACCTACCCCTTCACCTGCTCTATCTTCCTTCTTAGCTCTTAGGTATGTATTCTTGTCTGTTGTATCTCCCCCTCCACTAAAAGGTCAATGCCATGAGGGCAGGGACTTCACCTAGTTCAAAGGTGTGTCCCCAACACCTACAATAGTGCTCGGCACACTGCAGTGCTCAGTGGATGTCAACTCCCCTGTCATCCTACTTGCCCAGTGTACTGAAGGGTGGAAGTGGACGTCTGCTGTGCCAGAGAAGGGTAGAAGGAGCCCACCCTCTGGGGATGCACATACCTAGGCATCGGCAAGTCAGGCCACCGCCTGTCTGAACCCCGAAACAGCCAGTCCCCAGATCTGTCACCCTGGACCTGTGCTCTCTACTCCGTTTCTCTCACCACGTTCCACTCACCCCAGCCAATTCTCCTTGTCCCCCATCATCTCATCTGCTCACCACCCCCCACACTGCTTCCTTCTTCCTTCCTTTCCCCCAGGACCCACCCTAGCCACAGGGGGGGCGGCCCAGACCCACACACCCTCCCTCCAGTCCTATCCTGGCTGAGGGCAAATCACATCACTCTTTTTAAGCCTCAACTTTCCTCCTCGGCAAAATAAGGTTTTTGTGGGGATGAAGAGTGACCGCGCGTGTGTGATGATGATACTAATAATAGCTGCTATTTATCGAGTACCTGCCAGGTGTTAGGCATTGTGCTAGGCGCTTTGAACTTTTTTTTCATTAGAAAAAACGGAGAAGGAAAAAAAAAAACCTGAGCGTGGCGTGTCCCCAGAGTGTCAGGCCCCGTGCACGGTGCTGTGAATCACAAAGGTGAACAGAGCCCTGCTGCACAGAGCTTACTATTCCAGTGTGCACGCACACACACATGCCTGAAGTGCCACGCCGGTTAGGCGGTGGGGGCTTGCGCTCCTGTGCTTGGCCCCTTTCAACGGAAGCCCCGAGGGCTAGTTTGGAGGCCACTGAGGCAACAACTCTCAGATGAGAGACTAGCCCCAGCCATCCCTAATTCCTCTTTACTAACCCAGTGGGATCTTCCATTGTTCATATCTGGATGGTAGGGTCTGGGCTAGAATTGGCCTGAGGAAATGCTTACTGAGTGAATGAATGAATGAATAAATGATTGAACAAAGGAACATATTTAGCCAGGTGTCTTCATTGAATACGCTCACCCCAAGATAGAGTACCAGGACACGCCCTTTCCCTTCCCACCCCCCCATTCCCTCCCACCCTCTGTACACCCTACTCACATATGTCATTTGTGGCTGGTAATCCTAATATCATTTCCACCACTCCCTTGCCCCTTTCTGTATCAGGTTCTCTGCTAAGTTTGTTATAAGCATGGTCTTGATTCCTCTCGCGAGCATTGTGAGACAGGTGTTCTTATTATTGTCATTTTATGTGTGAGCAACCGGAGGCTCAGAGAGGTGAAGTAACTTGCCCAGGGTCACACAGTGAGGCGGTGGCAAACCTGTTTTTTGACCACTATGTTCTTCTGTCCCATAGAAGTCCATGGTCTCCTGAGAGTCCTGTAGTCTACACGCACACTTATTCTTGCAATGTTTTCCCTCCCAGCAGTGGAAGGGCATGACCTAGGAGCCAGGAGCCCCGGCACGGGTCCCAGCTCTGTCACAACCAGCTCTGTGCCTTTGGGAAAATTCTTTCCCTTCCTTTTCCGCAGCTTCTCCTCCAGCTGTCCCTCCTGTCTGTAAGCCCTCAGCCAGTTTCCTAAAGAGGGAACAGGGCGCAGAATTTGGCTTGGTCCCACCCTCCCTTTACTGATAGAGGAGAAAGCAGAGGGGCTTCAGATTCATTCTCATTTCAGGGGGGGTGTACTGGACTCTGCGGGGCTTGGACACAGTGGGGACATAAGACAAGCCTGGCTGGGAAAGGGGAGAGGGCCAGAGAAACCACCACTCACTATGAGCCCCCCAAGCTCCCAGCCACCTAGTGGGGCTCATTACCCCCACTTTCTGCAATTACAGACATTAACTGATGTGCCACAATGTTCGCTGTAGAAAAAAGAGAAAATGCAGATATACAGAGAGTTGAGGGAAAAAACCCACCATGGTAATCTAGTTAAATGAAAGAAAAAAATTAACTTCTTGATGCCTTTCTGGCTAGTTTTTTTTCTCAAAGGAGTATGCCTACAAGTTTACCCAAAGAACTTATTAAAATTCAGATGCATGGGGGGCACCTGGGTGGCTTAGTCGGTTAAGCGTCTGACTTTTGCTAAGGTCATGATCTCGCAGTTCATGGGTTCGAGCCCCGTGTCGGGCTCTGTGCTGACTGCCAGCTCAGAGCCTGGAGCCTGTTTCGGTCTGTGACTCCCTCTCTCTCTGACCCTCCCCTGCTCACGCTGTCCCTCTCTCTCTCTCTCCTAGGAAAAAAAAAAAAAATTCAGATGCATGGGACCAAACTCAGATTTCTGACTTCTGCTCTAAACCTTTTTCTTTGGTGGGTGGTGGTGGTGTGTGTGTGATACAAATGGGGTCACATGCCACATACCAGTTTATAACCTGCCTTTTACTTCCTAACAGTGGATTATGAGCATTGCTTCCTTGTCAATGAATTTATTTTGAGTGTATTTTCTACAACCCCGCAGCCCTCCTGTACTATCGTTTATCGTTTCAGTTCCCAGTCATAGGACATGTAGGTGGTCCCGATTATAATGATCCCCGGGTAACAGGTGAGGACGTGGAGGCTTAGAGCAGCCCGTCCCATGTGTGCAAAGCTAAGGCACCACCCAAGGAGAGCTGGGGAGGGCTTGGGTGCTGGGAACGGTTCCCAGCCTCACTCAGTGCAGGGCTGAGGGGCCCTGAGTGGAGGGAGAAGCTTGGGTAGGAGCCCTCAGACAGAAGATAGGGGCCCAGTCAGAGGGGGGGTGGGGGTGTTGAAGAGGAGAACACTGTTTTCCAAGCCCCCAGATCCACGCATGCTGNCCCACTCGCCGCCTGCTCCATCCTTGCCAGCTTATCAATAGGTTAAGTGGTCAGGTCAGCGATATTGACCATTTGATTAGGACCTTGTCAGATCAATCCCTGGCTCATCTCATGGGTCTCCTCCCCTGCCCACACCCCCGCCCTGTTCTTCTGCGCCAGGGAGCAGGTGTGGCTGTAGAAGCCTCTGCCCTCCGCTATGCAGCACCCCAGAACCCGGAGCCCTCTGGCAAGTTCAGAGTAAGTGAGAGCCAGCCTCAGCCCCACCATCTCCCATCAAGTCCTGCCGGGCCGGGAGCCCGGAGTGCCATCTCCTGCTCCTGTCTCACTTCCCCTGCCCCAGGGGGGCCCCACCAAGGCCTCGGTCTAAGTGCTAGCTTCCTGCACCCTCTCTTTACATCACATTCTCTTGTCTACTGTCACTAGATCTTGTTTGTCCTGTGTCCTGTGTCTCTCAGAGCCCTGTCAGACGCTGATGCCCTTTCTTGGCTGTGTGACCCTGGGCAAAAGACTTCCCCTCTCTGAGCCTCCATTTCCTCCTTGTGTCTTGGAGCTGATCCTCACTAAACAGGCCGTGGGGATTCTGTGAGATCACATCCACAGAGCAGCTAAGCATGCCTGGCGGCCGGGCCTGGAGCTCGAGCTCGGGGAAACACCAGCTGCTCTCACTCGGGGCTCCTGGGCTGGACGACTGAGCTCACGTGTTTGTGGGGGCCAGTTTCTCCATGCATCTTGCCCTCGGTGGGAGTGTAGGTGGGCAGTCTGTGTGTGGGGCCAAGGGGCACTGTCGTCCTCAGGCCTGTCCCACGCTCCAGCGCGGGGCTGTACCCTGTCCTGGGTGATGCTGGGGATTTCCTCAGAGGAGCCAGACCCCAGCCTACCCTCCCAGAGCTCACAGTCTGGCAGGCGGGTAACAGACAGACCAGGGCGCACACAAACATTTATACTGGCTTTGAGAGAGCTGAGGGCTTTCTTTCCTTCTCTGAGTGAATATCGGAAACTTCGCCTTCTCTGCGGCGCAGCTGCAAGGAACGCAAGTCTCTGGAGTCAGGGATTCAAATCCCAGCTCCTTCCACTTCCTGTGCCTGGTCACCAGGGGCCAGATGCATCCGCTCCTTCTCCCTTAGAGTCCCCATCTGTGAAATGGGGAGAAGGTATCTCTAAGTGGCTCCTGCCATCTTCCAGCCCACGGCACCATCTCCTGTACAGGGGAGATGTTATCTACTGGGGAGAGGGGTCTGTCTGAGGGCATATGAGGGCACAGGGGCTGAGAGATGACAAGAGGAAGGGCCCAGCAGCGGTGCTGCTCATCATGGGCATTAGGCATGGCGGCGAGGGTGGCAGAGTGCAGAGGGGAGAGCTGAGCGTGGGGGCTGCTGCTGGAGGGAAGTGCCAACATGGGGCAGTGCCCCCGGGAAGACCCCAGCCCTCGGGCACTGTCTGACTCTGGGCCCCTCGGAGGCCCAGGGATTCCCCCACCCGCCCGCCATCACTTACACCAATATTGACGGTTAATGCCGTGTCGCCACCGTGTTCAACACTCAGCGCGGCTAATTGTTTTGACTGGGAATCGGCAAGGCGATTAAACGCCATCGATTTTGCCCTGCGCGCTGCATCGATTTTTAAATTTCCTATTGATCCCGGCCCTAAATCTCCTTAACCAAGACCTCACCGTGGAGATGACAGCCGCTGATTAGCTCCGGGCAGGGGTGGGGATGTGGGGGTGGGGGGTGGGGGGAGCAGCCCCTGAGAGGGGAGAAACCCCAGCTCCTCCCTCCCCCCAGGGAACAGGGGCCCTGGTCTCCTTCCACCCCTGAAGATAGAGTCCCCAGTAGAGAAAGGGGGACTTGACGGGGTGGAGTTGGGGGGACCCCTTATTCCTTTTACCCTCTTTTTTCCTGTTTGGGCTTTTCTCGGCTCACTACCTGTGGCTCTCTCCACTCTTCCCTCTGTCTCTCTCCCCATTTCTTCTCTTCCCTTTCCTGTCCATCCCTCTATCCTTCCATGCCCCCATCATCTCTCTCCCTCCTGTCTTAGTCTGTCTTCATCTCTCTCTTTTCTCCTTCTCCACTCATGTCCAGCCTCCACTAATTCCGTGTGGCTTTGGCTGGTCCTGGGCCTCAGTCTCCCCATCAGTGCCAGCCTATGTGCCATGCGATGGGCAAGTAGTATGCCAGACTCCCAGGTCCATGGCCACCCTACCTGTGCCCCTCTTGTCTTCCCTGTCAGGACCGCACGAATGGAGCACAAAGGTGTGAGGCCGATGTGGGCTTACCGGCTTTGTTAACTCCCCCACAGGGCTCTCTCTCTTTCGACAGACGGACGTTGCCCCTCACTGTGAGCTCATCAGTACCCACCTGGGGAAGCCTCTCCCTATCCTACAGTCCATGCTCTTTCTCTGAAAGCCCACAGGAAGCAGGGGCAAAAGAGATCTCTGTGTGGGCTCCTTTTCCAGGAAGACCACGTTCCCAGAAGGCAAGAAACCAGGCTTCAGGGCAAGGCCCACGGGCCCTAACTCTCTAACCACCCTTCACCCAGCTCCACAGGACCCCAGGGAAGTCTCAGCCTCGTCCACTGCATCTGTAAAGTATGGCTGATCCCAGCTGTTACTCTGCCTCCCCTCAGGGCTGCGGACACTTTCTGGGGACAGGTCTCCCCATGTCCTCTCTGTCTTGTCCATCTTCTGCACAGCACACAGTAGGACCTTTCTAAAGATTGTGGATTGTGCCCCTTCCCCTAGCTCCTTGGCCCAGGCCCTGTGGGGTGCAGCCCCTGCTGTCCCTGCAGCCTCGTCTTTCCCACTTGTCTGGGGTCCCCTGGGCAGGCAAAGGCCTGACATTGTCTTCCCTTCCCCCCAGCCCTCTGCCTGACTAAAATTTATTTGCTGTGTTGCATGGGAGGGTAGCACCCGCCTTAGGTCTTCCCGGACTTTCCCCTGGCATTCTTGTACACACTCTGCTTACCCCCCATGTTAGCACTGGGTCTTGCCTGAGACAGGACAGGGGCCCTGTCTGACCCACCTCGCACCCCCACGCTTGGTCCAGAGCCCGGCTCAGACACGCTTCCGTATCTGCTGATTAACCCAACGAACAAATGAATGAACGAATATACAAGTCAGAAATATCATCAGGACTTTTATTTTCATCTCCTTGCAACACGCAGGCACCTGATGACTAACTCTTTCAGATGTCTTTCTCGTTTGATCCTCCCAGCCGTCCTTTGAAATACATAGCGTGTGAGTTAATCAATCCCTCCATCTGTCCCCCCATTCACTCATCACCCATCACTTGCTTACTGGGGTGTCCTGCATTTGGAAGTCCCTCTGCCAAAGGCGGAAGGTGTAAGACACAGTCCCTGCCCTTTAAGGGGCTTCCAGTCTGATGGGAAAAACAGATGTTCAAAAAGGCAGGCAGCAGGATGCCCATTTAAGAGATGGGGACACTGAGGCTCAGAGCCCGGAAGTGACCGCTGAAGGCAACAAGTGGCTGGCAGGACCTGAGTCCACATTCGCCAATATGTGCCTGCCGATGGTGTGACAGGAGCCGAGTTCCTCTACTCGAGTAGTGCCTCATCCTGCTGGAGCTAGAGATGCTTCGCATATTCCCTGGGAGGCTGACTCTTCTCCTCTCTTTCCAGGTTCTCGACTGGACTGGGTTGGTGGCCTGAATGTATTAGCTTCGCTGCGTTTGCCCAAGAGGTAAGGGCCATGGCCTCAGAGCTTTGCTTCCTGCTGTGCTCCGGGTCCTGTTCCCTCCCAGAAGCCCCTGCTTTCCCCTCCCCTTCCCTGACTGCACCCCAGGAGGGCTGCCCTTCCTTGGTTTGCTCTGTCCTTCACAAGGTTAGACTGTTTTGTGTTTTCATGCTCTGTGTGTCCTGTGGCTTTCAGGCCAAATAGGTGGTTCTGGGTGTGGGTGACTGTGAGGGTTTCTGCTGGTGAGTGTCATGTGCAGTAGGAGAGAGATGGGTGACTTGGTGGCTCGGATCACAGCTTGGGGGCAGACACACCTGTGCGAACCCCTTTTCTTTCCCTTCCTAGCTGTGAGTGACTTAGGATAGGCAGAGCCTCCATGTCCTCATCTCTAAAGGGAATGATAACAGAACCCACCTTAAGTGCGGTCCTGAGGACAGGAGGCTAGTGGGGCAGTTCAGATTCCAACTCCAGAGCCGGCTGGCACCTGGGGCTTATGCCAGCTGTGTGATCCTCAGTTTCCCTGTCTGTCAAAGGAGGGTTATCACAGCACCCAGCCCACAGGATGAGGATGAAAGAAGTTACTGCATGGGAGCATGTGCCTCCAGAAGCAGGCGCTCCAAGCACAGCTGGAAGAGCCCCTGAGTGAGTGAGGATTTGTGAGGTCCCCTCCTTGGGGCCCACTGAGACTCCTAAACCGAAGCGAGAGCTCCCTGGCAGCTCAGCTCATGAGGAAATGGGCTCTGGGCATGTGCCCTGCTGTTTGCTCCACTCAGCCCGATGAGGCCCTGGTAGTGAGCATCTGGAGAGGTGTGGGACAGGGCCTTTAGGGTGGAACACCCCCCCCCCCCATGCTGCCACCTCTATTTCTACCAGGGCAGCTTAACCTACAGGCCTCAGGAATGTTCTGGTTCAGGATGATTCTGGCTCCGTGGAGAAGGCACACATCCTGGGCCCAGACCCATGCATTCCTTACCAGTTAGAACGGGGGGTCCATGGATGGGGTTCACGGGGTCTGGGGAGGTCTGTGGTTGCTGTCATAGGCGTCCTACCCAGGCACCCTTGCTGTACCAGGGGTCATAGACTCGCCTGAAGAAGCAGATGAAAGCTGTACCCCAGGGTTTGCGATGTGGCATCGCAGGAACCATAGTGGACGAGAAAATGCACTGTGGTGGGAGGCTGCCCTCCAGCTCTGCCCGCGGTCTCCCTGCAGAGATGCAAACCCCACTTACCAGATTTTCCAGTTTTCCAAAAGAAGCCAGAAATCCTGAATTTCGGGTGAAATCTCTCAATTTTATAAACGTTGGCTACTAACACAAAATTTTGAAAATCTCCCTGTGGTCCAAGCCGCACAGTTTGGGCAATCTTTGGCCCATAGGTTTCTAGTTATACAACATTTAGTATAGACTTTCTCCCGGGAAAACACATCTCTCTATCTCCCCACTTGTGCTCCAACTCAAGGTCTTCACAGACTCCCTCCGAAACCCACCCATGGCCCCCATTCTAACTGATAAGGAATGTGGGAGTCTGAGTACAGGATGTGTGCTTTCTTCAGGGAGCCAGAACTGTAGGTTTCCCAGGAACATTCGGGTCCCCTGATGTTCTTGATGTTGAAAAGAGGGTCAAGGAGGAGCACCTGGCTGGCTGGGTCAGTAAATCATGCGACCCTTCATCTCACGAGTGTGAGTTCAAGCCCCACATTGGGTGTGCAGCGGACTTTAAATTAAATTATATTAAAAAAAAAAAAAACAGAGGGTTGAGTAGTTTCCATGTTGCAGAATTTGCTTGGGGGCTAGAGGCTGGCTTTGAGGAATGCCCGAAAGTTGGGCTAAATTAGCAGAGGCTGCTAAAGGAATTCTGTTTCAGAGCTAGTAGAAGTCGCAAATCAGGTCTCTGATTTTCATCCTTTGTATTAAGATAGATGTTCATTAAGGGCCCAAGGTTTCATGGACACGTGTCTGACAGATTTGGTAACACATGCCGAGAGGTTGGGTCCTAGTGGCGGAACTGATATTTACCAAGGGGCCACCTCCATGCCAGGGCCTACGCCGGGCATTTGGCATTAATCCTCAGTGCAAGCCTGGGAGGTGGGTGGAGGTCCACTGTTGCCAGAGAAGGAGACTGAGGCACAGAGAGGGGAGGCAAGTGGCCTAAGGCAGGTAAGCAATAGAGGCAGAATTTGCACTCAGGTCTGCCTGAGCTGCAAGTGCTGACTCTCTCACCTCAACAGGACCCCACCACAGTGGCTGGAATCTACTTGGGGTGGCCGACTCTTGTGCTTAGGGTGGGGGGACTTGATTGGGGGCAACCCCCAGAATTCATATTTGGTGCCAAACCTGACAAATTTAGAAATGGAGGGGGTTGGATAATACTGGGGCTATTTGTTGGATTTTCGCTAGAAACTAGAGAAAAATGTACAACAGGAGGTGTTTAGCTGATGGAGTCTATGAGCTGGCCCTGAAGGTCGCCGCTATGTCTGAGTGGTTCACAGGGAAAGTTCTTTCCCCACCCGGCAGACAGTGGTTGTAGGCCACACTCTCTTAGGGATATCATTTTGTTACAAAACAACAACTACAACTAACATCGCCCCCACCCCCACTATCTTTCCTTCATAGCCGCACTTGGAAGGTGAGTGATTCCACTCCAGTATCTGGAGGCCTCCTCTGTGCCCAGAACCCCTCCAGCCCTGGAGGTGCTGTCTGCCTCTGTGCCCACGCTGCTCCCTCCCCTCCCCTCTCTCGGGCCCTTGTCTCCACTCTTGCTTGAGCTCACTCCTCAGCCTCCCTCAGCTCTCTGGCTCTCCCTCTCTGTCTAAGGCTCCCTGACCTCTCACTAAGCCTCATTGCCCCTACCCCATTCCTCCTTCCTGAGCACCGTTAACATTTCTGATTCTATATTGTGTGTGTAGTGTCTCTCCCCATTGGCTGTCTACACCCAGTCCCTGGCACCCTGTAAATGCTCAGTAAGGATTTGTTGAATGAATGAATAAAGAAATGAGCACACGGACACATACACCCATATCCATCCATTTATTCCTTCAGCCAACATATCTGGGGGATTTCTAGTATGCCAGGCCTTGTGTCTCAGTCTGGTGACACAGAGGGGACACAGACCTGTGTGGCCTCTGAGGGGCCTCAGGATGGTGGGGAGACAGGCAGATGTACCACCACCCTGAACCTGCAGGTCTGCACGGCGCTGGGTCAGGAGAGAGTGGGATGTGATTGACTTGCCTGGGGGTTCCTGAAGGGCTGGGAGAAGCCAAGGGGTAAGTTACCATTCAAATGGGTAGGTCACTCTTGGGGGCCGTGGATGCTGGCCTGGCCTCAAGTCCCCATGGCCAGCTACTGTCCACTGGGCATCCAAGGCCCTCCTAGTGCTGGCCAGGAGCAGGCAGTGTTCCCACCTTGTCTCTCCCTCCCCCGTGTCCCTCCGTCCTTCCACAAAATGACTTGGTGGCCTTTGGTGTGGATGAGGCCCTGGAGTCCCACAGGTGGCGTTCCCAGGGTGTGCGCACGCCCCGAAGGAGAGTCTGGATTGACTCAGAAGCAGGAGCTTAGTTGTGGGTGACAGGGTTCCATGGCTGGGTCTGGTGAGGGGTATTGGAGGGAACCCAAGGCTGCTTCAGAAGCAGGGACACAGAGCTGTAAGAGTGGGTGGGAGTATGGGTGTGGCAGCAGAATGCTCCAGAATCGGAAAGGCAGGCCTGAGTGGCGTTGCGGGTGTTCTGCAGACCAGAGCCAAGGAGTCAGTACGTGGGGTCAGGGACTTGCTCGAATGCCCCCAGCCCAGTTAGCCACCCTCGTGTTGCATTCCAGTAGCGCTTTGGCTACTGGAATAGGACATGTGCTGTTGCAGCACCCTTAGGGCGGGGGTGGGGGAGCCAGAAAAAAACTTCAGCTGGGGGCAGCTCCTTGCCTGTGGGCGGGCCCCTCAGGGGTGGTCCATAGGGTGAGGCTGTGTGAGGCTGCAGGCAGTCCTCACTGGGTGTGGATTCCATGTGCTGTTTGCCATTGTGGGATGCTCTGAGGTGTCAGGAGATCACTGCATCCCTTTGGCTGTCACTGGCTGGGTGGAGACAGCTGTCAGCCACCCACGACTGGGAGTGTCCGCCAGCCACGGGGTGGGGTGTGGAGGAAGTTCAGATGGCTCTCCTCTCTCGGCAGCTTCAGTCAGGGACCGCTGGATTCCTGGCATCCCCGTCCCAGAGCAAGTGACGGCCGAAGTGCCCATTGTCCTGGCAGGCATGCAGTCCCAGGGGCCACGGGCAAGCACTTGGCCCTAAGTCCAAGTAGAGAGCTGGTAGGCAGAGGGCAGGCCACAGCGTCTGACCCTAGGTCGTTTTAGGGCCGTTTCTTGGAAGTTGTGTTGTGCACTCCCAGCCACCCCCCAGACTGTCCAGCTCACGTCGTCTCTGCTTCTGGTTTCCTTACTTTCCTCTTCCTCATCCTGGGGCTCCACCCCTGTCCCTTTCTTTTTTTCCTTTGCTTGGTTTCATCTGGGTCTTGGCTTCTCCATTCCACCCCGCTCCCTCCTTGTTCTGAGCTTGGATCTGTTTCCAGTCTTGCAAGTACGGGTGTGTATGGGTCCACTCTAGCTTTCTGTCTCCGGAGAGAGCCACACAGAGATGTGGACCTGGTGGGGATGAGGAGGAGGGGGGTGAGGAAGAGAGAAGGAAAAAAGGTACTTGAGGGAAAAACAAGAAAGGAGGTGCCCCCCATCTTGCCCTTGCGTCACCGCTCCAGGACAGCTTCTCAGGTCCCCCAGGACAGCCGTCTGCCCTCCTCCAGGGACAGATGTGGACAGGAGGGTCAGAGGGGTCATCTGAGAAAGGCAGAGATGAACTCAGGGAGATTCAGGGAGCACCCCGCAACAGAGAAATGCCTGGGGAGGGGGAGCAGCTGAGAAAAGCAGACAAAGAGACAGGGAGATAGCAAAAAGTCAGCCGGGAGAGCAGGCAGGCGGTTCAGGGATCGTCAGAAAGAGTGTGTACGTGAGGGTGTGAGAATGAGCTGGTAGAGGTGAGGGCCATGGGCCTTGGGGGGCCCGACAGAGGGGCGGGGGGTTCATCCACCCCTCACCAGGCTGCTGTGGGGCTGAGTGTAAGGAACTTGCACTTGGCCAAGACCCCTGGTGTGTGCATCCTGTGTGTGGTGGGATGGGCAGCAGGGGAGAGATCCTGCTCCCACCTGCCCTGTGATCAGAAGCTCAGTCTGCTCCCAGCCCTCCCTGCTGCTGTCAGGAGACTGTCCCTGTCGGTCCATCCTGTCCCCTCCCTGCCCTGGCTCACTGGGGCCAGCAGGACTGTGGTCTCCTAGGGCTTGGGCATCCCTGACTTCTGGCGGAGGGGTTGGGTGGGGCGGGAAAAATCTGTGTGTGTGTGTCTGTGTGTGTGTGTGTGTGTGTGTGTTTGTGTGGTGTGGTGTGTGGTGTGCACGCCTACGCAGGAAGAGAAACTGCTTTGGATTGGGCCTCCCTTAGCCCTTCTCTAGTTTTGCTGCCTCAGTATCTCCTATGTTCCCAACTTCCCTCCACCTTCAGCTATGAGGTCTCTCACCGGCTGTCTCTGCCTTCTCTGTCTTGGTCTCTCTGTCTGTCTTGTCTTTCTGTTTCCCTCTGAATCACTCCCAAGCCCCCCAACCCGTCAGTCCTCCGCATCTCTGGCCCCCATCCTCGCTTTAACTGCTCACCTCCATCGCTGTGCCTTGCATGCTCTCTGTCTGTCTGGCCCCTGTGTCTGTGTGTCTCTACATTGCATGGTCGCCCTTCCTCTGCTCCTTTTCTCCGCGCTTCCTCCTGTGTCTGGGTCTCTTCCAGTCTCTTTCATCCTCTGTCTCTCTCGTCCCTGTCTCTCCAGGTCTCTGGCTGTCCATCCCTGCCTCTGTGTGTGTGTCTCTCACTCCCCCTCCCTCCCCCCCTTTTTTTTCTGTTTCTAACACCCACACTCACATCCTACCTCAGGAGNGGGGGTGCTGAGGAGCAGAGGTCGGGCGCCCAAGGGGGGAGGGGGCGGGGGCCGTGGGCCCGTCCTGGCACAGCGATCTGGGGCCTCTGGCCGGGAAGGGAAGAAGGCCCTCACGTTTGGATTTGGAGACCACGTAGCTGGTGTAGCCGTAGCTACAAAACGGGCCAGCCAGCACCGCAGTGGCAAACCTCTGCTGTCTCGCCACCCTCCCCCACTCAGAGACACCCCCCCCAACACCGTTGGATGTACCGAGTCACCATGACACACACGGGACACACCCAGAGCTTCCAACCCACTCGTGGAAATACGCTTGGCCCTCGGCACACAGGGACACGTGGCATCATGTAGACACACGGAAAGCGCACGGGGTCTCTGACAGAAAGAAAGAAGCTCCAGTACACGGGGAGACAAGCACAGCACCGCCGCGCACAGACACAGACACAGAACCCACACGCTCGGACACGGGGGGCTCGCTCCACACTCCCCAGATTCTCACAGACACGTGGCTGCTCCGACACACTCAGGCGGCAGCTCGCACACACAGGTTTGCTGGAACGCAGGAACACACAACCACCACGTCACCTGGGGACGGAAGGTCACCGAGGCGCTGCTGGGGATACACGCACACCCCCTCGAGAGTCAGACAAATCTGCATACCCACATGTGGGGACTCCCAGCGTAGGGGACACACTCATGAAAGCACACACACACACACGCGTGCACACACACACACACACAGGGCTGCCGAGTCTCCGGGGACACACCCACAGATCCATGGTCACACAGACATGACTCAGTAGCTGAGACACTCGGGGACACACAGTCCTGGAGGTCCCCAGCAGAGCTTAGGGACTCAAAGACACACGGCCGCCCAGGTACACGAGGAAAACACTCACACCCTGTACATACGGCAGACAGGCAGTACAGCACTGACCTGGAACCTTCTGTCCGAAGCCTCGCAATCCTCCCCCCAACCCGCCCCTGCCACACGCATGTGCAGGCCAGGCCCTGGGGCGAGGCCAAGGCAGCTTCTGCCCACAGAGACCCAAGGATGGGGCCGCCAGGGGCTCTGTGGACGGGCAGCAAGCTGCCTGGGGGTTGTCTCGCTGTTCTGGGCATCCATTCACCTTAGCTTACTCCAGCACCCACCCAGGCCTATCCCTACTCCATGGGCTCAAGACAATGTCTCCCCAGCACCCCCACGCACCCCCCTGCCCATCTTCCAGAGGTCCATGCCTCTCATACCCTCAAAGGGCCCCATCTCCCCGAGCTGCTCCCAACTGAGGGGATGCCTGCTTTCTTCCAGGGGGACTGTCCCTTAATTTATCCCAGCCGCCTTACCTGCCAGTGTGACCCCCGTCCCCATCTGCTTCCCTGCCCACTCCCATACTCACCCCCTCTCCTGGCTGTCCAAGCTTTCAGCCTCCCTAAGCTCTCCTGCAGTAGGGGGGTGGTTGGCGGGGTGGGGGTGGCTGGGCCCCTCAGAGGCA
>NW_027530624.1:313869-315556 GCF_008692635.1 Crocuta crocuta
CCCTGCCGTATTGATCTACCATGTCACAGCCCCGGTCGATAGCCAGCCGAGAAAGAGAGGGAGAGAAGGGAGGGGAGGTTTGGGGGAGGGCAGCGGGACCCCTATAGTCCTCGGCCCATCTGGGGCCTCCTTGGCAGGCTGTGGGGCCATGCTCCAGCCAGCCCACCCCCCAAGAAAGAGGCCCACCTTATCCTGCCCCCACCCCCTCTTGGCTGCGGCCCTCTCCCTGAAAGCCAGCTTGGTAGAAGAATTTAAGCACAGGTCTTCCCACTTTTTTCGGGCTCTGGCAGCTCTTCATCTCTTGTGGGCACAGGGTTTGGGGTGGGGGTGGAGGGATAGGCGGGGATNGGTTGGGTTAGGGATGGATGGGAGTGCGAATCTTCCTTTGCTGTGTGTTGGTGGGCAGGAGAAAGGACATCGCTGATTGTCCTCATCCCCAGCCATCGATAGCCAGGTGCTCGGGAAGGCCCCGTCCACGTTGCTTTCTTGCCCTTTCCGACTTGAAGTTTCACCTTGAAGGTGTACCAGGCCAGTGCTAGAGACACATCATATTTAGAATTTCTTTTCCCTGGTCCCCCTCTTGCTCAGAGGAGAGAGAAGAAAACTCAGCTTCTCCCTCTTCTCAAGCTCCTCTTCTCTCTTCCCTCTCTTCCCTCTCCTTAGAACTTTTTACCACCTGCCCCCCACCTAAGCCTCCCAAGCGCTGGACAGGGGAGGGAGGGATATCTCCTTAGGTAGGTGCAGAGAAAAGGGCAAGGCTCCAGACAGCACTGGGAACCCTCCCTCCTGGATCCCAGCTCTGGCTCCGTCTCCCCTCTCTGGGCCTCAGTTTCCCCCCTAGCCCCATCTAACCCTGCCCAAGCTCAAAGATTCTGTATGGCTCTGGGATCTGCAGGGATTCATACAGATGGGAGGCAGGGCCATGTGGAGGGTGAGACCAAGGCCAGAGGGGTGCCTGATGCCCCTCCTTCAGTCGGGGCTGCCTGGGTCCCAGGTGCATCCCCCCAACCCCCAACTCCCGGGGGCTCCAGTTCTTTGTCTGTCCAGATCCTCCTCCCCTCCCAGCCCAGCCCAGCCTCCCAGAGAGGTTGAGGAATCACCTTAGCCTTGACCCGAGGGGGAGGGCAGAGGAGGGGCAGGCGAGCCCCACCCCCTCCTCCTGCCCATGGCCATCCCCACAGTCCTTCTCCTCTCCCTGCTTCCCTGAGTACCAGGCCGCCCCCACCCAGCATCGGGCCACCGCCGTTCCCTTTGTTAGGAAGGGGGAGGGGAAAGAGCTGAGCTGAGGGGACGTGGCCTGACCCCCGACCTCTCCCCTTCCCTCCTCCCATCTGGGTCCCCAGGGGCTCAGAGCCCCCTTGACGGACAGTTCTGACCATCAGCCAAATGGCTCTGGGAGTGAGCAGGGGGCCAGGTAGGGGGGAGGGGAGGAAGGCCTGGCCAGGGCCCTGAGCCCATGAGAGGGGGGGTGTTTCATGGGTGGAGGGAGGCCCTTAGGATGAGTGGCAGGGGGATAGGCACCCACAGGGGCAGGCTCTGGGGGGGATACTGATTGAACAAGGGGATGTGGAGGCAAAGCGGGGCTCAGCCCAGAGCCAGCAGCTCTGGATGCCCTGTGGGTAGGGGCCTGGCCTGGGTAAGCACCCCCACCCTGCCCCCACCCGGCCTTCGGCATTGGGAGTGCAGC
>NW_027530624.1:315690-345044 GCF_008692635.1 Crocuta crocuta
AGAACCAGCACCTTCCATCACCAAGACCCCCTCCTCTTCCTCCTCTTCCGTGTCAGCCGCAGTCCAGTATATCCTCAATAACCCACCAGGCCCCCTCCCCATCAAGACTGCTAACCCCAAACCTGCAGGGGAGCAGAAAGGTGGGCTGTGGATGCGTCGTCTGGGGGGCCACTGTGGTAGACGGGACAGTGTCAAGGTGGGCAGGCAGGGAGATGATGGCCACAGGTTGAGGGAGACGTGGGCAGAAGTCAGGAGCGCTGGAGCTGGCCCCCAGAGCAGCGGATGAGAACAGGTGGGGGAAGGCAGGCCCCTGTCCCGTTCCCCCCCCTCCCCCCCACTGGCTGGTTGCGGTCAGGTCCCCCGAAGGCCTACGCCCACCCCTTCCACACTGTCTGGGGAACAGGGGAAGGGATAGTGTGGGGTTGGACACCAGCCCCTCAAGGGCTGGGGACAACGACCCCTTCCCCCCAGGACTTCCCCACAGGAGTGTCTCAGAAGCAGTTTACAGAGGCCCTGGGAGCCCCACCCGGCTTGCTCATGCTCCCCCCTTTCTGTTCTTTCTCTTTGTCTCTCTTTCTTTGCATTTTTCTGTCTCTGTCTCTGTATTGCTCCTGACTCTCTCCTTTATTGCTCCCTCTCCCTCCAGGGATGGAGAACCCCCACACCCTTCTCTGTTCTACCTGCAGAGTCCCCAGTCATTTTTTCCCCGCCACATGCTTTTTCCCTGCCCCACTACACACTTTTCTCTCCCACCTTTCCTACCCTGCCTGCCCCCACATCCCTCATCTCCTCGCACACACGTCTTTCTTGGTTTATCCCCGCTCCCTCGGCGTGAAAATAAACAGAGGCTCAGGCCCTTGGAATATCAGCAGGAAGTGCAGAGAGAAGATCTCAAGCCCCTCTTCTCTTCACCTGGGGGCCTCAGTGTCGGGAGCTAGAGCTAGTCTGCACCTGCTGAGCCAGAGGAGAACCGGGGGGCTGGGGTCCCACAGATGTGCTGTGTGACTTTGCTCCTGTCACTTGCCTACCCTGCACCTTGGTTTTCCTCATCCTGTGGGTGACCAGTGGGTGCCTGGAGAGTCTGGAATTCTCTCAGGCTCCTGGGGAGGCAGCTGGGCAGGGTCCTGCCGCAGAGTCAAGACTCCGTCCAGGTGTCCTACGATGCCTCTCAATGCTGTAGACCCACCCTCTCACCTTCTCCTGGGGACCCAGAAGGGGAAGCTGGAGAAAGCCTAGGGTGCCAAGACCTTTCCTCTGGCCCTGGCAGGGCCCGACTGGACCAGATTCGTGCTTTGGGGGGTGGTATAAGGACCCTAGGTTCCACTTTCATCATCAGCCGTGGAGGGCAAGGGCCGCGTCACTTGTCCCTAGCTCAGCGTCTGCCACAAGCAAGGGGTTCAAGAGGTCTCTGTGGAGTGGGCAAGCAAGCGAGGCAGTGAGGAAGAGCCTATGTAATGGTGGCGCAGGCCAGAGGAGAAAGAGAGAGGGGGCACTGAGAGGGAGGGGGGCTGNGAGGAGAGGGACTCAGACATCTCTGGGTTGAACCAATGGGGAGTGGACAGGTGGGGGGGCACTCGCCAGCGGGAGGATTCCAGGATGAACCCCAGTCTCCTTTCCAAGCCGCCAACCTTCACCTAGAACTCAGCAACCCCCCCCTCCCCCGTCAACAAGCCCGTAGGGTAGTCCCTCATTCCCATGTCCTCCCCTCAGGCCCCGCAGCTCAGGCTTGTGAAGGGGAGGAAAGGGCTTGTGTGTCTGTGATCCCGCTGGCAGGTGGGAAGAGGCAGTGTGTGTGTTAAAAATGTGGTGTATATACACACGGGTACCTACTCACACGTCACGTGCTTGCTTGTGCCTAAAACAGTTCCTACTTTTCACCATCATGAAATGTTTTGTACTATCTTCAGATTATAATTTTCTAATTAGTTAAAGGCCTTCCTAGCAGAAGAGAGAAAGATCCCTGTGGGCTGTGGGCGGTGGGGTGGGGGGCGGTTCCCACCTCAGGTGGGGCCGGACTGGACCCTGGGATGGAGACGAGTTTGGCAGGTGATTGAGACGTGAGATTCTGGTGAAGGCCCAGGAGACCTGGAAGGAGGTGAGGGGTCTGGAAGCAGAGGGCGGAGAGATGAGCAGGAGGTGGAGGATCCCTTACTGGTGGCCGTTTCACCTGCTCCCTGGCTGCTTGAGGACAACCCCCCACCCCGGACCGGGGCCCCTTTTTGGAGTGCAAGACGTGTCAAGACTTTCCACTGCCCGTCTTGACAGCTGAGCGCAGACTTGGGGGTCCAGGTCCATTTGGCTCCAGGTGCCCCTCCTTTGAGAGGTCCTCTCTGATCAGCCTTCTCTCCACCGCCCTCTTGTCATCCCCCAAACCTGCCCCTAAGCCTTTGCTCATGCTGTTTCCTCGTGCAAGAGTAGCGATCCTCATAGCTGCCCCTGACTTTGTGCTAAGCACTCAACCTGCAGGCTCTGGCTGAGCCCCTGATCGACCACTGGTGGACACAGTCATTATCTCACTTTGGAGATGGCGTACTGAGGCTTAGGGAAGGGACGTGGCTTGCCCAAGGTCACCAGCCAGTGAGACAGCCATTCAGGCCCAAACAACTCTGGTTGGCCTTTTTTTTTTTTTTTTTTCCCACTGATCCAACCAGTTAAATGTTTGTCCAGAGCCCCACTGCAAGAGGTCAAGTTCTGCTGGAGATGCATGGGGAACGTGACTGCCTCCGTGTGCTGGGTTCAAATCCTGCCTCTTCCACAGGCTCACTGTGACACCATGGGCAGGTGGCTTCCCCTTTCTTTTTTTTTTCTGAGTTTTTTTTATAGTTTATTTATTTTTGAGACAGAGAGAGACAGAGCACAAATGGGGGAGGGGCAGAGAGAGAGGGAGACACAGAATCCGAAACAGGTTCCAGGCTCTAAGCTGTCAGCACAGAACCCGACGCGGGGCTTGAACCCACGAACTGTGAGATCATGACCTGAGCTGAAGTCGGACGCTCAACCTACTGAGCCATTCAGGCGCCCTGATGGCTTCCCCTTTCTGAGTCTCGGTTTTTCCTCTGGGTCACAGCCACCATCTCATAGAAGTCAGTGAACAAGGAAATGTAAAATGTCTGGCAGATAAGGTTACTTGACAAATGGCTGTGCCCTTCTCGCTTGCTCTTCCCTGCATGTTGCTCAGCCTCTAGGTTCTAGCTCTTCCAAACATTTATGTTTGAAGAATTTTTTTCTCCAGAGGACTTTCAATATTCATTGTTTGGATCTTCCACCACCCTGTAAGGGAGGAATTATTATCTTGAGTTTATAGAAGTGGAAACTGAGGCTCAGAAGACTCTGTGTCAGCTCTTGTCCCCATAAAGGATCCGTTTAATTGACATATTCCATACCTCTGCTGGGCCCTTGCCATGTGCCAGGCCCTGTGTTGGGCACTGGAGATAGAGCAGTGAACAGAATTGGTGCAGTCTACTTCCGTGGAGTTGACAAACCAAAGTGGATGTGGATATTTATGTGTAAATGTCAATTAAATGCACAATCAGAAATTGTGATAAGCTACTCCAAAGAAGAGGCAGTTTATAGGTAGTCAACAGAGTCTGCACGAGACATTTAAGTGGAACCTTGAAAGAGGAATAGGACTTAATTAGACAAAGAGTCTTCTAGGCAGAGGGAATAGCACATGCAAAGGGCCTGGGGTTGCAAAGAGTTTGGTTTGAGGAACAGAGAGGAGGCAGTGTGGCTTGGAGCAGGGCAGGTAAAGGGGAGAGTGGTAGGGGAAGAGAAGAGAGGTATGGGCAGGGGTCAGATCACACAGAACTTTGGAGCCTGGGTTAAGGGGTTTGGGTTATTTCCCCAATGCAAGCAAGCCCCTGAAGTCTTAAGCAAGGGAGTGACAGCCTGATTAAGTTTTAGAAAGACTCTCTTGGGGCGCCAGGGCGAGAGGAGACTATGAGGGTCAGGCATGGCAACACGGAGCCCTGCAGGGAGGACGGCAGAGATGGCGCCCAGCCTGGGGGTATAGAGGAATCAGAGGGAACTTTGGGGATGGTGCTTATAGGGAGGCTCTGAGTAGTAGAGCTACCAATCCAAGGTCACACGGCTGGTCAGGAAGAGGCCCTTACCCGGCACATACCAAAGCCTTTCCTCTCACCAGGACAGATGCTACTTTTTCTCTAGGAGGCCAGGGGAAGCCTCTGGGAGGCAGAATCCTGCCTGTATCTATTTAAAAAAATTTTTTTTTTAATGATTATTTATTTTTGAGAGACAGAGAGAGACAGAGCATGAGTGGGGGAGGAGCAGAGAGAGAGGGAGACACAGAATCCAAAGGAGGCTCCAGGCTCCAAGCTGTCAGCACAGAGCCTAATGCAGGTTTCGAACCCATGAACCATGAGATCATGACCTAAGCTGAAGTTGGACACTTAACCAACTGAGCCACCTGGGTACCCCTGCCTTGTATCTATTTAATGTTTTCTACACGAACCTCAAAGTGCCTGGTGTTTTCGGCACGGAGAAGTTCACTGCCAGACAGAGGTCCTGCATGGAGGTGACTGAGAGTCATTCCTTAGGATACTCCACGGAGGAGGTGACTCTGAGCCAGGCGGTGCTGGGGGCGAGTCGGTCTGCAGGTGTTTGCTTTCCTCATGGCTGGCCTTGCTGTGTGAACTTGGAGAATGTACCAGGGTCCTGGGGATGCTGCTCAGTGTACATCCCAGTGTTGCCGTGACTCAAGGGAAGCAACCAACGGGAAAGCTCTTAGTGAATGCATTCCACTGGCGGACGCCCCAACCAGCACAGGGATGGGAGGCATGTGATGTCTCTGACAGCGAGCCCAGGCCCAAGCCCAGCGTTTTCCGCCAAGCCAAAGAGAAGAAGTGAGCAAGTGTGGGGAGAGGTAGAGCCACTGGATGGCAACATTGGCTTTGGAGTCCAACTGCCTGGATGCTGACCCTGGTTCCATCTGTGTCAGCTCAGGCAAATAATTCGACCTTGCTCGGCATCAGTTTCTTCATCTGCAAAATGGGCATATTGGCAGTAGTTCTCTTGTAGAACCACCCAGTGAGAATACTCAGTGAGAAAATGCATGGAAAGTGTTTGTAACCAGCGGGTGCAGCGTACCTCCTTAAACTGTCTAAAGTAGAACTCTGGATTCCTTGTCCTCAAGCTCCTCTAGAAACTTGTCCCATCTCAGTAAATGCTTGTCATACCCCAAACCGACGTATCTTCCTTGATCCTTCACTTTCCTTCAAGTGTCCAGAGAGCTGAGTTTGCTTCCACGGTGGTAGGGACTGTCTCATACGATGTGGGCCAACCTGATTCCCTCAAGTTAAGCACCTCTGGATAAATGTTTGTAGAGCACCTCCTGCAGGCAAGGCCCTGTGGATGCTGCTCAGAGCCCACACAGTTCCGAGAGGCTCAGAGAGGTTTGGTGGCTTGCTTGAAGTCACACAGTAAGGACTTGGCAAGCTCCATGGGGCTGAGAGGGGCCCAGGCCACTTCTAAGTTTTGAGCTTCCCAGTATGCTAGGAATAAAGGAGCACCAAAATGGAGCTATAGACCATGCCTTCAGCAGCAGCAACGACAAAATGCCAAACAACTAATATTTGCAAGGTCGTTTATTAAATTATTTGATTTAGTAAAACAAGGTTCATAGTGTCCACAGGCAGTGTGGTTTGGCAGTAGCACTCAACTCGGTCAAAAATGGGAATCTTGGGGCGCCTGGGTGGCTCAGTTGGTTAAGTGTCCGACTTCGACTCAGGTCATGATCTCACGGTTCGTGGGTTCGAGCCCCATGTCGGGCTCTGTGCAGACAGCTAGCTCGGAGCCTGGGGCCAGACCCTCTCTCTCTGACCGTCCCCTGCTCACGCTGTCTCTCTCTCTCAGAAATAAATAAAACGTTTTAAAAAATTAAAGAAAAATGGGAATCTTGTTCAATGAGGCCCTTCATGAATGTGATACCTGGTGCAAGTGCCACCCTGCCCTTGCGTCACTGCACCTGCCACGGGGACCTTACCACCCATATGTGACTCCAACACTTGATGCCTTTTCTGATGCATTCAGTTGCTTTTGCAGAAATGTGGGAGGTCCAGAACCTTGTGGCCTTTTGAAGGGAGACACCCACATAGCAGCACACCTGCCAGGAAGGAGAGCTGGGCCCTGGAATCACCCTGCCCCTTCCTGGTCTGAGCAGGTCCTCGCCCCCTCTAACCCACCTCAGGGTGCTCTGCTGAAAAAAGGGGAAAGTAAGAGCACCTGCTTTACTGGATCATTGAGAAGATGTCAGGGGATGAGCAAGAAAAGCACAGAGCATGTGCCCGCACAGAGCAGGCACTGCGTGGCTACTTTTACTATTTAGATTAACAGTGGATAGCTCGGGGCTGGGGCCGTGGGGGCTTGAGAACTCCTCAAGGGTGGGTGCAAGGCGGACACGCTCGGTGTCCTCAGATCTTCGCACAGGGTCTGGCACAGTGGGCCCTCCGTGCAGGTGCAGGATTCCATTGCACAGAAGAGGCTTTGGGCCAGGCTGAGCAGGGGGTGGAGAACAGGGGAGCTTCGTGGAGTGCCTGGCCTTTGATTTCTTCTCCACCCCCATCCGCCTCCTTGTGAGGCCAGGCAGGCACTCCCATCAGCTCCCTTTTGCGTGGTGTGGAGGCCACTGTCCCTTAACTTATTCCTAAGTAAATAGCTACCAAATGCCTCCTATGTGAACACAGCAGTGGGGACATAGTGGTGAACAGATCAGACACGAGTCAGAGAGATTATATTCATGATTCCAATCTGAATGTTAAGCGGTAGGTTCACATGAACACATTACTTAAAATAAATAAAATAAGCAAATGAATAACGGAAGGGAGCTCTGCCCAGCCAACAATGGGAGTAGGCAGTGAACCAGAGCTTGTGATTAACGTGATTTGGGGCAGCAAAGGCCCGTTTAAAAAGAAGGATTAAACTGAACAGGACAGACATGCTCCCTGTCCTCCTGGCGTGGAGATTCAAGTGGGGAAGGCAGGTAATAAGGAAGCACATAACCCGCGGAAACTTAAATGTTAGGCAGGGAGAAGAAGATAGAAATCAGAGGAAAGGCTAATGTGAGGCAGGCTGACCAAGACCTCTGTGTCGAGGACACATAAGTGGAATCCTGGAATGAGTGAGGGCATATGCCCCGGAACAGCTGGGGAAAGATGGCACCAGGCAGGGGGAGAGAGCGAGCAAAGGTCCTGAGGTATGTCAGAGCTTGGGCTTGGGTTGCAGGGACAGAAAGCCAGCAAGGAGGAAGTGAGTGAGGGGTGGGGAGCAATGGGAGGTGATGTGGTAGAGGCAGGCTTTGGTCGGGTCAATGGCAAGGTTCAAGGGTAGCCGGTTAGGATAAGGAGCCTTGAAGCTGGCATATTTGATCAGCTTCCTGAGGCCTCCCAGGGTTGCGCCATTAGTACCCTGGACAGCGGCTCAGTCTCTTAGAGCACTTGCAGCTATGGGGCGCACCCTATTGAATACAGACTTCTGTGAAGGTCGGCTTCTGTGGAGTGAGCTAGGGCCTGGTGGGAAGCAAATAACACTACGTGTATGAATTGGCCCCTGCCCACAGGAAGCGCAGTCGTGTGTACGAATCATAAATGTACAACTTAATCTTTATCGAGCGAACATCTGTGCAGACACCACTTAGGTTGGGATAAAGAAGGGCNCCCCCCGCCACCGTGTGTCCCTTCTCCAAGACACCCCTCCCTGCTGGAAGTAACCACTGGCCCTCACTTTGGAGATCATCATTTCTTTGTTTTTCTTTTGTAGTTAGCCACCTATGTCTCATTTAATGCATTCTAATTTGAATTCTAAAGATGAATACAATCTCATATAAAAACCAAAACTGTGACAGAAAAGGTTAAAAACCCTCTGCTTTCCCAGTCTGGTCCCCTCACCAAAGGTAGCTGTCATTAGTTACCTTCAGACCTTTTTGTCTGTGTTTGTCAATTCTTGCACTCATAGAAAAAGATGGTGTTTTTTTGTAGCTGTTTTACATAAATAATATTAAATTGTATAAATCCTTCTGCAACTTGCTTTTTCACTCAGCAGTGGCTTGGTGGTGGACTTTCCATGTCCGTACCTGTATGTCTGTCTTATTCTCTTTTAGAACCACAAACTGGGGATGCACATACTACTATAATTTACTTAGCCACCGATCTTTTGGTGGCATCTAGGTTGTTTCTGTTTTTTCTCTACTTCAAACCTTGATGTGATGAACACTTCATGAAATTTCTGAACTCCTTGATGGTGGCAAGTATTATATTTAAAATTAACGAAGTTCTTGCCAGCCCATATTACTGTCCCCATTTCACAGAGGAGGACCCTGAGGCTCAGAGAGGTGAATTTGCTTGCCCAGGGTCACACGACAAGTTAATGAAGGAACCAGTTTCCAAATCCTAATATGCATATAAGCACAGGGCTAGTGCTTATATACACTGTATGGATAATTACAGTCTGTGGGGTGGGTGCTCCAATGCAACAAACATTCCTGGAGCCCTGGCAGTCTGCAGGCCCAGGGCTGGGCTCCTCCACAGCAACAAATCGGACCCCACCCTGCCCTCAAGCCCTGCACTGTGGGGCAGCCTCAATGGGAAGTAATTACCATACCTGGAGCTGTTAGAAGAGGAGGTCATTACTATTAATTGGGCCTCTGGTGAAGTCAGAGGAGGCTTCCTGGGAGGGGAAATTTGAGCCAAGGCTGACAAAGGAGGCCGGAAGGCCAGGCACATAGGGGAACCCAATGTATTGACCAGAGGAATAAGGTGAGCTCTGAGGGCAAAGTAGCTACAGAGGTTGGCAGAGGCCCTTACCCACTTGGGCTTGGAAAGCCAGCCTTGGACTTCATTCTGTGGGTTCTGGGAGCCCTGAGGGATTTGCTCACTCAACAGAGAAAGTTGGAGCACCTGCTGTGTGGCAGGCACTATCTTAGGTATTGGGAATATAATAGTGAACAAGACAAAAAAAAAAAAAAAAAAAGACACCTGCTTTCAGAGAGCTTACATTTTACAGGGGTAACCAGACAATAAAACAAGTTGACGGTAATTAAGTTCCAGAGAGTGCTACGATGAAAATGAAACCAGGTGATGGAATGGAGACAGACGAGGGAGGGCCCCTAAGGAGGAGGCAGCCTTTGAGTTGAGTTCTCAAGGACAAGAGGCATAGAAAGAGATGGGAACAGCATTCTAGGGGAGGGGTCAGCAAAGTCAAAGGCCCCAAGGTGGGGACAGACTTGGCTTCTTCCAGTGTGGCTGGTGTGCAGTGCTCTCCTTGGGGAGAGGTGAAGTCCTTCAGGGCCTAGGGGCTGTGTTGGCCCAGGGACTGGGCTTGTCTGAGAGGCAGAGGGGAGTTATTGGAGGGCTCCTGGACAAGGATGATGGCCCTTGTGCTTCAGCCTTTGGACAGTTCCCTCCCTGCACGCGGGACCGCCAGTCCTGCAGTCTCGCTGGAAGAGCAGGAAGTCTGGGCTGGGTTGGTGTGGACAGCAGGGGGGTGGGTGGGGGCCCCTGGGCCAAGGGCCAGGAACCTATTTCTTTAGCTTCCTTGGAGGCCCTGGTGGGTATGTGTTGATGGATGCCAAGGACCCTGTTCTCAGAGGACCTACAATCTGAGAGACATATACAAGTCAAGAGGAGGGGCAGTGAGCTCAGCACAGCAGTTTAGGCTTTGGGCTCAGACAGACTGGGTGTGCCCCGGCCTAGCTGTGACTCTGGCCCTCACTTTCCCTGGTTTCTTTAAAGTGGGGATAACAGAAGTCCCTAATAAAAGATAAGGAGTCACTGAAACCCTGAGTGTAGTCAACCAGGTCCTCCTTAGAAGAAGTTGCAATGCATTCCCTCTCTCTTCCTATATCTGTCATATAGCTAATTGATCCGTCAGACTATCTTGCCCATTCTTGTTTCTTTCAAGCACAGAATTTTAGAACTGGAAGAAGCTTTGCGAGCTCCTCCAGCACACCTCCCACCTAGTGACGGGGAAACTGAGACCCACCCAGAGTGTGCCAGGGGCTGCCCCAGGCCACCAGATGGCCAGGTTAGAACGGGGATCTGCTTGGTCTTGTGACTGTTATCTTCTTTAAGTCATATCACAGTGCTTCTCGATTTCTTCTCACTTGAAGTGAACTTCTGGGAATTCTGGCTGTTTTGGGAAATTGGTGTCAGGAGGCTGGGGGTGGTCCAACAAGGAATGTTGTGTCGACGTGAATTTAGTAAGCATCTGCTGACTTCCCACAGACTTGCTTCCGAGATGCCGCTTCCTGATGTTGCCCCCAGCACTGACCTGAGTGTCTTCCCCCAGTCTGCCTTCCTTCCCGCTGTCCACCTGTGACCCAGCCACTTGCCCAGTTGTCCACTTGTGGGCCCACTAGGGTCCTGTAGAATCTGACATGAAGGTGGACCCTCATGGCCCCAGCCTCCGTGTCATCTCAGTCACTGTCCCAGCCTCCTCTCTGTTCATCCTACCTCTAGATTCCACCACCAGCCTGTCCTCATGCCGTGGATCTCTCTTACACACAGAACTTTCCCTGCTCAAAAGTCTCCCACCTACAACATCAAATCCAGGCAGGTATGGTGCCCTGCCCAGATCTTTCTCATCCCAGCTTGGGCTCAGCCTCCTCTTCAACCTTTCTATGGGAGGAAAGGTACCCCTGTGTTCCTGGCCTTCATTCTTGACTCCCCCCACCCCACCTTCAGCAAATCACCAATCCTGTGGGAGTCTACTCTCAAAATTGCTTCTAGAGACACCTGTTCCTTTCCTCCTCCACTGCCACCATACTGGTCCCGGCCATCATCCCCTCCATCTCATGTGGGTACCACCCATTTCCCCACGGCTGACCTCCCACAGCAGCCCGAATCATCCACAAAAACATTCACAGACCCACATCACTTCCCTGCTCAAGACCCCTTGAGTGGCACCTCACTGTGCTTATAGGAAAATCCAAAATGCTTACCCAGCCTGCAAGGCCCTGGGATCTGGCCCTGCCTCCCCACCTTATTTCCTGTATCTGCCTTGTTCAGTCCACACCAGCCATACGTGCCTCCCTTCTGCTCCTGGAATTGCCATGTTGTTTGTGAGGAGGACAAGTCTGGGTTTGATGACTGACTCCACCATTCGCATGCTGTGTGATGTGCGGCAAGTGACTTCACCTCTCTGAGCTCCAATTCATCAGTAAAATGGGGATGATAATAGACCTCAGTTCCTCAGATGGTCGTGAAGATGGGAAGCAACGTATTGGCTCAACTAGCACAGAATGGACGGTGATACTGCCGCTGCTCTGTTGTTGGTAATGATGATGGATGACGATGATGATGGTGATGATGATGATGGCAGTGAAGGAGAAATATTTTAAGTCCCTGGATGCTGGGATCTCCTAAGCAGATCATGGGGTGGCTGCAGCTTGATCTTGACTTAGGGCTCCTGGAGAAGCAGTTTTGAGGGCAGGGCCAAGGGTGAACAGGAAATGAGGGCTCAAGCCCAGAAACCAGGAAGGTGGGGGAAGAGGTGGGCAAGCAGTGCCCAGGGCAGCCCAAAGCTAGGTTTGGTTTGAGAGTAGCTGAGGCCCACTGGAGGATGGCATGGCCCTGCAGCAGGACTGGCCAGACAGCCCTCTGTCTCTGTGTCTGTCTGCCACTCCTCATCCTGTTTTCCTATGTGTTTGGGTCCCTAAGCCAGCTTTGCCTGACACCCCCCTGCCCCCAGAGGCTGCCCTGGCCTGGTGTCCGTTGAAGGCCGATGTGCTGAGATGCAGAGGGAGGTTGGTGTCCATGAATCACCAGTTCCTCCTCTCCTGGCCCAGCTGTTGACTCAGTGTGGCCTGCAACCTGGTCTTCCTGTTTCATGCTAAGCCGGGGGTTGGAGGGACCTCTCTGTGCTTCCCACACCTTGAGCCCTCAGGATGAGGCAGCGCTTGTGGAGAAGGACCCCTTGGGTCCCCACACAGAGCAGGGATGTGTTGGGGGCTGAGTAGAGAGGTCGCCAGAGACAGCGAGAATCCTGAAAGAAGCCAGGGAACCAAGCCACAGAGAGTCCCCAGGGGCAAGAGAGGAAGAGGCCATGGCTGGGGGCCCTAAGGGGTGAAGAATCCCGCTCTGCTGTCCCCGGTGGGCTGGCTGCTCCCCCCCTACCACTCCCCGCCGGGCCCCCGGGGGACCTCGCTCTAATAATGTATTTGATCGACTCGCCGGCCGCGTACAAGCGATTATTGTCTTGTCGGGAGTCAAACGTATCGATCTGGTGAGAAATATGAGCAGAGCAATGGGGCCCGCGTGTCAGTTACCAGCCCTGCTGGCCCTGGGGAGCCCCCTACGTCTCCTTTAATTACCGCTCAGCCCTGAGCCCAGCCTGGCCTCCCCTGCGCCG
Organism: Crocuta crocuta; assembly: GCF_008692635.1. Lineage (NCBI taxonomy): Eukaryota > Metazoa > Chordata > Mammalia > Carnivora > Hyaenidae > Crocuta > Crocuta crocuta. The sequence continues at coordinate 328,051 of NW_027530624.1, forward strand.
CCTCCCTCCCAGGCTCCCTGCACCCTGAGAGGCCCCCCACTGCTCCCCAGCTCCTATGCCCTACCTGCCTTGCTCAACATGGCTTGAGGCCTCTTCTCTGGCTGAGAGGCCACTCTCTGCCCTGCCTAGGCCTCCCATTCCTGGCTGCCAGGCCTTCCCCACCCAGCAGGCCCAAACATTGCCCCTGTCCTCTCCCACCAGGCAGGCATCTCAGAACCATTCTCCTTAGACCCCCTGACTCCAGGTCAGGGACTCAGTCTGCCTGGGAGGCAAGAGGGGTAGGGCAATTTCATCCCAAGGGGGCATGGTTGAGCCCTTTCCTGGGAAAGGCCTGGGAAGGCAGTTCCAGAAATGGGTGGTACGTCTCTTACAGCTCACCATAAGGGGCTGATTCCCAGTCATGTCCAAAAAGCACGTACCTGACATAGATGACATTGACTGTGTCCGTGGTGGAGTATTGGGGTGGCATGGTAGGGTTTTGGCCCCCCCCATAATGTCCTTATGATCCTCATTTCCAAGCCCCTCAAGACATAAATCCTAAATCCAAATAAAACCTGCTGTGCAAATGCAGCTTCAAAATGAGGCTCCAGTACCCCACTGCCGCCAGACTGCTATCCGGAAGGCCCTTGTGCATAGAAACCCTGCATCTAAAAGGCAGAGAGGGGTGGACCAAGAGGCAGGAGGTCTGAGCTGAAGCTGGGTTGATGCTGTGTGGTCTCTGGATCTCCTCAGTGAAACGGTCTTTGCGATATGGGATGCTGTGGAGTGTCGGTAGCTGGGAACTGTCCCCTCTGTGTACAGACGTGAAAACCACTGGTCATTACCCTAAAGCGGGCCTGCCTGCCTGGGTGTGTCTGGATGCACAAGGCCCGTGTGCAGAAGGCAGGGCACTCGGGAAGGCCTGACTGTGTGTTATATCCTGAGTGAGTGTGCATGGGTGTGAATGTGGGCACACATGGCCAGGAGGCGTGCCTGAACACCCATGTGTAGATGTGCCCTTGTGCCCACATGAGGGAGCCAAGGGGTTTCTGTACACAAGAGTTAGAGATGTTGGGTGGGAGCCTAGGCACACAGAGGAGGGTTCCCGTGTGTCTGCGTGCGCATACATGTGTGTGAAGTGCGGGGGCCCATGTGTAGAAATACTTGAGTGTATGTGTATGTTTGGGTGAGTCCAGGCGTCTGTGTGCGCGTGTGGCTTGGGAGTTCCCCAGCGTGGGGCGCGGCGAGCCTCGCGGGGCCCAGGGCGGGCAGGCGGCCTGTTTGGAGATGCCAAGTGGCCTGACAGCCTCGGACCGGGCGCAGGGAGGACGAAGAGGGCAGCGGGCTCGGCCGCGCCTTTGTCCGCGCCGCCGTGCGCTGGGAGTCCTGCGCCTTTGTGTGACCCTCGCAGGTGGCCNCGCTGCCGCCCTCTGGCGGGCGCGGAGGGAAATGCTGGGCCGGGAGCGCAGTTCCGCTAGGGGCCAGCGAGCAGTCAGGGGACCCGGGGCTCCCCTCTCCCGAACCGCCTGGGGAGCCCACATTTGCCCCTGGTAGACATCTTGCCACTCTGGGCCAAGGCCCCTCCCCGTCGCCCGCAAAGCCACTGTCCACTGTCCACGGGCACCGTTTCCTTCTCAGTGGACGGACGCCTCACCTGCGGACAGGTGTGTGTCTGGGACCTTCCCACAGTCTTGCGGGACACCCACAGCGAACGTCTCTTGCGGTGCTTCTTGGCTTCAGTGCTCCTTGGCTCCGGGCCCTTGTGGAGGCCACCCCAGCTCTCGGGTCCTCAGTCTTTTCGACTGTAAATGGGGCAAATAGTGATCATCTTAAGAGATGGCGCCTGTCAAGTGCACCTGTCAAGGCTGGCATTGGGGAAGAGCCTGAAAAACTCCTAGCCAGTGTTTGTTGTTGTTGTTGTTGTTGTTGTCATTGTTGTCATGGGCCCACCCTTTCTCCCAGACCCACATGCCCTGGTCCAGATGTGTTTGGCCTGGTGGAGGCAGCTGGAGGGCTGGCGCAGCTGCTGCAGAAACCTCCTGAAGACCCAGCTGGAGGATTCAGTTGCTTCAGCCTGTTGCCGTCCACCCCACTCCCCCCACTGCCCCAACACACACATGAATTGGGATCCACCACCTCCTGAAGTGGGCCTTGGGGCCAGAGTATTTTCCTTTCTGAAGGGGGCGGACCCTGTGGTTTCCTCCCCGGGTGACTTCCGGCTGAGAGGGCTTGGCCCCCAGAGAGGGCGGGGAGATGACACAGTTGTTCCCCCAGCCCTGCGGGGCGGGCAGCATGGTTCACTCCAGCATGGGGGCTCCAGGTAAGGGGCCCGGGGCCAGCGCCCGCTACCTGCCCTGCCCTTCCTCTTTAGCTGTCTCCTCCGCACTTTCACTCTTGTACCTCGGCAGCTCCCCCTCTCCCACCCTGGGTCCCCACCCTCAGCTCCTCTTTCCCCTTCCCTTCAACTCCGGACACCTGAGGGCTTCTGGTAGTGCCCCCCTCCGGGCCCCCCATCACTGCTGCAGTGTTCTGAGGGCTCCAGGGGAGGGAGGATGGAGCCCAGTGTTGGTAGCAGGCTCTTATAAGGAGAACCCGGCTGGGAACATTGAGCTGCAGGGCTTTTCAGTGTGTGTTTCTGTGCATGTGTATGAGAGTGGTAGTTCTGAGTCCTTTGAGTGTGACTGTCATGTGTCTGTGTGTGAGGGGCTCTAGCATGTGGCATTGTGGACTAGCTTTGACAATGACCCCTTGGCTTACTGCCTCCCTTCATTTGTCCCAGATGTCACCTCCTCAGGGAGGCCTTCCCTGATCTCCCTGTCTGACTTGGCAACCAATCCACCATTCTCGGTCCCCTTGCCCTGCTTTGTCTTTTCTTTACGGCATTTATCACCACCTGAAAATTTATCGTATGTCAGTTGACTGAGTGAATGTTGTGTGCCGGGCACCATACAAGGTGATTTGTACTTTTTGGCTCATTTGGTAAAATGTGTCTATCTCTGCATAATGATAGTTATCTCTTGGCAGGGCTGATGGGAGAGTTAAATGAGGTAATATGTGCAAATGCTTACCACGGTGCCTGGAACACAGCAAGCGTCAATACTTGGTGATTGTTTCATTTGCGGCCATGTAGGCATGACTGTTGGTATGTGTCACATCTGTGAGTGTCCGTGGGGATGAGTCTCAGTTTGGCATGTGCCGACCTAGGCGCATCAGTGTACACGGGCATCCCTGTGGCCCTTCAGCAACACGTATTTATTGAGCACGTCCATGCTGGGTCTTGGAAACACCACTGAAATAGGTCTGTCCTGGAGTTCCTAGTGGGAGAGACTGACCTGTTGGCAGAAAGTGGAGGAAGCATGGGCAGAGGGGTCAAGGCCAGCATGCCGGAGGTACAGGGAACTGTGGGAGCACAGCAGACTTGCCCAGTTGAGCCAGTGGGGTGTCAGAGAGGGCTTCCTGGAAGAGGGGGTATCTGGGCTGAGATGTGAAGGATGAGTGGGTATGAGCAAGACAAAGGAGGTAAGGAAGGGGGTTGAGATGGAGGGAAAACTACTTGCAGGATGGCACATGATTATTTATCGAGGTGACTCCCTGTGCAACTATGTGTATGTGTGTGTCACACACAGTGTAGACACAGAGATCCGAGGTCTGCTGTATCACTGATTTCTCCCTGTCTGGGGTTGAATGGGGGCCTTGCATGTGCCGGGCACTGAGTTAGACCCCTTACTTGGGCTCTCTCACAAAAACTGCCCTGCCTGGGAGGCCCTCCTGGGTTCCCTGCCTGGATGCGAATTAATACCCTGCGTGGCCTTGGGCACATCACTTGTCCTGCCTGAGCTCAGGGTTTGGGGGTCCACCCTGGCCGTCTCCTAGAATGAGCTGATTCTGGGCATGTGAGTGTCTACACGTATGTGCGTATGTCTGTCTGAGTGACCTGGGTATGGGTATGTATGCACATCTGTGTCTGTCTGTGTGTCTGTCTGTGTGTATGAGTGACTCTGGAAGTGTGAGTGTGTGCACATTTGTGTATATCTGAGTAACTCTGGGCGTGTGTGTGTGTGTGTGTGTGCATGTTTCTGTGTGTGTCTGTAGGAGTGATTCAGGGCTCATGTGTATGTCCATCTGAGAGATGTGAGTGGATGCGTGGATGCACATCTGTATGTCTGTGAGTGACTCAGGTGTGAGTATGTACATGTCTGTGTGTGCCTGAGTGACGTGTGTGTATACATCTATGTCTATTTGTATGTCTGTGAGTGCTGGAGGGTGACTTTGTGTGTGTGTATGTGTGTGTGCGTGTGTGTATGTAAACGCAGGTGTGCATGCGCATGTCTGGGTGTGTGTTTTGCATATCTACCCATGTCATTGTGTCTGGGCGTGCGTCTTCTCTACAAACATCCCGACAAGGGATCTCTGCACACCTGTCCCTGTGTGTGTGTCTGCGTGGCCTCTATCCTTGTCTGGGGCTCTGTTGGCTGAGGCTGCGGTGTGTGTGCTCTGTGGCACAGCTGTGGGGCCACCTCTCTTGTTGTGTCTGCTGCCTGTATCTCCATCCCTCCCTCCTGACAGCTCAGAAGTGTTCACTCCCTTGAGGCCACCCGGAGACAGACATGGGGTGGGGGGGCGGGTGTTGCTCCTACGGAGGCAGGGACTGGGCCAGCTGGGCCCACAGAGGTTCCCGGCAGCGCAAACCCTGCCCACAGGGGCTCCCAGGCCACAGCCTTGATTGAAGCCGGCTGTGAAGGCAGGAGACCCAGGGGACAGGCCAAGAGGGGCCAGGAGGGGTGAGGGGCAGCCCTTGGGCCCTCTATATTTAGCCCCATTTTCGGTAAGTGCTAACGAGAAGCTGGCCCAAGTCTGCTAAAACTGGCTGGGGGAAATGCAGAGGAGAAGTGAAAGTCCGGAGAGGGAGGGGTAAGGGAGGGGTGGGGAGGGCGGAGGGGACCCAGAGTCCCAGGCCTGAGGCAGTGGGGCAAGCGAGTGTGACCCCAAGGGTGTGGGTAGCCCTGGGTGTGTCTGACTCCAGGATGGTGGGATTCAAGGGGCCCAGTAGGATTCTGCATTGCTTCCTCCTGCCCAGTCCTCTAAAGAGTTACACACTGCCAGGCATGGGAGAAGGGAGGGACGACTGTGGCCCTATAACCAAGCAGCCTTTCGGTGTGAACGAGGCTTCAAGACGGGCTTTGGAAGGTGCAGGGAGCTGGAGCATATTAGAGACACTGGTGGAGGTGGCGGTGGGGGTTTTTCAAAATCCAGATGCCCCGGTCTTACCTTGTCCCAATGAAAGTAGAGTGTCTGAGCGGGAATAGGCGTCAGTATTTCTCCAGAGCCAGGAGAGAGAGGCCTGGGCCGAGGCTGATAGCCTATAGGATGGGTGCCTCGGTGGGCCTCTTAAGGGATGGCCAACATCCTCGAGTGTTAAGGCATCATTTGACTTTGGATCTGTGATGGAAATGGAGTCCCCTATTCATGCTTGGTGGGAATGATTCTATGAAGCCCTTTTTCTCAGATTCGGCTCTGATGGGGGAGGAGGAAAGAAGAACAAGACAGGCTTGGGCGAAGGGCAACACTGTCCATTTTGCCGTCAGCCCAGCCAAATGCTGCAGGAGCACCTGGCTGTGTGGGAGTCGGGGTCGGGGAAGAATTAGGGACGACGATGGAAACAGAGTGGTAGAGATTTCCCCTCAAGCCACCTTTGCCTCTTCAGCCACTATCCCTGCGGAGGAGACGTTACCTTCAAGGTTTGGGTGGGAGTTGCTTGGGGATTGGGGCTCAAAGTCAAGGTGGCAGGTGGCAGCAGGGAGAAAGGTTTGTCTGGGACAGGATCGGGTCCTGGCCTGTCAGAGATTCTTGCATGCATTAGTGCTGTTATGACACCAGCCTGGGCTCTAAGGAGCTCACAGATTGGGGCAGGGTGAGGCCATTGCCTAGGGAGTCGGGGTGTTAGAGGCAGGGCGTTCCCAGACAAGAGACACCAACCACCTGAGGAGTCGGGGAGGACCTCACAGAGGTGGTCACATGGGAGCTGGGACCTTAAAGAGGAGCAGGAGTTTGCTCATGGAGATGAAAAGGTCACCAGGTCAGGGAAGAGCAGAGCCAAAGGCCTGGAGGGAGGAGACCAGGGCCTCAGGGCCCCCTTGTTCACTCCACCGACATGCCCTGGGCTGGGCAGTGTTGGGGACCCCAAGATGAGTCAGACCTGCCCTCAAGGGGTTACCTGTCTGATGGGGGAGACCTACTGGGGCCCAGATAGCTACAGCCTCTAGGACAGTCCCCCAGGGAGATGCGGGGCCAGCGGGAGCCAGAGTGGAGGGAGCCAGCGCCATAGAGGACAGAGCCTGTGCGGGTCCTGAAGGATGAGCAGGAGGTCGCCAGGTGGCCGTGGGAACAGCCTTCCAGGCAGAGGGACCAGCCCACGCCAAGGCCTCAGGAAACGTGTAAAATGGCAGAGGGACAGCAGGACAGAGGCAGGAACAAGTAAGAGAGAGAGCCGCAGGGAGGGACGTTCGGCCAGCGTGTATAACCGATTCTTCCGAGCCGGGTGATGCCAGGGGCCCAGCGGTGAGTCAGAGCAGGCCTGCCCGCCCTCTGGTCTGGTGGGAAAGGACTAGGACACAGAAGGACACAGCCCTGTGGGCTCAGGGCGAGGACAGTGGGAGGGCACGACCGTGGGAGGCTGGATTATTTTCCCAGGGCTGCCACAGTGAAGTACTGCAGACGGGGTGGCTTAAACGACAGAAATTAATTTTCTCGAAATCTGGAAGCTAGAAGTCCAAGGTCAAGGTGTCAGTGAGGTTGGTTTCTTCTGAGGCCTCTCTCTTTGGCTTGGGATGCCCATCTTCTCCCTGTGTCTTCACATGGTCTTTTTCCTGTGCATCAGTGTCCCAATTTCCCTTCTCATGAGGACACCAGTCATATTGGATTAAGGCCCACCCTAATGGTCTCATTTAACTTAATTACCTCTTTAAAGACCCCTTCTGGGCTTTTCTTGAGGAGATAGAGAGCTGTGGAAAGGTTCAGGGCCAGGGTGTGGGAAGGATCTCCCTGGGGCAAGATGGAGCTGGTTGGAAGGAGGGGCCAGGGAAGAAGGTTGGGGCAGGCGTTTCTGGGGTGCTGGATGGGGTGGGATGCCAGACCGCAGTAGCATTAGCAGTTGCCTAGAGCAGGGTCAAGTTCTGGGCCATTTAGAGGCAAGGTTAGGCTGGACCTCTGTCTTTTTTTTTTTTTAAATTTTTTAATGTTTATTAATTTTGAGAGAGACAGAGACAGAGTGCAAGCTGGGGAGGGACAGAGAGAGAGGGAGACCCAGGATCTGAAGCAGGCTCCAGGCTCTGCGCTGTCAGCACAGAACCCGATGTGGGACTCGAACTCACAAGCTGTGAGATCATGACTCGAGCCAAAGCCGGATCCTCAACTGACTGAGCCATCCAGGTGCTCCTGGACCTCTGTCTTTGATATCTCAGAGTCAGCAGTGGGATCTCAGTGCCTGAACATTAGCCACTCACGCCCCTCCTAGAGTCTGGAAGCAAGGCCTGAGCTCCAGGCATGTCCTGGGCACTTGTCCACCACCCCATCTTCACCAGACTATGCCTTCACCAGACAGGACTGTGTACTGGCTCATTTATTTATTTTTTTAGCTTTTAATTTTATTTTCTTTTTTGTGCATGAAAATATACATAGGATGAAGTGCTCAAATTTTAAGGGTGCAGCTTGATGAATTTTTACATATATATAGAACCACAGAACCCCCCCGACAGATCATGGTATAGAACATTTCCAGCCTTCCACAGGCCTTCCCACACCCTTTCCCCGTCAGCCTCCCCCCAAAGGTACCCATTATCTGACCTTGGTCACCTAATATCATCTTGCCTGTCTCTGAGCTTCCTGGAATCCTACTGTCTGTCTGCTTTTGTGTCTGCTGTCTTTTCCTTGTCACGCCTGCGAGGTTCAGTGGTGTGTGTGATACGGGAGTGTGTTCTTTGTCCTGCGGTGGAGTGTTTCGTTGTATGGACATACCACATCATGTTGATCCGCTGATGCGCCCGTGGGTTGTTGCCAGTTTGGGGTCATTTCGAAAGGGCCACTGGGCAGGATGCCCCTCTCTCTCGTGTGGGTGCTCGGGAGTGGATGTGCTGGGTCCCAGGGAGGGGATGCCTCTTCAGCTCTCCTGAATTGTGCTTATATCGATTTACACTCCCACCAGTAGTGTGTGACCTGGCTTTTTAATCAGGAATTTTAAAGCTGAGCGGTGTTTCATGTCGAGTAACCCTCCATTGCAAAATTCCTGGACTTTTTTTTTTCTTTTCTAGTTGCTGAGGATGTCCTAGCTACTTAGGTGGCCTTTTCTTCTTAATTTATTTTTTATTTTTTTATTTTTGAGAGAGAGAGAGACAGCATGAGCAGGGGAGGGGCAGAGAGAGAGAGGGAGACACCGAATCTGAAGCAGGCTCCAGGCTCTGAGCTGTCAGCACAGAGCCCGACGCGGGGCACAAACCCATGAACCGTGAGATCATGACCTGAGCTGAAGTCAGACTCTCAACCGACTGAGCCACCCAGGCGCTCCTAGCTGCCTTTTTAAAAATATCTTGGGTGCAGAACATACTTGAGTTGGACAGCCCCTTTGATAGGGTGGCATCGTGGCTTAAGGCAGGGATGTGGAGTGAGTTGTGGGAGAGACCTTCAAGTCAGAGTCAGGGTCATGAGAAAGGTCTGAGGCCAAGCTGGGAGTCAAGGTTGGATGAAGGACTTGGACCACTGGGATAGGAGTTGGGATTTGGGATGGGTAAGAGAACTGAGACCAGATAGGAAAGAAGCCCAGGTCTGTGTAGGGTCTAGGACCCGGGTTGGGTTCGAGTCACTGTCAGTCAGGGTGAACTTGAGTAGGGGTGACAGCTGGAGATGAGGTGGGCGGAAGTCACAGTGTGGCAGCCAGTCNACCCTGTCTTCATGAAGACAGGTGTCCAGCCAGGGCACCTCTGCTGTCTCACTGTGCTCTCGGGCCCTCACTTTCCTCCTCTGTAAAATGGGGGTAATATTAGCACCAACTGCTACAATGAGCGCTGAATCATACTTAACACTGTGCCTAGCACTGGCAAACGCTCACCTTTCCATTGTCAGCGTCAGAGTGTTGTGAGGACAGAGCATTGCTTGGTCTCCATTGCTTTGTGTCCCCGGTGCCAGCTTGCTGCCTGCCACCTCCTCTCAGTTCCTGGGTTTACGGGACTGTAGAATGGGCTTGCACTTGTACGGTGGGGCACGGGCACCCAGGCTGAATCGGGTGTGCAGTTGGGATTCAAGGCTGAAGTCCCAGGTGAGGCCTAGGATTAAGTCCAAGGACCAGGTCAGGGGCAGAGGTGGATGGAGTTGGAGTCAGTGGTCAGAAGGGGGCTGCTGGGCCTGTGTGCTGCCGAATGTGAGAAGGGAGGCCAAGAGCGGGCGGCCGGGTGGGAGTGAGGTGTGGACGGGAGCGCTGTGCGCTGGAGGAGGGGCAGAGATCAGAAGACTCACTCCTCTGGGGACGCTGCAGCCCTTCACACCCCCAGGCCCCACTCAGAGTGGAAAACATGTCTCACCCGAAACCTGGTGAGGCAGGACGGGTGCGCCTCGGGAGGAGGCCCAAGGCTGACTCGCTCCTGTGGAACATCACCCACCTCCTCCTGGGCACCGAAGCCTTCTCACGACCACCGGCTACCTCCCAGCCCGCCCCAGGGCCTCACGGGAGGTGGCCCTCCCTGTGCCACCTTCTGCAAGGGTGGAAAGGATCAGGCAAGACCCCCAAGGCCTGAAGGCCCTTTCTTGTCCTGTCGGAGGAGGGCAGAGGCCCAGTAAGGAGGGCATGTCTCCTGGAAAGAGGCACTTGCAAGGTGGCAGGGGGTGCAGGGGATTTGGGGAGAGGCTGGGGTGGTGCTGGAGGAGGGGCCCCGAGAGCCCTCCTGGCTTCCCCTCCCTCACCCCGCTTGCATCCCTCTTCTGTCCCCAGAAATAAGAATGTCTAAGCCCCTGGAGGCCGAGAAGCAAGGTCTGGACTCCCCGGCAGAACACACAGGTGGGTGGGGAGGGGAGCAGGGAGGGCAGAGGCGCTGCGTGGTGGGGGAGCTGCGGGGATGTGGGGGACACAGGTGACACCTCACTCTTTCCCTCTCGTTACAGACACTGAAAGAAATGGACCAGACACTAACCATCAGGTCCGGAGGAGTGGAGGAGCGGGACGGGAAGGGGTGGGGGAGGGAACGGAGGCGGCCCCCGTGGGCGAGGAGCAGGGTGTCAGAAGCTGCTTCATGTCATTCTTCCCATTCCCCACCCCAACTTTTTCTTCACAGAACCCCCAGAATAAGACCTCCCCGTTCTCCGTGTCCCCAACTGGCCCCAGCACCAAGGTAAGCACCTATCAGAACAGCCAGGGTAGAGGAACAGGGAGGGCGTCCTGTGATGGGTGCTGGTTGGTATCTGGGAGAGGGTCCCACGCACCTTTGTGGGCCTGGGGCCTGAGGGGCACGGAGCCCCGATAACTTGGTGACACAGCTCCTCCCGCTCCTTCTCACACTCAGGCTCCCACCCCAGGCCTGTGACTCACCCAGGCTCCTTCCCCTTCCCTGGGGGGTGGGGGTGGCCAGGGAAATCCCCCCCAGAGCCCCAGGGCGATGAACAACAGGAAGCTGAGGGCCCCGCCCCCATCCCAACTTCCCTGACAGGGGCCTGCCCCACCCCCAGCCCCCCAACACACACACTTAGGGGCCAGCCAATGGAGGTGGGTAAGGAGGGGGGCAGACCCAGTGAGGATGGCTAAGGATGATGGGGAAGCTGGAAGTGGCCAGACAGAACAACTCCCTGATCCACACGGGCCTTGCCTGCTGCTGGGCACCGTTGGGCTTCCTGAGGAGTCTGGGGCCCACGTCTCCACACTCCAGCCTGGCGGGAGGAGGGCGTAGCCGCAGGTCCAGAGGCCTGAAGGCAGCCCGGAGGGCACAGGCTGGGGGCTCCTCCGAAGGACACCTGGTCCTGATCAAAGGTGGTAGAGCGATGGGGCTGGGAGCCGGGAACTACTCGGTGACCATGGGAAAATCACTGCCCGGAAAATCACTGCCCGCCTGCCACCGCCGCTGGGCTTCTCAGTTTCCTTTTCTCTAACATGGGGGGGGGGGGCGTGCTATCAGATTGGATGGGCTCTGGGGAGCCTTGATGCAGCTTCGTGGGTGGGTATCTTGTGCTGAGTGAGTTGGACAGGGCCCAGGGGAGAAGGGGTCTGGCTCCGGCCTCCTTCCCTCTGATCTCGGGCGTAGTTCTGGCCTTAGCCCTTGGAGCCGAGCACGTGTCCATACCTCCACCCTCTGCCTCCACTGCTGCATTTTTTGCAGCCTCTCCTGGTCTCACAGCAGCCCTGCCTCTCTGTGGGGAAGCCAGTGGGGCCCCAGGAAGGAAGGATTCTCGCTGCCCTTCCCCAGCCCAGACCCTGGCTCCCGGGGAAAGCCCGAGGCAGAGAGGGCATTGGCCTCTGACTCCGGGCCTCTGTCCACACTACCTCCTGTTCTCCATCTCACTCCGCCTCTTCTGTGTTAGTCTTCCCCCAACTGCAGCGATTCGTGTGCCCCCATCACGATTTCAGACACATCCACACACCACCGTGTACCATTGCTTACATCACAATTTTGTTCATTGGCTTCACTGCAAAAAATATTTTATTATGGAAAATGTGAAGCAGATACCAAAGGAGGAAAAAAAAGAGTATCATGAAAATAACCCCCCAGGTACCCATCAATCAGCTTCAATAATTTTCAGCTCATGAACAGCTGAAATAAATTTTTTTTAATGGAAATTTCATGAATGGAAAACCAGAATCACCTGCCATGGAAACAAATACAATGATTTTTTTTTTTTTTTTTAAGTAATATCCACGCTCAACGTGGGGCTTGAACTAATGACCCCACAAGACTCGGTGTCTATTGACTGAGCCAGCCAGGTGCCCAATACAGTGATTATTAAAATATACCCAGAGACTCCTGCCTGTCAGGTGTAAGCCCAAGGGCTTTCCTTCGTTTGTTAAAAAGGGAGACTGAGCCCTGTTAGGGATGAGGCCTTCGAGCCATCCTAGCACCTAATGGAGATGTTCTGCAGAGAACCGGAAGGAATCAATGAAAGAAACCTCAAAGAGGACCAGTGTTCTTTTTTTTTTATTATTTTTTTATTTTTATTTATTTCTAGGAGAGAGAGAGGGAGAGACAGCGTGAGCGGGGGCGTGGGGGGGTCAGAGAGAGAGGGAGTCACAGACTCTGAAACAGCCTCCAGGCTCTGAGCTGGCAGTCAGCACAGAGCCCGACGCGGGGCTCGCACCCACGAACCGCGAGATCTTGACCTAAGCGAAAGTCGGACGCTTAACCGACTAAGCCACCCAGGCGCCCCAAGAGGACCAGTGTTCTGATCATGTTGGTGTTTTTCTTGGTTTGTTTTTTTTCTTTTAACTTTTAATGAAAATGTGACATACACAGAGATCTTCAGTGTACGGCTCTGTGGATTTTCACAAACCGAACACCCGTGCAGCCAGCACCAGATCAGGAAGCAGAACCCCAGAGACTTCCAGAGGTCCTTGATTCCCTGCCCGGGACGGCCACTGGTCTGGCTTCTAGCACTCACTGTGGTTTGATGCTGCATCCTGGTGCCCCTTAAGCTTTCTGACATTTGTATCCTATCCGGGGGCACGCCGCTCACCCTCTGTTATTTGGCCTTTTCCCAGCCTCTGTTCATCTCAGTCTGCATTCCAAATGCCACGCCCCTGCCACCTGCTGTGTCACCTTGCACCAGTTGCTTTCCCTCTCTGGACTTCCCTTTGCAAAGCGGTGCTGGGCCATTGAGCTGAAGGGTTAGGGATCATCCTTTGAGCCCATTGTCCCTTCTGGGCCTGAGCGTGTGACTCTTCAAGGCATATCCCCTCCTACCCCCACGTGTCCTTTACTAACAGACCAATCAGGCAAGCCCACCGTGGTCTGGCTTTCAGTCTAGGAGAGGAAGAAGGCCGGGACCCTGTGTTGGTCTGTCCTATGCATTTGATGCGAGAGGCATCCACATCCTACACAGAGATGAGGGGCTCAGTGGACTTCTGGGGTGGAGGCTGACAGGTGGCAGCAATGGGGCCACATCAGGCCCGCTTATTTGCTTTGCTGCTTTTGCCAGTGTTTTTGTTTTTTTAGGTTGTTTTTTGTTTTTGCTTTAGGTTTTGGCTATCTATTTATTTATTTTTATTTTAGAGAGAGAGAGATCATGAGCTGGGGAGAGGGGCAGAGGGACAGAGAGAGAGAGAGAGAGAAAGAGAGCGAGAGAGAATCCCAAGCAGGCTCTGCACTATCAGCAGAGTAATGATGGGATCATAACCTGAGCCGAAATTGAGAGTTGGACGCTCAACCCACTGAGCCACCCAGGCACTCCATGATTTTATTCTCAATTTTAAAATGAATGATTGGTGGGAGCAGGGCGGGAGCTGGGCAAGCTTCTCCTTCGGAGGGCTGCACACCCTGCCAGCCCCCCCCATTCTCATCTGCCCGCATCACCCATGTGCACTGTCTGCCTGTTTCCACACTCATTTGAATTCCAGACCCATGTTCTAAGGCGGTGATTTTTTTTTAAAATAACCTAAGACTCTTTCTTCCAGTGAAGTCTTACTCCATTAATAAGAGATGTGCCTCTAGCTAACACAGATGAGGGGTGTGGGACCCAGAACTCTACTCTTTGATGTCCCGAGTCCCCTGTTGGCACATTTCCCATTTTACAGATGGGAAAACTGAACCCCCCAGAGGGGAAAACTGCTCCCCAAAGGTGACCCTCTTCCTGTAGGAGTTTGGGTGTAGGGGGTGTGTTAGCCTTATCTGATGACTGAGGAAACTGAGGCCAGAGAGGTGGCCTAAGACCCCCAGCTGGTAGTACAGAGTCTTGCCTCTATACCCCAGTCCACGCCTCGTACGCCGGCCCCAGACTGCTGTTGCCACACACGTGCCCTCTCTTTGGTTCACAGGTGGGCATTCTCTCTGGCCTCCACTTAACATTCTGGGGTCCCGGACCCTGCCTCTCTCCCCCCCAGATCAAGGCTGAAGACCCCAGTGGCGACTCAGCCCCAGCAGCACCCCCGCCCCCACAGCCGGCTCAGCCACATCTGCCCCAGGCCCAACTCATGTTGACAGGCAGCCAGCTAGCCGGGGTAAGTACTCGGGGAAGCACGGGCGCGTGGGCACAGTCTGGCCGCCCCCCATCTGTTACAGGACCGCTGGCATGGGGGGTCCCCCAGGACCGCAGCCACACTCTCACACCTGCCTCCTGTCCTCCTCAGACCTCCTGCGAGACTCGCCCCCTAACCTGCTTGGCTCAGGCACTAACCCCTCTCTGCCTTCTCTGCTCCTCCCCACACCCCTCCCCTGGCACACCNGATGCTGGCCCAGCAGCAGCTCCTCCTGCAGCAAGCCCAGGCCCAGCTCCTGGCCGCAGCCGTGCAGCAGTCCAGTGCCGCAGCCGCCGCCGCCGCCGCCTCCTCCACCTCCTCCTCCTCCTCTTCCTCCTCCTCCTCTGCCTCCTCCTCGACCTCGCAGCCCCCGACCTCCTCTGGGGGAGGCGACCTGCCGCCACCACAGCCTGCCAGCCAGCCCCCGGGGACCCCACAGCTCACCCTGTCCCAGCCCATCCAGCTCACAGCACAGGTAAGGGCAGCCCCGGGGGGCACACGCCCTCCAGCGGGTGACAGGCAGAAGCCCCATGTGCAGGGGGCTGACTGGGCCACGGGGACCGACCTTTAGGACCACCAGTCCTGTGCCAGGCAGTTCCCAGCAACCCTAGGAAGCCTTGCGGGATGCTGCACCCATATCTCAGTGGGGTGAAGCAAGGCTCGGAGGGAGAACATACCCCGTGTGATGGAGTGGCCGGCTAAGCGCTCTCTGTCTCTCTCACTGGGGGCTCCTCCTCAGGTTATAGCTGAGGAAACCAGGAATCACCCCCATGGAAGGGGGCCCACGTGGGCACAAAAAGGAAAGGCTGAGACTCTGAACTAGTGCCTGATAACGTGTGCCCCGGCGTATCCAGTGAGAGACTCTCTTCCAGAAAAGGGGCCTATGGCCACTGGGTCGGGGAGCGCTGTGGCCTCTCTGGCCGTTCTGGAGACTTCGGGTACACACTGAATCATGAGTTAGTGGCTGTATTCGTTTCCTGGGGCTGTCATTTCAAAGCCCCACAAACTAGGTGGCTCTAGGGACAACCCCTCTTTGCTTCTTCGAGCCTCTGGTAGTACCGGAAACCCTTGGCATTCTTGTAGCTGGATGGCTCCAACCTCTGCCTCCGCGGTCATGTGGCCATCTCTGTGCGCGTCTGCCTGTCTCTGTGTTCCCACGTCCCCTTCTTAGTATAAGGACACCAGTACCTGGATTAGGGCCCACCCTGATGACCTCATTTGCCTCGATTATATCTGCAAAGACCGTGTTTCCAAATACGGTCATATCTATAGGCACTGGAGGTTAGGATTTCTGCCATGTCTTTTGGGGAGACCCAGTTCAACCCATGATAGGGGCCAACCAATTTCCCATCAGGATAGTTGGCGGAACAGAGTAGGAGCTGAGCAGGCTTCCCCTCCCCACGGGCCTGCAGGCTCCACCCCATTCACACTTGCCCCTGTCACCCATTTGTGCTGTCTGCCTGGGTTCTGTAAGCATTCGAGTCTGTGTTCCAGGGCAGTGAAGGTCCTGAGAAGTCCTGCAGCGAAGAAGCTTGTTTAACTTCCCTCAGCCCTGTGTTTCCCACAAGGACTCCTCTTTGGATTGCTTTTTTTTTTTCTCTTTATCCACCCCCTTCCATGAAACCCCAGGGGCAGGTGCTGTCTACACAGAGGTGTCCAGCCTCCACAGGTTGTTCCCCCATAAGAGTTCAGCTTCCAGTAGGCCCATTCTGCTACTTACCAGTGCTTACGCGTGAGACCATCTTCAACTCTGAGCCGGAATCTGCCTTCTCAGGGCTTCCTCTCTCTGGGCCTGGTTCTGCAGACACACACAGCAGTCTGCGCTCGCTGCCCCGTGACGGCTCCCAAACTTAGCCTTGCAATGGCTGGCTCGCCATGGCGACTGTAACTAGAGTCTGGCTAGGTGCTGTGCTAATGGTGACCTCCTCGAATCCACAAATCCCACAAATCCTCATCCCGGTCGAGGTCGCCCTGTGAGCACAAGTGGTAGAACAGCCCTGGAGCCCTGCCTGGGGATCCAGGGCTCCAAACATATGACCCGGGGCCCCGCTGCCTTTGGCGATAGTCGATAGTCCCCAGCTTTCCCACCCAGGCCACCAGAGACGCCAGCAGCAGGAGGTGGCGTCACATGCAGGGGCTCCTCACTAGGTCTCAAGTATCAGTGCCCCGGCTCCTGTTCTCCTTTCTACCTGCAAGTCGGCTCCCTCCCTTTCCCTGGACAGCTTCTCTTCAGCCTTTAAGCCCCAGCTTGGGAGTCCACACCTCCAGGAAGTTTTCCATGACTTCCCTCCCTCCAGCTGGTTTATAATTTCCTGCCTCCTCTGGGGGTCCCCAGCCCTTTCCTCTCCTTCTGGCCCTAATTGCTGGGCGCTGTGTCTGAAGATGCCTGAGGAAATAGCTGTGGAAGGAACAAAGATGGCAGGGAGCGGGGAGGGAGAGAGCAGCCCGACACAGACGGGCCAGGCATTCCTTCTGTTTGCACACTTCTTGGACCACATCCAAGCTCCCTGCGACCCGAGGATCCAGTGACCCAGGGGCTGCAGCAGGCTAGTCCTCTGCTGCCTGCTGTCCCCCCCAGTCTCTGATTTCCAAGGACACCTCCTCTAACCGCCCTGCCAACCCCTTCCTTTGGCTCCTCCCTCCTCCTCCCAGCCTGTCAGTC
Organism: Crocuta crocuta; assembly: GCF_008692635.1. Lineage (NCBI taxonomy): Eukaryota > Metazoa > Chordata > Mammalia > Carnivora > Hyaenidae > Crocuta > Crocuta crocuta. Next base: position 344,889 of record NW_027530624.1, read on the forward strand.
TGCAGTTGCAAAGCTGGGCCCAAGAGTTTGTTTTCTGTGAGTTCTGTCACCCTGTGACCCCATTTCCCTAACAGACGAATGAGTATCCCCAGTTCCAAGCACCATGCCCACCAGGAACGTGGGGACCACATTCCTCCTGCGTTAGCTGCCTCCCGA
>NW_027530624.1:345094-366497 GCF_008692635.1 Crocuta crocuta
CCACCGCTGGGCTTGACCCCTCTCCTCAGCCTGTGTCTCTTGCGCCTGCTGATTCTACTTCCCATGCCTGCTCGGCTGTGTCCTGTGGTCATTTCACAGACATTTCCTACCCTCTGTGTGTCGGGCCCTGGCAGGAAGCTGAAGACTTAGAAGTAACTCAGGCCCTTCCTTGCCCGCTAAGGGCTCCCAGTCTTGTAGGGAAACAGACACACCAATGAACCACTAAGAAATGTTTTACTTGAAAAACACAAAGTAAAAAACACCCCTAACCCTATCACTTTGAAATTACATAAGGTACTAAGGGAAAGTCCTCCATCTGTCCCTGTAATACCAGCTTCCAAAGTAATGTCAGTTAAACAGTTTGGCAGGAATCTTCCCTGCATTTTCCTAGCGAGTACAGAGAAAGGGGCGATTATAATGCGCTTCTATAATTTGTGTGTCCGGCGCTCAGCCTGATGGTTTCCACCAATGGGGCCACATGGATGTTTACTGAATCAATGAGGGATGTTTTGCTGCCGCTTTTCAATCAAGGGGAGGGAAGACATCTCTCCAGGGGAGTAATTCAGACTGTCTGGGGTAGGGGTAGTAGACATCGATTGAAAATTTACATGAACTGTTAAAACATCATTTTGTATTTGGAGAGGGAAAAAAAAAATCCCTATTTTCATAATACGACCATGGCAAATAAAGCTTGACAAGATCTTTTAGGCTGGCAGGACTTACGGAATAAAGGTTTCCCAGAGAAACCTATGGGATGTGGTGGGATTGTGGGAAAAGACAGGTGACCTGTGCCTGAGAGAATCAGAGAAGGCTTCCTGGAAGAGGTGGTAACTGACCTGAGCCCGGACAAGTAGGAGTCAACGAGGTATACGAAGTGGAGAAAGCTGTTCCAGGCATGGAAAATAAAGTGAGAGAGTGTGGGTGGGGGCTTCGGGAGTCGGGGGCGGGGAGCCAGCAGTGGAAGACAGAGCAGGATGAGCTAGGAGGGGTGTCAGCTGGACCAGACTCCCCTCCAGGTGGACGAAGAAGGAAAGGGGGTATTTTGGCTCAGATCAGTGAAGAGGCCCAGCCCCAGATCTCTGTCTCTTTTTTCATTCCGAGGCGGGCAAAATGGGTGCGGGCACTTTTAGACTTGTAGCCGCTGTACCCAGGGAGATAAAACCCTCCCACTGACCGGGGCTGAGCTAGTGTCCTCAACCACCAACCTCCCTAAGGGGCTGGGTCAGCCCACTTGGACCATGTGACCTGAGAGTGGGGGAGGGCCAGTCCCCAAGAGGAAGATGTGGCTCCTGTTGCTTGAAGAAGGGGCAGGGGGCGCCAGGGCAGCCAAACCTGCAGGTGTGTAGTCAGTGTCCCCACAGGCCTCTGGCGGCCAGGAGCCCGGCCCGGGCGTACCAGCCACACCACCCTGGTTGGAGCCTGCTGTTGCTCCCCTATCCTGGGGTTCTGACAGGAGGAAACATGGGCTGGAACACACGGTGTGCACGCAGGTGTTTCTTCTCCCTGTCAGATGGGGCGTGGCTTTTTGCTGCCCTGCCCCAATTGCTGGGACTTCCTGGGCTTCACTGTGGCAGGGCCAACCTTTGGGGGACGGGGGCACATAGAGAAGCCCACGCTAGAGACAGGCCACCTCTGTCCACATCCCTCCCCCTCCCCCAAACTTTAGGGCTTCCTGTAGTGAAGTGCCTGGAATAACAGAGTCGTTCACTCATGCATCCAGCACTTATTAAGCACCTTATGTATGCCAGGTGCCCGTTCATGGCCCCAAGAGGACGCTGTGAACAAGGCAGCAGTGGCTGCCCTTGAGAACCTCATGTTCTAGTAGGGAGACAGATAGTAAACAGGTAAACAAACTAGCAAAACAAGACCATTTAAGAGGAAGCATACCAAAGAAAATGAAGTGGGCTGATGTCATAGAGGGAGGAGGCCGCTCTTAATGGGGTGGCTAGGGAAACTTTCACTGAGGGGGTGGCCTCTGAGAGCTGAGGCCTCAATGAGTCAGTCTTGAAGAAGCCCTGGGGAGAACTTAGGAAAAGGCAGACACAAGTGCAAAGGTCCTGAGGTGGAAAGCAGCTTGACATCAGGGCAGAGGAAAGTGGTATGGCTGGAGCAGAGCAAGTGAGTGGGAGACAAGTTAAGAGGTGAGGGGGGAGGCAGGCAGGGCTAGTTTTTGCAGGGTCAAGTAGGCCAGATCAAGGATTTTGGAATGTGTGCTAGGCAAACATTGATGGGAAGTTCTTCGAGGGGGGGGGGGCGGTTTAAACAGGCAGGTGGCACGGCCCCACTGACCGTTTCCAAAGCTCCCTCCAGCTGCCATAGGGAAAATGGACTGTGGGGGACCAGACTAGAAGTGAGGGGCCCAGTGGGAAATCCTTGCAGGGAGGCAGGTGGGAGATGACGGTGATGATGGGGATCTGGGATGCTATTTTATACGGAGAGGATAGATGAAGGATGACTTCTGGAATTTGGGCTTCAGCAACCGGATTGTGGTGCTGAGGGGCTCTCCTGAGTTGGGGAAGACAGGGGAGGCACAGTGTGATTTGGAAGGCTGGAGTAGGGAGCCAGGAGTTTCCCCTTGGACACAGCAGGGTATAAAGAGTCTATAATCATCCAAGTGGAGACATCAAATAGGTAGACGGACATTTGAAGCTGAAGCTCACTGGAGAGGCTAGGTGTGGACCGGCAGCTATGAGCTGTCATGCAGAGGACGGGGCTCCTGCCTTTGAGAGTTCATGATCAAGTGGGGTGATGTGAGGGAGTGACATGAGGGTGCAGGGCTAGTGAACGCTTGTGCTGGGGGAGTGTGTTGTGATTTCCCAGACACGTTGCAGATACTAATATTACTCAGGCCACAGAGCAATCCCGTAAAGAGTTAGACATTATTAGCCCCATTTTGTAGATGAGAAAACTGAGGCCCCAAGAGAATTGTGACTCAGTAATAACGACTACCATTTACGTAGGGCCACTTCAGTGAACAGAGATCAGGCTAAGCATGCTACGTACATTGTCACATTTAATTCCTTTAACAGCCCTGTGGGGTAACTGAGACTTAAAGAAGGGAAGGGATGCCCGGGGTTCCACAGTGTGTGGACAGTCAGGTCCTGTGCACTGTCACCCTATATAGTTAAGGAGGCTGAGGCCCAGACGAGGGAGCTGGCTTGCCCCAAGTCGCACAGCAAGAAGCAGGCAACAGGGCTAAGACTCAGAATCCCCAGGTTCCCAGCGGGCAGGGACCCTTGCACCCCTCTGACCACCCTCCCACCCGACGTGGGAGCTCCCTCCGCACAGTTCCAGGCAAGTGGGGCTGCAGTTTCTCCCTGGTGGCTCCTGGGACAGGTGTTCTCTGCCTTCCCACGCAGCCCAGTCCACTACCGGGCACCCTGACACGGCTCAGAGGGTCGGGAAGCCCGTCCTCATGTTGAGCACAACTGATGACAATGGAGTTTACATGGTCCCCAGACATCCCCTTCCTGTCCTCCCTGCTCTGTACTTCACTCTAAGCTGTCCATGTCTTGGAATGGGGTGTCCAGAACTGGTCGTGGTTTGCCATCTCTGGGGTGACTGCTGAGCGTCACGCAGACACCATCCAAGGCTGGGTGGCTGCTAGAGCATGTGTGGGGGCCTGCAGTCGGGGGGTGGGGAGTCTGCCCTGTGCACTCGAGTGAGGCGCTGCACCTGGGCCCACGCGGCCCAGTTCCTTTTAAAGGCTCTCTCTCCGCCTCTCCCCCCACCCTCCACCCCCAGGTGGAACTAAGTCCAAATGGGAAAATGGACAGTTGCCCTCTGGTTCACCCGTGAGTCACATAAACTGAGTGTCAGTCTTTCTGCCCCACTGAGGCCAAGATCTCAGTGCGTCAAAGCACAGCCAGTCTGCTCTGAAACTCCACCAGTCGGTCCTAGGTTTTACTCATTCATTCATTGGACGTTCACCGATGGCCTGCTGGGTGCCTGTACTGGGGTGGAGGGGATCAGAATGCAGTGGTGAACAAGAAGCCCAAGAAACCATCTCTTCCCTTTTCAGCTTTAGTGGGGTGTGCCAAGCCCTCTTTGCTAGTTCTTCTCACAGGTCAGGGACAGATCCACTAAATGTCATGGTCAGGGGCGCTTCCCCGCTGTCTCTCCACTTCCTCTAACTTCTCCACCAGCTTGACTTGGTCCTAACACGCCCCCAAGTGGCTTCAGATTGCTTGCGTCTGTACACTGTGGAGAAATGGGGCCTCCTACTGGCCAACCCCAGTCCTGAGCCAGCACAGCACCCAGAATCTCTTTCTCCCATTCTGTAATTTCTTTAGCAGCAAATGTTGAATGAACATCCACTATGCCTGGGTGCCTTTTTGCATGGGGAATACAGTGAGGAATAAGGCAGACTAGTCTGTGCCCTCTCCAAGCTGGCGCCTACCCATAGATGATAATTGCTATGAAGAAAGGAAAAGAGTATAATGTAATAGGGAGAGATTGAGGAGAGGAAGACTCATCCGAGTAGGTGGTGAGGGGAGGCCCCTCTCAAGAGGAGGCATTTTATAGTAACTCGAATGATGAGGAGAGGCCAGTCATGTGCAGATCAAGAAGGGGGGGTGGTGAACAGCATGCACAGAGGCCCCTAGGTGGAGACCTTTTCTGGGTTCAGTAATCAGAAAGACACTAGTGTGACTGGCTCAGAGTTAGAGAGGGAGAATTGTGGGAGACAAGGCGGGGTCATGCAGGGCCAGGGCAGTGAGTTGAATTGTTTCAAATGTGATGAAAACCAGTAGTGGCTTTATTGTTCAATTACCATTTCAGAACAGGAACCCCCTGGACGGATAGAATCCCGGGGAGTCCATGAACTTGGATGGGACAAGCTTATGTCTCGATTTTTACTATCCTCAAACTGCAAATGTTGAATTTCCTTCTGTTATGAATATAGACAGCAGACCACAATAGCATTAGCAGTACTTGGACTTTGTATTTGGACAATGGAATGCACAGATATATTGTTGCAGATCCCTTAAAATAATTGTTTTCATTCACCATTGCTTTGAAGTTACAGTAGCCATCAGATGTACTGCTTGACCTTGTTATTTAATGTGCTGTAAAGAAACCCGTAGATTATTATTATCCATTCAAAATGTTTGATGATTTTTTTCAATGCAGTTGATTTCATATGAAAATCATAGGTATTTCATTTTATGCATTTTTTATTAAAAATTTTTTATGTTTATTTTTGAGAGACAGAGAGAGACAGGGTATGAGCTAGGGAGGGGCAGAGAGCGAGGGAGACACAGAATCTGAAGCAGGCTTCAGGCTCCCAGCTGTCAGCACAGAGCCCAACACAGGGCTCCAACCCACAAACCACGAGATTGTGACTTGAACTGAAGTCGGATGCTTAACCAACTGAGCCACCCAGGTGCCCCATTTTACGCATTTTTTTTTTAATTCTGAGAAGGAGCCAGTAGGTTTTGTCAGACACAAAATCGTTCGGAGCACAAAAAAGTTTAAAACTTTTAGCACTTGCAGATATATTGGATGGTGGAGAGGAAGGGATGGAGGGTATTGGGACTGGGCCCTAAATTTCTGGTCTGAGTAACAGTGAATGGGGGTGTGTCTGGGTTTTTCATTTGGACTTCTCACCATGAACCTCTTGCAAATTGGGTGCATTTTCCCCACACTTTTCTTCTCCCTGCTGATTCAGAAAGAAATCTGCAGACACCTCTCTTATAGGCATCTGGGGAGAAAGAGGGATTCTCACTGAGTCACACCAGGGAGACGGAGTAGTTAACAAATATTGTAAGCAGCACGCTAATCAGAAAAACACTAGTAATAAGACTTTATATCTAGCTTTATTCTTGGATTCAGTTCAGTGAGCCTTTAATGGGGGCTTACCAGACTGTGGTGAGGGTTAGGGATACAAGGATAAGACATGGCCTCTGCCTTCTAGAGTTTCAGTGTAGCAGAGGAAAAATTGTATGTAAGCAAATACACTGTAGTGTAGAGCAGGGTGGGTTCAGTTTGTGGGGCCTGATGTTTGTACAACTTGCAGAGCCTTTAAAAATATATTTTTGAGGGGCGCCTGGGTGGCTTAGTCGGTTAAGCGTCCGACTTTCGCTTAGGTCATGATCTCGCGGTTCGTGGGTTCGGGCCCCGCGTCGGGCTCTGTGCTGACTGCCAGCTCAGAGCCTGGAGCCCGCTTCCGATTCTGGGTCTCCCTCTCTCTCTCTCTGCTCCTCCCCTGCTTGAGCTCTGTCTCTCTCTCTCAGAAATAAATAAAACATTTAAAAAATATATATATATTTTTGAGAGAGAGAGAGACAGAGCTCAAGCAGGGGAGGAGCAGAGAGAGAGAGAGGGAGACCCAGAATCGGAAGCGGGCTCCAGGCTCTGAGCCATCAACACAGAGCCTGATGCGGGGCTCGAACTCACGAACTGCAAGATCATGCCCTCAGCCGAAGTCAGATGCTCAACCAATTGAGCCACCCAGGTGTGCAGGGCCTCTCAGAGAGAAAGAAGACAAAATTATGAAACCAAAATTAGGTATGGGGACTGGTAAGGGTCCATTGTAAAGGGCGGGAGGGGGACCCTGAATCCCAAGCTTCACTCACTTGGGGCCGGCCCTCGTGTGGAAGGGAGGCTGTCATGTGAGTTATCAGGTGGAGGAGTCTCAGAAGAGAAGGCAGAATGGACAGTTTCAAAGGACAGAGTATTGGGACTTCAAACCCCTTATGCCATATTCTTAGATGATTGGCAGCGATAGTTATGGAGCGAGAGGTCAGGAGCACCTTGGGACTCTGTCCGCTTTCCAAAGCACAAAGAGAAAGCGGAGGCCTTTGCAGTGGACAAGGAACTGCCTCGAACAATCAAAACAGGAATGGTTGGAGAAACGGGGATGTTGGGCAGAAGCGACCGTTCAATTGGGTCGGTGGGTGTGGGACAGCTTTATTTCTTTATTTAGGCTAGGTAAATGTTCAAAACTCGAGATAGGGAAGGATTTACAGTCTTGGCAGTTTCTGGTGTCGTTTTCCCAGGGAAATGCATGCCCAGGGAATACCTAGATATAATTTTTTAAAGAAACGCAACGGTAGCACATCATACCCACTGTTCTGCCTCTGGAGCACTCCACTCAACAGGACACCTTAGGGGCGCCTGGGTGGCTTAGTTGGTTAAGCGTCCGACTTTCGCCTAGGTCATGATCTTGCGGTTCGTGGGTTCGAGCCTCGTGTCGGGCTCTGTGCTGACTGCCAGCCCAGAGCCTGGAGCCTGTTTCGGAGTCTGTGACTCCCTCTCTCTCTGACCCTCCACTGCCCACGCTGTCTCTCTCTCTCTCTCCTAGAAATAAATAAAACATTAAAAAAAGCATTAAAACAATTTAAAAAAAGGAGTTATAATAAAATTAAAAAAAAACCCCAACCAGGACACCTTAGAGAGTGCTCCGTATCAGGACACAAAGAATGTCCTCCTCCTTTTTGATGAATGCATAGTATTGCGTCATAAAGATCCGCCGCAACTCATCTACCTGTTCCCCACCGCTATGCATTCAGCTTGTTTCCACTCTTTTGCTAAAACACCGTGTGCCGCTAGGACTCTCCGTCTAGCGAGATTATTTTGCACAAGTGTGACTCTGTCTCTAAGAGAAATTCCTAGAAGTGGAATGGGTCAAAGGGTATATGCCTTTGTAATTCTGACAGACATTGCCAAGTCATCCTCTCACCAGTGACTCGCAAGGGTGTTTGTTTCCCCCTACGCCCCAACACAGCATGTTATCAACTGCTGTTATCTTCATTGATCAGATAGGAAAAAATAGTATCTCAGTGCAGTTGTAGCTATATTTCTCTTCTCATGAATGAATCTGAATGTTTTTTCATTCAGAGCTATTTGTATTTCCTTTGCTGGGCAGCCACCAGCCTATGTTGGCCAGATTACTATTGGATTGTTAGTTATTTTCTTATTGATTTGTAATCACTCTTTATATGTTGAAGAAACGAACCCATTGTGTCAAGATGCTTATGTTATTCCTCAGCTTGTTTACTTCCTAGAACGTTACATTGGTCTTTGGAATAATAATAACATTGGGAGGAATTGAGGGTCATCATCCCTCTCAGTTTCCCAGAAGGCAAAATAATGTCACTCTCTAAGTAACATAATTTTCCTTTTTCTTTTCTTTTCTTTTTAATTTCTTTTTTTTTTAATTTTTTTTTTTTATTTCTTTCTAGGAGAGAGAGAGAGAGAGACAGCGTGAGCAGGGGAGGGTCAGAGAGAGAGGAAGTCAGAGACTGAAACAGTCTCCAGGCTCTGAGCTGGCAGTCAGCACAGAGCCCGACGCGGGGCCCGAACCCACGAACCGCGAGATCATGACCTAAGTGAAAGTCGGACGCTTAACCGACTAAGCCACCCAGGCACCCCTTTTCTTTTTAATTTCTGAGAGAGAGAGAGAGAGAGAGAGGGAGAGAGAGGCAGCCTGAGCAGGGGAGGGTCAGAGAGAGAGGGAGACACAGAATCAGAAGCAGGCTCCAGGCTCTGAGCTGTCAGCTCAGAGCCTGCTGCGGTGCTGAAACCCACAAACCATGAGATCATGACCTGAGCTGAAGTCCGAGGCTTAACCGACTGAGCCACCCAGGCGCCCCAGTCTAAGTAACATAATTTTCAACTGTACGTAAAAGTTGTTAAGTAGATTGTGAAGCATCAGTGTTAGTTTATTCAACAAATATATATGTAGCACTTACTGGGGGCCAGATGCTACTCTAGATGCTGAGATTATAATGATGACCAAAACCATCAAGATCACACTCCCGTGGAGCTGACTTACCAGTGAGGGAGATGCACTGTGAAAGCGTAAACAGAGAGGTGCCTTGAGATAGTGATAAGTCTTATGAAGGAGGCGAAATGGAGGTAAAAACAGGAGGTGTGGTGGTGGCTGGTTTAGATTAAATGGTCAAGGAGGGTATCTCTGAAGAGGTGATTTTACATGAGGACCTGAGTGACAAGAAGGGTCCAGGAGTATAAGAACTAGAACTGCCTGGCAGAGGGAACGACACATGCAAAGATCCTGAGGTAGGAAAACTAGCACAGGTTTCAGTATTAAGGGCCACAGAAGCCGGGTGAGTAGTTTGAATTGTATTGTTCTGGCTTCGAGAAGCCATTGGAGTGTTTATGTATGTGTATGTAAAAGGTCTTGCTTTTTCTTTTGGAAATGTTCAAACCTAAAAGTAGAGAGTATGATATGAGGAATTGCACATACCTTCACCCAGCTCAATAGATATCAACATTTTGCCAATACTGTTTCATCTATCTCCTCACTTTTTTGGTGGAGATGCTGGATATTTTTCTCCCCCTTTCTCCCTTAAAAAAAGGGGGGGCATCTGGGTGGCTCAGTTGGTTAAGTGTCCAACTCTTGTTTTCGGATCAGTTTGTGAGTTCAAGCCCCACATTGGGCTCCATGCTGACAGTGTGGAGGCTGCTTGGGATTCTCTCTCTCCCTCTCTCTCTGCCCCTCCCCTGCTTGCACGTGCGTGCACGCGCTCTCTCTCTCTCTCAAAATAAGTAAATAAGCATAAAAAAGTTTTAAAAACTTTTCATTGAAGTATAACAAATACTGAAAAGTGCACAAATCATAACCATGCAGACCACTGACACTCACAAACTGAGCACACCCGGGTAAGTTGCACCCAGATCAAGAACTGAATATGACCAGCTCTCCAGGAGCCCCTGGGATGCCTTCTGGTCTCCACCTCCCAAACATCTGTCATGCAAATGGAACCATACAGAATGTTCTCTGTCATGTCTAGCTTCTTCCACATATCATGTTTGGGAAGTTGGTAGTGCTGTGTGTCCTTACAGACTGCGGACTGCCCCTTCTCGTTGCTGTTCTAGTGAATCAGTTTACTCACCTATTCAATTCTTGTTTTGTTTTGTTTTTTAATGCTTATTTATTTTTGAGAGAGACAGAGTGCGAATGGGGGAGGGGCAGAGAGGAAGAGAGACACAGAATCTGAAGCAGGCTCCAGGCTCCGAGCTGTCAGCACAGAGCCCGACATGGGGCTCGAACCCACGAACCTTGAGATCATGACCTGAGCCGAAGTTGGATGCTCAACAGACTGAGCCACCCAGGTGCCCCATTTACCTATTCGATTCTTGAAGGGTACTTCGGTTTTCTTCAGGTTTTGGCTATTACAAATGGTTCTGCCGTGAACATTCTGGTACACATCTTCTGGTGAACACACACCCACACACACACTTACAGACCTTGGTGCGGCCCTGCTGGGTCGTGAGGCAGGCCTAGGCTCAGCTCTCGTAAATCATGTCAGTATTGGTTTGCTAGGGCTGTCATAACAAACGACCATAAACTTGTTGTCTTAACAGAAATTTAGGGGCACCTAGGTGGCTCCGTGGGTGAAGCGTCCGACTCTTAATCTCAGCTCAGGTCTTAATCTTAGAGTTGTGAGTCCAAGCCCCTCACTGGGCTCCACACTGGGCATGAAGCCTACTTACACACACACACACACACACACACACACACACACACACACACACACTATTTCGCAGTTCTAGAAGCTTCCAAGCTAGTGTGTTGGCAGGTTGGCCTTCTTCTCTCTGGGTCTCTTCATAGTGCCTGCCCTCCGTGTGTGTTTGTCTCTGTGTTCAAACTCCCCTAACCCTATAGATACCAGTCATATCAGATTAGGACCCATCCTGAAGTCCTAGTTTTACCTTGACCACCTGCACAGACCCCTCCGGGGTTCTGGGGGTTAGGATTCCTGCCTATCTTTTGAGGGGAGGACATAATTCAAACCACAACATTGCCACTCAGTCTTCCAAAGTGGCTGAACCCATTTACTCACCCACTCACTGTCTGCTGGAGTGCTTTAAAGGCAATTCCAGACATGGTATCATTTGTCTTGAGTGTTTTAAAAGGAGGGAAGACTTGGGCTGATTTGCATTTTTAAACGATACTATTTGTTCTGTGGGGATGTAAGCCAAGGCAAATATTTCTTCCAGAAAGAAAAGGTAAATAGTGAGTGAGCCCTCTGGGGACAGCCCACTTAGGACGCTCTAGTAGCCTGGGGGTTGGGGGCAGGCTCCTGAGGGCCCTTAGCTCAGGGGCACCATTCAGAGACGAGGTTACATCCCTTGCTGCCCAGAGTGGGGCCAGGACTCAGGCTGTCGTTCTGTCCACCCCTCTCCCTGCCAGGACATACAGCAGCTCCTCCAGCTCCAGCAGCTAGTGCTTGTGCCGGGTCACCACCTCCAGCCGCCCGCTCAGTTCCTGCTGCCGCAGGCCCAGCAGAGTCAGCCAGGTAAGGCCCTACCAGGATGTGTCCCTGACGATGTTTCCGCCAAACTCTCCCTCCCCCCTCACCCCATGCATTCCCCTTGTCTCCCCAGGCCTGCTACCGACGCCAAATCTCTTCCAGCTACCTCAGCAAACCCAGGGAGCTCTTCTGACCTCCCAGCCCCGGGCCGGGCTGCCCACACAGGTGAGAATGTCCACCAGGTGTGCCAGGCTGGGTGAGCGGGGGTCGGGAGGGGGTGGGGGAGAGGGGCAGGCTCTCCTCTCCCTTTGACCCTCCCTACACAGCCATCGGGGCCAGGGCCGGGACAGGAGTCAGCAGACCTGGGGTCCAGCTCTGCGCTGTCACTGATTTGCTCTGGGACCTTGGTCAAGCTGCTCTCCCTGTCTGGGTCCTCTTTTCCCTCTACAGAATGAGGGAAGTCAGCCAGGCCAGTGGCTCTTAACCCTTTCAGACACATGGACTTCTTTGAGAATCTTGATGAAAACCTTTGATCTGACCCCCAGTGCCCCAACATGAGTATAAGTACACACAACAAAACCTATAGGCTGTGGCCTGGCCTTTCTGTTTGCTGACTGGCTTCTAGACCTTAATAATACTCTTTCACGATTCTTACGGATTTCAATGTTCCCTCCTACCCTTTTTTTTTTAACAGCACTTTCAAAAAATATGAACTATTTCAGAAAGCCCCCCAAAATGTAGGGACAAATACAGGGCTGAGCTGCAATTCTGAAATCCAAAATGCTCACAAAACCCAGTTGTTTTTGTAATGTGAGACCAGAAGTCATTTGGCTGCAACACCCTTCTTGACCTTGCGCAAGGAGTATGACTTTCCTTTCTCCCTCCTCTGTGATATTCCTGCTTTGCTGGGGGCTGTTAATGTGTTCAATTATGGGGTGATGCCTTGACCCTGATGGGGGAAGGGTCACATTATTTCTGATATGTGCCCCATGTAGGCTTTCTAAAATCTGCAAAATTTCTGAATTCCTTGACACAAAGTCAAGGACTTGTGTGACCAACCTGGCTGCACTCACCACCTATTTCAGATTTTTTATTTTTAGGGAAGTCAAGCATTCCAGAGAGAGAGCTGTTGCTTCTTTGTAAATCCCCCAGTGGCCCTCCCCGTCATCCACTTTTAAAGATACTTTCACTTTACAAAAGTAAAAATAAAAATACTTTCACTTTATTTGCAGCCTTTAACCAGATTCTCCCAACAACCCCATGGGGTCAGTAGAGCGGCCATGATTGTTTCCATCCTGCAGAGGGGAAAACCAAGGCCCAGGGAGATTTTAAGAAACTGGCCCGAGTTACCCTGGAATTTGGTAGCAGAGCCAGTCGTTGATTCCCTGCCTGAGAGAAGGATAAAACCATGGCCCGCATCTTCTGGAAAAAGCCCTTGGTTGAATGGAGTTGGCTGCTCCTTCCGGAAGTCTGCAGGCCGGGGGTGGGGGGGTGGAGGAGAAGGGAGAAGGGATGTGCAGAGAGGTCCAGGCAGTGAGAGGACCCTAGTGGAGCCACAGAGTGACTCTTTGCTGGGGACTGACAATGAGTGTAGATCAGCCTCCGGGCACAGGTAGAGAGGAGCGTGCAGGAAGAGGGGGACCGCAGCGAGGGGGAACGGCGCAGCCATTGCTGAGCCCCATCCTGCTCCTCGGTCCTGCATCCCACCCCCCTGCCGACCCTACCAGGCCGTGACCCGCCCCACGCTGCCCGACCCGCACCTCTCGCACCCGCAGCCCCCCAAATGCTTGGAGCCACCATCCCACCCCGAGGAGCCCAGTGACCTGGAGGAGCTGGAGCAGTTCGCCCGCACCTTCAAGCAACGCCGCATCAAGCTGGGCTTCACACAGGTCTGGGGCCACCAGGCAGGATGGGCCGTGGGCAGAGGGTGACGGGGCCTGGCCAGGTGGTGGGTGAGGCACGGGCTACCCCTCCTTGAGCAGTGGCTACCCAACTCCTGAGCCTGGGGCCGGTGGGTGGGGCCAGGATGCGGACAGAAGGTCTGGCCCTGACCGCTGCCCCATTCCCACCCCACTGGGCCAGGGTGACGTGGGCCTGGCCATGGGCAAGCTCTATGGCAACGACTTCAGCCAGACGACCATCTCCCGTTTCGAGGCCCTCAACCTGAGCTTCAAGAACATGTGCAAACTCAAGCCCCTCCTGGAGAAGTGGCTCAATGACGCAGGTTGGGACTGGGCTGGGGCTCCCGGAGCGGGCGGCAGGCGGTGGGCCCGGGAGGCGCCCTCTCATGCCCCCGTCTCCTCCCGGGCACAGAGACTATGTCTGTGGACTCAAGTCTGCCCAGCCCCAACCAGCTGAGCAGCCCCAGCCTGGGTTTCGACGGGCTCCCCGGCCGGAGACGCAAGAAGAGGACCAGCATTGAGACAAACGTCCGCTTCGCCTTAGAGAAGAGTTTTCTAGCGGTGAGACCCTGGCTTCCAGGGCAGCCCTGATGGGCCAGTGGGGATGGGGGCGGAGGAAGGGGGAGGGGGTCGGGCCTGGGGTTCACTGAGCGCCTCTGCCCGCAGAACCAGAAGCCTACCTCAGAGGAGATCCTGCTGATCGCGGAGCAGCTGCACATGGAGAAGGAAGTGATCCGCGTCTGGTTCTGCAACCGGCGCCAGAAGGAGAAACGCATCAACCCCTGCAGCGCAGCCCCCATGCTGCCCAGTCCAGGGAAGCCGGCTAGCTACAGCCCCCATCTGGTACCAAGAGCCCCAGGGTTGGTGGGGGGGAGAAAGGGGCTGTTTAAAGCTCAGACAGAGCCCCGCCCCTAGGCAAGCACCTCTGTGAAGCCCCGCCTACTTGGTTGCCTAGCACAGAGGCAGGGAGACTCACGCTTGGGGACTGGCTGTTGTGTGGATGAAGCACAGTCACGCAGGGACACAGTCTTCAGGGAACTGCGGTCTTATGTGAGAGATACAGGCACCCACAGACACACAGTGACATAGCCAAAATCAGTCATCACAGGGCGGGGCCTCACAGGGATGGATCCCAGGTAGGGATGGAGGTACCCCCCCCCTGCCCCACACACACAGGTTCACAACCACACAGACGCAGGCAGGGACAGCATTACGCACTGAGTGTACACTCAGGCCCACCGCAGCACGCAGACGCGCTCGGGATCAGACACACTGGGACACCCTTTCATCGCATCTAGTGTGGAAAAGGCTGTGACAGTACGGAGAAGAACAAGGGGCCCAGAGGAGCCTCCCACCCCCTGGTATGGAGGAAGAAGGGACCATCTGAGCTGAGTTGACCCATCTGACAAGGGACGGGTATAGGCAGCTGCATGAAGCACCGGCAAAGGGACTGCTGTGCAGAAAGGCCTAGAAGCCTGGGTGTGCTGAGCCCAATCTGAGGAACTCCAGTGCAGTTTAATGTGGTTGGAATGGGAATGTATATGAATGAGTACAGGGGCAGGGGATAGGGGAGGGCCAGACTCCCAAGTAACATGCTGAGGAGTTTGAACTTGAACCTTAGGTGGTGAGGAGCTAAGGAGGAGTTTTGAGCTGAGGAGGGAGAGGGTCACATTAAGAGTGAGGTTTCTAGAGCTGATAGAAGGATGAGTCTGGAGGCAGGGAGGCCGAGGAGGCTGCTGGGTGGTTCCAGAAAATCGAGCAATGTGATATCCCAACACTCTGATGCAGAGACACCCCTGGTCATCATAACCACATACACACACACACACACACACACACACACGCATGTGTGCATGCGCACGCACGCTTCAGAGCTGCATCTGGATGGTGTCAGTGGAGAGGTGGGGGAACACTCTCAGCTGAGAATTATTTCCTCCCACCTGTGGCTCAGGATCACTTAGAGTAGATATTAAGATATGACGGAAAGAACTTGGCATAAATACAAGCATAGCATTGTGCCCAAAGCCCCTTCGCCCCCCAGCCTGGGGGCAGATGAACGGGGCTCTTACCCACAGGGAGTATCATGAGGGCTGCTGGGAAAGTGGCCTAACCATGCCTTCTTTCCTCTCTCCCCAGGTCACACCCCAAGGGGGCGCCGGGACCTTGCCATTGTCCCAAGCTTCCAGCAGTCTGAGCACAACAGGTCAGGGAGGGCGGAAGCCGGTGAGGGGGCATTGGGAGGCCACAATGCAGGCCCCCGTTTCTCTAGTGGCTCAGGGCGGCTGTGGGCCTTACGGCTGAGCCTGGGGATGAGGGAGGCAGGGGGCACAGAGGGGAGAGAGTGGCTACACCCCTCCACGCCAGAGCAATTCAGCTTTCATCTGCTCCAGGATTTCATATGAGAAAAGCTGGGGGTTTTTAAAAGTAGATGAACTTGGGTTCTGTTCCTGGCATTTATAAACTATGTGAACTCCAGAAATGACTTTACCTCTCTGAGCCTCAGCTTTTAAAAAATTGTTGTGAATGTATAATACATACAAAGCTATATACATGAATATACACATATAAGAGTGTGTATATGTATGTGTGTGTGGATACATATGTACACACACACACATACATATATACACGGCTTTGTGCATAAAGCCCCCCTTGCTGCCTTCCTGGGACACGGCATGTGTAACAGGAGCCTGGCTGGCTCAGGCGGTAGAGTATGCCGTTCTTGATCTTGGGGTCGTGAGATCGAGCCCCATGTTGGGTGCAGAGATTACTGAAATAAATAAACTAAAAAAAAAAAAAAAGGATAAAAAACAAACATCATATTGATTTCTCAGGTTAAGAAATAATAAGTGGAAGTTTATAAAGTAGTAAGGTGTGCCTGCCACTATCTAAACTCTTTAGAAAGAATATTAACTCATTTTCACACCCATTTAATGAAGTAGGTTCTATTATAATGCCCATTTTCCAGAATAGGGAACTGAAGACCAGAGAGGTGAAGGCACTCACCCAAGGGTACAGATGGCACATGACAGGCAGGAAATTGCTGCCTTGGCTGGCTGTCTGGCCTGAGTCTGGGCCCTGAGCCCTGTCGTCCTCGGCGTGCACAGCCGCAACCCCCAGCCTGGCCCCTAGAGGGAGCCACAAGGCGTAGTCTCCTGGGAGCCCGGGTTTGGTCCGCCGGGGAGGAGGACCCCGCGCTGAGTGTGAGCGCACTGGGCACCGGGCTCGGCTCAGTGTACCGCAGCTGCTCACGCTGTGATTACTGATTGCTGTCACCGGAGCTGTGGCCGAGGGGGAGGGAGGCTTGTCTGTTCCTCCGGAGGAGATGCGAGCTGGGCCGGAAGATGAGCAGGAGTCGACCCGGGGTCCCCCGTGGAGGATGAGTGGAAGCTTAAGTCTCCATCTCTCTGTCTCTCTCTCTGGCAGTTACTACCTTATCCTCAGCTGTGGGGACGCTCCACCCCAGCCGGACAGCCGGAGGGGGTGGGGGCGGGGGCGGGGCCGCGCCCCCCNACTCCCCCACCCCCGGCCACCACCAACAGCACAAATCCCAGCCCTCAAGGCAGCCACTCGGCTATCGGCTTGTCGGGCCTGAACCCCAGCACGGGGTAAGTGGACAGCTGCAGTTAGGGGGGCTGTGGGGAGAGAAGCAGGGTAGCTGCCGCTTCCCGGGTGGGAGCTGCGCCCCAGCGCTGCCGCCGGCGGGTCCCTGCCCCTGCTAACGCCTCTGCTTTGCCTCTTGCAGAAGCACAATGGTGGGGTTGAGCTCCGGGCTGAGTCCAGCCCTCATGAGCAACAACCCTTTGGCCACTATCCAAGGTGCGTGCCGCCTCATGTCACTCCCATCGCCACCAGCCTGGCCCCCTGGGGCCTCGAGCCCCCCCTCCCCCCATTGCTGCTCCAGCCATGCCATCCTGCCCCTGCTCACTGCATCGCTCGCCTCTTCATACCCATCTCACCTTTGGGGAAGGTGTGAGGGGTGCCGATGGGGATCAGTGGGGCAGACGGGAAGACAGGGGGACGCTGGGGGCAGGATGCCAGAAGGCGCCCCCAGCCCAGCTTCTCTCTCTCCCCGCCAGCCCTGGCCTCTGGTGGAACCCTGCCCCTTACCAGCCTTGACGGCAGCGGGAACCTGGTGCTGGGGGCGGCTGGCGCGGCCCCAGGGAGCCCCGGCCTGGTGACCTCGCCGCTCTTCTTGAACCACGCTGGGCTGCCCCTGCTCAGTGCCCCGCCTGGCGTGGGCCTGGTGTCGGCAGCGGCTGCGGCCGTGGCGGCCTCCATCTCCAGCAAGTCTCCGGGCCTCTCCTCGTCGTCCTCCTCGTCGTCCTCCTCGTCGTCCACGTGCAGCGAGGCGGCAGCACAGACCCCTGGAGGCCCCGGGGGGCCCGAGGCAGGGTCCAAGCCCGAGTGAGGGCCCACCTGGCCTCCCCTCCTACTCCTCTGACCCCCACCTCAGCCCCGCCCGCCTGGGAAGAGGGCGAGGAGGCCAGCGGTGGCGGCGCAGAGGGTCCTCGGAGCAGGAGTGACAAGGGAGGAAAGACCAAAAACAAAAAACAAAAAAACTCCCAACTAACCAAAAAAAAAAAAAAAAAAAAAAAAAAAAAAAAAAAAAAGAAAAGAAAAGAAAAGAAAAAGAAACAGAACACACACACACAAAGAAAAAAGGAAAGAAAATGAAAGAAACCAACCAACCAACCAACCAACCAACCAACCAACAGAAAAGAAACCAAAAATAATTGCAACAGAAACCAGCTGCCCCAAAGGAACCAGAGGTGAAAAACAAAAACCAAAAAACAAAAACAAAAATCCCCCAACTGAACCAAACCAAAAACCAGTTGCGAGCCAGACCTCAGTGTGCTCACCCTCACCGCTACGACACCAAATAAGAACCCCCTCGCCAGGGGCGCAGGGGCCTCTGCAGGGAGGACCTCGCGCCACGCCTCTGGCTGTGGGGCCAACCCCCAACCTTGCCTCCCCCAGCGGGGGCCAGAGAAGGCAAAAGAGAATGTGCCAGCCTCAGCCCCAGCCCCCAGTCCTGGGCCAGCGAAGACGGGGCACAGCCTGGGGCCTATGGGGTGGGCCCGGAACCACCCACCAAATGTTCTTTTCCAGAAGGTGAAAGAGAAAGGGCCTGAACAACCTTACACCAAATATTCAGTAGCTTCATCCAAAGGATGTACAGAATTTTTAGCGTTGCGCTCAACAGAATGTGTCCCTACCATGTGTTCCCCCCTCTCCCTCGGCCCCCCCCGACTCTCCCCACCTGGGCAGGGGGTCTCGCTTTAACCTCCTCCCCTCCCCCAGCCAGGGGAGAGTTCAGGGGCAGGCCTAGGATGACTTTTCAGCCCTTGTACCTCCCCCTTTTCCCTTTGAAGGGTGGGCTAGGCCGTTTTTGTAAAGTTCTAGCTCTCACATGTCCCCCCTCAACCGTGTCGCCCTCCTCTGCTCTGGAATCTACCCCCCTCCCCAGCCCAGGGGAAGGGGGAAGCTTCGGGCAAGAGGGGATGAGGTGAGGGCATTCAAGTTGTCTTTTTTCCCATCCTCGTCTGTCAGTTTCCCTGAAAAAAAAAAATTCATATTCCAGTGCCTATCCGTGGGATCCTTCACGTTCTTTGACATTGACCAGAAACCAAAAAGAGAACTCACCTCGCTCTTCCCACCCTGTGCCCCTTGATACTGGCAGATGCCTCTTCCTCTCCCCCCACACACATATATACACGCACGCACCCCAGTGGTGGGGCTCCTCGAGGTGGCATCCCCATCAGGGTCCATGTGGCGGGGACAGTGCCATGACCTGTGGTCCCCATCCGAGAGGGCGCTGTGGTGGCCACCACTCCCACAAGACCTCCCTCGAGTCTTGGCTGGACCCCTGTTTGCCCAGCCCTGGACACACCTCGACGGACAGAGGAGACACATCGCTGGGAGCCCACTTTTGCCCTCCTGCTATTGTGGAGGCCAACAAAGTTTTGAACCAAAAAAACAAAAAACAAACAAAAAAAAACCAAACAAACAATAAATTAAAACTAGAAAAAAAAAGAATTTATAGATATATATATATTTAAGGGAAAGAAGACGAGGACTCTTCAAGAATAAGAAGGAGCCGCGAGGTGGAGCCAAGTCCCTGCGCCAGTGGTCCAGGCCCTTGGTCCCCAAGGCGGATGGAAGGACAGACGCTTCTTTCTCTTCACAAATACCTCATGGACGTCGTCTTCGGGAAAGCCGGAGGGGGAGGCTGGGGCAGGGCCTGTCCCTCAGCCAGGGCGGATGGAAGCGGGTGGGCAGGGCTGAGAGAGGGTGGGCAGGGACAGGGGTGAAGAGCCCCAAGCTCCCTGCCCCCCCCAATCAACTGAAAAAGCTTTAAAAACAAAACAAAACAAAACAGGAAGAAAGGAATGAGAAAGCGAAAAGAACGGACGAAGGAAAACGAACAAACTTTCGGGCGGTTTGATTCCTCCTTTGATTTCTTTTTCTGTTCTCTTCAGTCTGTTCTCTCTCTCTCTGCTTCTCTCTCTCCCTCTTCCTTCGCTCTTCTCTCTCGCCCCTCTCAATCCGCACCTTTCTGTGTCTCTCCTCAAACCAAAGTGTTGCTGTGAAGGACGCGAGCCATGGAAATCAGAGGCCTGGCCCCTGCCGGGCGGCGCGCACGAAGCGAGCGGGCGCTGCCGGACACACGGACACTCGGAGGAGAGGCGGACGCCGCCCTGGGCCCCGAGGCCTCAGCGTTCTCCCTTGCTTTCTTGTCTCCCTTCTCCCACCCGGGAAATGAAACTGTTGGGCCGGGCCACGGAGACAGCAGAGACTCGGCTGTTTTGGGGGTCTCGGTGGTTGCAGGGGGGGCTGGCCTGGGCAGCAGTGGAATGGCCGCCCCTCCCGCCCTGGCACCTCCTGGGCCCGGCGCGCCATCCACCCGTCCTCGCCGGAATGTAAGCGTCTCCGCTGAACCGACTCCCTGCCCTTACCCTACCTCTGAGTGTGTCCATTTTTATTTCCTGAAGAGAAGGGACTGGGCGAGAGGGCTTGGGCCCCAGCCCGAGGGTGGAGAGGGGGGCCGAGGGCTCCCGAACAGATAGGAAGGACACTTGAGCAGAGCAAAGTGAAAGGAATTACGACCAAAAACCCCTCCGAGAAGACAGGCAGCATGGAAGGCATGGTGGAGATGACTCAGACAAAAACTATGATTCTAGACCAAAAAACAAAACAAAACAAAAACAAAAAAAAAAAACACACAAAAGACAAAACCAAAAAAAAACAAAAAAACAAAAAAAAAAGAAAAAAGAAAAAAAAAGGAAAGAAAATCCAGGACTCACCACCACCCACTTCATCCTGCTTCCTCCCCGTCAAGTCCTGCCTCCTGGGACCTCTCCCCCACCCACCCCTGGGTGTGGGGGGGAGTGCGACAGAGAGGAGAGGGGGAAGCAGGGGGCAGGGATGGGGCCGATGCCCTGACACTGGTGGAGGGACCCCTGTGCAGCCGGGGGTGGTGGGGACCCTCCCCATCCAACCCCCATAACTGGGAAAAGAAAAACAAGAAAAAAAGAAAATTCCTGGGAGGGGAAAAATAACCAAATCCCAAGCTTTAACTACAGCTGTGAAACCAAATATTGGGAAGGGGGTGGGAGGGAGGGAGGGGCAGGTGTGCCCCAGGGCTCCCCCCTGGGCCCCCCTCCCCCGAGGACTCGAGATAAGGCACCAAATACCTCATAGAACTTTAATGTTAAAAAAAGGAAACCAAATATCGTTGGCTGGGGGCCAGCCAGGGCAAGGGGCTGGGGGGGCTGGAGGGAGCCAGGGTTGGGAAGGTAATGGGGGAATTCATGCCCCCCACCCCGCTCTGCCCCTTCCACTCCAGTACCCCCTGTCTCGACTCCGGGAAACAAAACTATCTCATCGTTTTTATTTTGTGGTCTGTACAGAGCCTGTGTCCGTGTGTCTGTGTGTGAGCGAGAGAGTTGGGGGGCTGGGGGACTTTATGTGGGGGATTGGGAGGGAAACCCCAGGCCAGGCTCTGGGCTAGGAGAGATTTCTGAGGTGGGGGGGCCAGGGGCCTGGGCTAGAAAGAGAGGAAGATGAGTGGATTGGAGAAAGGGGGAGCCTTCTGAATTTCTCTTCTCCCCAGCACTGACCTCCTATTTGAGGGAGGGACAGAGAACGGGCCTACCTTAACGGTGGGCCTTTTGTGCCAAAAAAAGAAAAAAAAAAAGAAAAAAAGAAAAAAAAGAAATGCCAGTAACTAAAACACCTCTCTCTGTTCTCTTCTGGGAGGGTGGGGGCTGGAAATAGAGG
>NW_027530624.1:366541-373095 GCF_008692635.1 Crocuta crocuta
GTGGGAGTATAAGTGGGGGTGGGTGGAAATGGGGAACCCAAACCCTGTGTGAGTTGAGGCTAAGATCAGGAGTGGGGGGAAAAGGGTATGAGTTTCTCAAACATCTTCTCCCTCAGGAGGGCCAAGGGAGGGTCTCCAAGCTCCTCACCCTGGGAAAACAGGGTAAGGGATTAGCCACGTAGGCGACTGACCTCTTGACCTGACTAATTTCCTGGCCCACCCAAATCCCAGGGTGCCTCTCTCTCCCTTTAGCCCAGGGTAGGGGGAACTGAGTGAGAGAGAGAGTGAGACAGACTGAGCAAGATTGAGACACGCGGGCCCCCACTGGCCTCTGAGTGGGAAAGGCAAGTGCGAGAGATAAAGGCCTCCAAGAGAAAAAAGAAACAAACCAAAGATTTAACCATTAAAAAAAAAAAAACCCACAGACAACTCCGCTACCTTTTTATACGTTGGAAAAAAAAGTGAAAAAAATTAAAAAATAAAAATGAAAAAAAAAATACACAAAAACTCCAAGCCGCAGTTCCTTCGTGCGGTTTGAACTTTGACCTCAGCAGTCTCCAAAGCAAGATGACGATGACAAAGGCGAAAAAAAAAAAGAGAAAAAATAATGTATATTTTTAAGTATTTGTCCTTGAAATGTTAGCTCCTTGTTAAACAAACACAAAAAGGAGAGAAAAATCTAGAGAGAAGTGTTGCTGGGATGGAGACAACTATTTACTATGTCTGTGACCCCTCCCTTCTGCCTCCCCTTCCTCTCTTCTATCCCTGCTGCCCCTCCCCCAGCCTGTCCTCCAAGCCCAGGGGCTCAGTATTTATTTATTTACATAATTGCAGGGTGACTGGGGGCCTCTCTCCACTTGTAGAGAGGGCCTTTGGATCATGGTGGGGTGGGAAAGGGGCAAGGAGTGTTGGGGGGGGAAAGCAGGGGCCTGATCTTTGATCAACTCCTCTCTCTGCTAGCTCCTTTCTGGCTTCTTATCCCACTGCTGCCACCATCACCTCCCAAATCCAAGCCTGGAATAGGGCAAGATGACCACCCACCTTGTAAAGATCTGAGTGGCTCGGCCCTTCTGGGGTGGGTGTCTCTCACCTACCCATTCAGATGACCGGGTTGGAATGGGGAGGGGAGGTGGTGGCCAGTAGTGGGCAAGGGAGACCCGAAGCGGCGTCTGGAAATTGAGTAGGAAATTGAGTAGGCCCTGGAGGAGACCTGCCTTTCATCTGTTCTCAGCAAGTTAGCCCCACTTTCAGTTGTCTGACCCCTGTGTTGGTAGCCCCTCCCTCCCCATCCTGTCCCCCCACCCTGTCTCTTCTCGTGGTAGCGGGTTAGCGTTTCAGTGTTCTTAACTCCAATCTGCTTGTTCATTGTACAATGTGCTTCTTTTAAGGCCCCATTTTTGTAACTTGAGTGTGTCATTCATCTGAACAACATCAAAAAAATAAAAAAGTAAAAACTGTACAGAGAGAAACGCCGCCTGTTCTCCCTTGGTCTCTGTGTGCGGGGAAGGGTGGTGCTGTGGCGGCGAGGGCTTTCCTTCTGTCCAAATAATGAATGTTCAGAAGGAGGGCCCGGGCCAGGTTTTCACCATCAGAAAACCTAAGTCTCAGAATTTAGGATGAATTCAAACTTCTGGATTTGTTTCTCAGTTCTGCCATTTTATAGGTATATGACTTTTGATATGTAAGCTTCAATGTCCTTGTCATCTGTAACATAGGGACAATACCTATTCTGTTGGGTTGTAGAATTAAATGAGATGACGATGTAATAAGTAGGACAGATCTCTATCACATGGACTTCAAGAAATGAGAACATGAGAAAGGAGGTCAGGAAACCCGTGAGTCCTTCCCCACTTGCATCCCCAGAGGACCCTTTTAAAACAAGCAAGCCCCTTTTATAAACAGTTGACTTTGAAGTTGTCTGGTGGTCCAAGGCACACTCTTCTCTACAGTGACATAACTCTCATTCACTCAAATTTTTGTGCCCAGCTTGACTACGTCAATTGGCAAGGACAGTGGCTTCACAGGCCAGGCCATGTGCTGGTCCCCAAAACCTTACCACTGAAAATCAGAAATGGTGGTGTCAACAACTGGGTTTTCTCACTGGCATCATGTCCCCTTGTTACTGTTCTGTCCGCTGATGTATGCTTGGCATACAGATGCTGGGATTCTGCAAACTCAGCTGTGAAGGGATGGGGGGGGACAGGAGAAAGGGAAAGAACGGAAGAGGGGTTGGATCACTTAGATAAAAAGTATTAGCACTGCCTCATCTGGGCAAGAATGAAAGAATAGAAAAGCACCGCCCCCATTCTCAAGGCGTCTATAGGGACGGGGAAGCGGGATGTTGGTATAGAGGAAAGTCATTTGGTCCAGCCGCTTCCTACTTCCTGTAGTGTGGTGCTGTCAGAACTCAAGTTCCTTGTCACCCAGGCCGTCCTGTGACAAGCACAGACAGCACACCTGAAGCACTCTAGGGTTGAACTTGCAATGTGCCCAACGGTGCCACATGCCCTCCCTTGTACAGTCATACTCGGGCCTCTCGTCAAGAACACAGCGTGCACTAGAGGACCACCATTCTAGTCCCTTGACATTTCTGCTTATGCAGCTTCCGCATCCAACTAAAAAAAAAAATAGGCGATTCAGGATCTTCTTAGAGTGGTCAGCAAGTCACCTCCCTCAGAATCGGTGTATTTGTTTAAAGATTTTAAGTAATCTCGACATTCAATGTGTGCTCGAACTCATAACCTCGAGATCAAGAGTTGCATGCTCGGGGTGCTGGGTGGCTCAGTTGGTTAAGTGTCCAATTCTTGATTTCAGCTCAGGTCACGATCCTGCGGTTCGTGGGATTGGGCCCCGTGTCCGTCTCTGTGCTAAAAGCATGGAGCTTGCTTGGGATTCTCTACGCCCCTCTCCCTGCACTTTCTTTTTCTCAGAATAAATAATCTTAAAAAAAAGTCACATGCTCTGCTGAGCCAGCCAGGCACCCCAGAATCGGGTGTATTTAAAATGCAGATTGCTGGGACGCCTGGGTGGCTTAGTCGGTTAAATGTCCGACTTTGGCTCAGGTCATTATCTCATGATTTGTGGGTTCAAGCCCCGCATCGGGCTCTGTGCAGTCAGCTCAGAGACTGGAGCCTGTTTCAGATTCTGTGTCTCCCTCTCTTTCTGACCCTCCCCTGCTCATGCTGTCTCTCTCTCAGAAATAAACAAAACATTAAAAAATTTTTAATAAATAAAATGCAGATTCCTGGATCTCATCCACGCGTTTGCTGGATCTGAATCTCTAGGGGAATTGTCTAATACACATTAAGGTTCAAGAACCTTTGCCTGTCCAGGGCACCTGGGTGGCTCAGTCATTAAGCATCAGACTTGGGCTTAGATCACTATCTTACATTGGTGAGTTAGGAGTCCTACATTGGATGAGCTCAAGCCCTGCTTGAGCCCCAAGTAAAAACATGAGCCCCGAGGGAGCCCAGCTTCTCTCTCTCCCCATCCCTCCCCCTCTGCCCCTTGCTCACTTGTGTCATAGAAAAAAAACAAAAAACAAACCCTAAAAAACACCTTTGCCTGTCCAACTCAAAACCCGGCATCCAACAAGGCCTCAATTAGTGCTACCCTGTTTAGGACAGTAATTCAACGGAGGACCATCCGCTTTCAGCAAGGTGACGGTCTTGTTCACAGACGGGATTGCACGCGTGAACATTTCTCAGGGTGGGAGTCCAGAGTTTTCATTAGAAGCTCTGAAAAGGATCAACTAAGGAAGGGTGATCATCCCACGGTCACAGAGCCATTCTTCTCTGCTGAACCAGCACTCTCGGGGTCCCTCCCCTCCACTCCTGTTCCTTTTGATGTAACCTGATTTTATCCGATTTGGCAAGGATAAATCCTCCAATTGCTCTAAGCACGTATTCGATAGGACTTTCAGGATGTTGCAGCTCTGCATGAGGCGGCAATTTGAGAATGAATCTTTACCTGGGGATGAAAGGGGATCTAGCATGCTGGGCTAAGATGGCTTGAGTCCCTTCTGCAGGGTGAGGTCACTCAAAGACGGTGCCCACGATCCACATGCTCTAGCTGAAACTACTGGACACCTAACTGCTCCTCATTAGGAGCACTCTGGTTATCAAACAGGTTGAATTTTCATTTTTTATTTTTCTTTTCTTCCTTTTTAATGTTTCTTTTTGAGAGAAAGACAGCGCGCGAGCAGGGGAGGGGCAGAGAGAGAGGGAGACATAGAATCTGAAGCAGGCTCCAGGCTCCGAGCTGTCAGCACAGAGCTGGACGTGGGGCTCGAACCCACGAGCCGCAAGATCATGACCTGAGCTGAAGTCGGATGCTCACCTGAGTGAGCAACCCAGGGGCTCCTGAATTTTTTTTTTTCTTAAGACTTCTGTAGTAAAAGCTCCATGACTGGCTAGGAGACTTAGCTTCTAGCTCTGGTTTCCCATCTATGTGGTCTTAGTTAAGTTTCCCATCTCTGAAGTCCTCGTTTTCACCTGGACAGAAGGCAAAAACCAGTGAAGGTCTCCGAACCCAGTGCCCCGAGGCTACGGGGCTGCTGACGGGGCAAGAGTAACAGGGTCTGAGTGGGCAGCTCTCAGGCCTCCCTTTTCCTGCTTTCCACACAGTTTTCCTTCACCTTTCATTGATTAGGGTCCCAAATAAGAATTTTCTGCCAACACAAAGACTGGAATAACCTTGGCGGGGGCTTATTTTTCTCGGGCCGTGGCTGAAGCACAGCAACTCAGCACTCCCACCAGTCACCGTCTTCCTTCTCAACCGCCTTCCCCTAAGCAGAAGGCATTAGACCGTGCAGAAAGGCAGACGGGTGATTAACCCAGAGGAAACTAGGCTTAAATTCAAGCTCTATCCTAGGTGGGTTGGATGACCTTGAGCAAATCACCTCACTGCTTTGGACTTCGGACTGCCCTACAAAATGTTCCCCTTACAGGGGAGTATGAGAATTATGATAAAAATGTAAGGAAGGACTTGAAACAAACTAGACGTTCAAACACCCACTGGTCACTCCAACCACCCCTCTCCCTGCATCTCCTGGCTAAGACAGCATCCAATTTTAGGTGGGTGGCAGGGCAGCTGCCCTCATGAGGCTGTCCACCCCCAGAATCTTCTCCGACTCCACAGCTGGGTCTGGTCCTAGGAGCCACCCTCTTCTACCGCCCTGGGAATCCTGTCTTTCCCAGACCTGCGTTTGTCCTCAGGGATCCAGTGAAAAAACCAGATGACCTCGGAGGAGACGGCTCACATCAGGCCAGGAGTAGGGGGTCGGGGGGCAGAAGTGGTGAGAAGAAATCTCAAGATTCTTCCAAATGCTCCTGACACCAACTGAAACAGCTCCAAGCTGGGGCGCCTGGGTGGCTCAGTCGGTTAAGTGTCCGACTTCGGCTCAGGTGATGATCTCATGGTTTGTGAGTTCTAGCTCAGAGCCTGGAGCCTGTCTTTGGATTCTGTGTCTCCCTCTCTCTCTGTCCGTCCCCTGCTCACGCTCTCTCTCAAAAATAAATTAAAAAAAAATTTTTTAAAAACAAAACAAACAGCTCCAGCCTTTTCTGTGGGGACCTCTAGTGGCAAGACAGCCCCACTGCTTGCCCTGGAGCACCAGGGTGACATCCAGGCTCCCTGAGCCCCGCCCTCGGACCTCTTCAGTGTGGCTGAGGTCTACGGAGCTCCTAGATGCTAAAAGCACAGCCATAAAAGCGCAGACCGAAGAGCCTGGGCTCCCAGCTCCCACCCCACACAGCTGGCCAGACAGAAACACATCAAGGTCCAACTCAGTCTTTATTGACTGTTTCATCTTGGGGCCACCAGTGCTAAAAGGTGGGCGGGGGGCTAGGAGGGCACCTTTACGTGTATCAAGGACCCCAGATCAACCCCCTCACGAGAGAGAACAAATCCAGTTACAGAACTTGCACGGCGTTTGGGAGACGGAGGGAGGAGCACAGTATCTAGAGATCTGAGGGGGTGCTGGAGGCTCCTCGGCAACGGGGCATGGCGGTGCTGACGAGGGGAAGGGGACGGGTCAGCCGCTGATCTGGACCCCCTCGGCCTCGGCCAGAGGGTAGATCTCAATGGCCTCCACCAGGGGCAGCGCCTCTGCCGCCGTCTCCATCACGGCCAGCCCCACGGCGGCCTCGGCCTCGGCCAGCTGCTGGCGCACGGCGGCCTGGTGCTGCTGCTGGTGGGTCTTGCGGTGTTTCCACAGGTTGGAGAAGGAGCGGTAGCTCTTGCCACAGTCTGGGCACGAGTACGGCCGCTCCCCCGTGTGAATGCGGCGATGCTCCGCCAAGCGCATGGAGATGGCGAAGGCCTTGCCGCACACCTCGCAAGCAAAGGGCCGCTCGCCCGTGTGCAGGCGTCGGTGGTCCTTCAGGTGGGTGCTCTGGCGGAAGGCCTTGCCGCAGTCCGGGCACGGGTACGGCCGCTCGCCCGTGTGGATGCGCCGGTGTACCTGCAACGACGTCTCTGTGCTAAACAGCTTCTTACACTCACTACACTCCAGGCCCCGGCGTCGGGCCGGGGGCGGGGGAGCCGTGGGGACC
>NW_027530624.1:373156-377301 GCF_008692635.1 Crocuta crocuta
CGCCGCGGGGCCTGGGCGGCGGCAGCGGCACAGCGGTGCTCGCGGAGGCGCAGCGAGGAAGGGAAGGCGGCCCCGCAGGACGGGCAGCGGTGGGGCTGGCGCCCGGCGTGGGCCACGAGCTGGTGCACCTCCAGCAGCCGGCGCAGCAGGAAGGAGCGCGGGCACTCGCGGCACTTGTAGGGGTACTCGCCCGTGTGGTGGTAGCGGTGCATGAGCAGGCGGTAGGGGCGGTGGAAGCGCACCCCGCACTCCTGGCAGCGGTAGGGGAAGTGCTGGGCGTGCACCAGGCGATGCTGCCTCAGCGTGGAGCTCTGCGTGAAGGCCTTGCCACAGTCCCCGCACCGGTAGGGCCGCTCTCCCGTGTGCGTGAGCCGGTGGCGCGCCAGGTTGGCGGGCGAGTTGAAGGGCTTGGAGCAGTCTGGGCAGGGGAAGGGCCGCTCGCCCGTGTGCGTGCGCAAGTGGTTACGCACATGAGACTTCTTCTTGAACATCTTGCCACAGATGCCACACTTGTGGCGCCGCTCCAGCCTGTGCACGAAACGCTGGTGGCGGGTCAGCTGCAACGCCTTTCCAAACTCACGGCTACATAGGAGGCAGCGGTAGGTGCCTGGGGCGGCGGGTCCCCCCGGGCTCTCTTCGGTCACAGGGGGCTCCGGGGCCTCTGACTCTCCAGTCTCTGCGGCGGCCGGCTCGGGGAACCCGATGACGGGCTCCTCTGGCGGGACTGGGGTCGTGGGCAGAGGGACGCCCCCCGCCCCGTGCGTACGCCGATGATACAGGAACTTGGTGAGGTTGACGAAGGTCTTTCCACACGGACACGAGTGCAGAGGATTCGGGGTGTGGGCTCGTCGGTGGGCCAGGAGCAGGGCCTCGGTGCCAAAGGCCAGGCCGCAGTCCACACATAGGAAGTGAGACTCGCTGCTGTGGTCTCCAAGGTGCTGGTCCAGGCTGGAAGGGCTGGGGAACACACGGCTGCACAGAGGACACTTAAAGACACCCTCCCGGTGACTCCGCAGGTGCTGCTGGAGCTGGTGAGGGGATAGAAAGAGCTGGTCACAGGCGGAGCAGAAGAGCTCCTGGGTGGCCGTCCCACCCGGCTCGCCGCTGTTGTTCCTCCGGGCCTTGCGCCCCCGGCGATCGCGCCCAATGGCTTCACCGTTGCGCAGCTCGTAACTGTGGTCAGAGGATGGCAGGGGGTCAGGCTGAGACGCGGGGACCTCCGCAGGGGACGGGGTCAGGGTGTCCTGCTGCACGGCAGGCTCCTCGGCCTCTGGGGTGGGAGCAGGGAAGTGGGTGGCCTGGTGTTCTAGGAAGTCGGCCGGAAGCTGGAAGAGCTGGGAGCACTCGGAGCACTTGTAGAGGAGCAGCTCCACCTCAGTCACCACTTCCGCAGTGGTGGCCGCCGCGGAAGGGACGGTGGCCCCCTCCCCACCCTCTTCTGCCTTGCGGTATGAGTGTTCCACAGCCACACGGGCCTGGCCCACAGGGGGCCCCAGGACAACCGGGGACCCCAGGACAACGGGGGCTGGAGGCTTGGCGGGAGTGCCCCGGAGGTGCGTCTGCCTGTGGTTCAGCCAGAGCTCCTGGCTGGCGAAGAGGGCCTTGCAATCCACACACTCATAGTGGATGGTGCTAGAGCTCAGGGCGGGCGCCTTGGCGGGCGGCTCGGCTGGCACCGCGTCCTGGGGAGCCAGCATCTTCAGGTGCAGCTCCTGGTGCTCCAGGAGCTGGCTGGGAGACATCAGCAGCTGTCCGCACTCCAGGCACTGGTACTGGCTCTCCTGCACCAGGGTCTGATAGAGGCCGGTGCCCGAAGCTGCCTCTGCGGCGACGGTGACGCCGGGGTCAGCCACTCCCACCAGCTCAAAATGCTGCTGGGGCACATGGGAGTTCTGGTGCATGAGCACCTCCTCCAGGGATCCATACAGCTGGTTGCACTCGGAGCAGACATAGCGGTGCTCAATGTACAGGACGGTCTCCTCCGACTCCTCCGTCATGGCGGCAGTGAGGCCCTGGGCTGCAAAGAGAGGGCAGCGGAGACACAGCACAGCTCAACTGGCGTTCCTTCAGTCGTTCCCAGGGATGATTCCTTCATCACCCACCAAAACCTTAGCTGTGCTTTACCCTCTGACTTGTTTCCATCTTCCACTCTCCGCCCACCCCCACTATCCCTCCTCCCCTGCACACGCAAGACCAAGCACAAAACCCTTCCCAGCACCTACCTGGCTCACCTCTGAATCACATCAAACTCCACCCGCCAGATCCTGGTCACCTGTCGGACCCCTCACCTCCTGTGCCTCACAGCTGGCCCACAGCCACGTGCATCACACAGGAGCTTGTGTCCTCTCCACTCAAACCTCCTTCCACTGACTTCCTCTTCTTACCAACTCGCTACCCCAGTCCCAGGTGCCCGGGAGCGTCTTCACAGGCCCTGACCGCTGCCACCTTCTCCCAGCCTCTCTCCTCTTCTGTCCCCCCAGCCCCCGAGGTTTCTGACTTCTATTTACACCCAAGACTGTCCCAGCGGCCCACCATTTTCAGTGCCTTCACATGGTACAGCCCCTCTCCTTTACACACAATGCCTAGTATACACGGTCTCTCTCTCTGGTGCCCACATTCCTCGCGTCAAACTCTCCCTTCCCTCAATCGACCTGTCTCATTTGGTCTAACCCATCACATTTTACACTTTTCCGTCTTTACCCACTCCCCGTGATACCCAGATCCCTGCCTTCAAATTACTTAAAACCTCTCTCTATATCAAAGCTCTCCCCCACAACCCAACCCTCTATCCGGAATACCCAGCCCCATTTCACAAAAACCTAACCCTTTCTTTACACCTAGATTCTACCCGCCACCCTAACTCAAGACACTCTTTATAGTAATTACCCCTTCTTTATATTGCAATCTCACCTACAATCCTAATCCCTTCTGGGGTACCCACATCTCCTCTTCACATTGACAACCGCCCCATAGGAATACCCACTCCCTTGTTCATGTCAACTTCAGCGCCTCTTCTTTACAAAATGACCCACCCTA
Organism: Crocuta crocuta; assembly: GCF_008692635.1. NCBI lineage: Eukaryota > Metazoa > Chordata > Mammalia > Carnivora > Hyaenidae > Crocuta > Crocuta crocuta. Next base: position 376,193 of record NW_027530624.1, read on the forward strand.
ACCCATTTCAGGGATGCCCAGATACCATCTTCACATCAGCTTAAACCCTTCCTTACAAGCCCACGCGAGGGACACCCAGACCCCCTTTCATATCATTAACCTAATATTTTCTTACTTGCAAAAAATGCCCCACCCTCCCTCCCTAGCCCAGTCTAGGGATGCCCAGATCCCCTCTTGATATCAACCTAAGCCCCTCTTCTTTGCAAAAAGGATGAACCACCACCCCAACCCACTCCAGCGATGCTCAGACCCCGTCTACGTTAACAGCTTAGTTTCTCTGCTTTGCAAAAAGATCCCAGCACGTACTCTAACCCAGACTACCCTGCACAAGGGCTTAAACTTTTACACATACTTTTCCTACTGCCCAAATCCCCTCTAGGAATACTCAGACCCTATCCTCTAGGATAGCCAGACCCCTCTTCCTTAACAGCCAGAACCCCCTCACCAGCTTACTGCCTTGGGGATACCCACACCCCCCAACTTCTTGTCAACCCAACATCCCATTCTCATTCCAGAGATACCAAGGCCATTCCCCCACTCAGGACACCCATACCCAATTCCCACTCTTCATCTTGACTTAATTCCCTTTACTTTTCAAAACATTACCTCTACCTAACCTATCCTAGGGACACTCAGACACTTTTTGACATAACCCTTTGCACAGAGACTCCTCTCAGCCCATTCCGGGGGTATCCACCCCCTTTCAGTTTAACTACTCTTCACATTAACGTAACCCCATTCTCCACACCCGGACCTTGCCCTCAACTCTAAATCTCCCTTCCAAGAATATCTATTTGCTAGTATCTTTTCACACCAAGCCCCTCTCACTGGTCCAAGCCCCTCTCACTGGTCTTCCTTCCAAGCATAACTAGGTTTTCTCTTTATGGCAACTTAATTACCTCTTTTCTCACGCCTTAGCCCCCTCCCCGGACACCCAGGCCCCCTCTAACGGACCACCCCCCACTTCGGTCTTGACGGCCCACGGCCAGACCTTGGCCCCGATACTCCCTGGAGCCTTGGAGCCCCTCCTGGGGGCAGCCCTAACGCCTCCCTTCCCACCCAGGTCCCTGGCAGTCCCCAGCCCGAGCCTCGCCCCTCCTCACTCTGAC
>NW_027530624.1:377332-380842 GCF_008692635.1 Crocuta crocuta
GCCCTCTCTAGCTCCCGCCGTAGTCTCTCGTCGGCTCCGCAGCCTTGCTCTCGCCCCCAATCGCCCTCAGCGACGCCCCGCCTACCTCCCTCCTCGGCCGCTCGGCGAACGGCCGGACGCGCCCAATCAGCGTCCGACTGGCTCTTGCCGTTCGACTAATCGACGTTCACGTCCCTGAGTCTTGGGCCAATAGTATGGAGCGTCGGGATCCTCCGCAGTGACCGACCAATCATCTGGCGATGTTCCCTCACCGGCCTGCCCCGGAGTTGTTAGTGCCCGCCTCCTTAAGCCCCCTGGAGGATGCGCCTCCTCCAGCTCTTCGTCGACTCCGCCTGACGTTCGAAGAAGGGAGGGCTACGCGGTGACGTCAGGCGGCGGAGTGAGGCTGCGGGCGCCATCTTGGGGGCGCCGGGCGGGAGTCGGGTCGGGGTCGAGTAGGGAAATTGGAAAAACTGAGGCACACGACACCCGGAGGGTGGGGGCGGGGGAGCTGTGGCGCTGGAACCGCGGGGGAGCGAACGGAGAAAGTGAAGCATCATCAGTCAGCGCGAAATGGGGAGGGGAAACTGCAGCGAGCACATGGAGGGAGTAAAAAGGGAAACTGAGGCTCCAGACTCATTTCATTAAAAAGAGGAACGAAAGCAACGAGAAGGAAGGGGAGTGGAGCCGGCAGACTCTTGAGGCGGGGGGCGGGGGGGAGAAATGTCAAAGGAGAAGCGAGGGAATCGAATCTGAGGAACGAGGAAAACCTGAAGGAGAGGGGAGGAAATGGGGAAAAAGGGAAAGCAGACACTTTCGTTTGAAGAAACGGGGAGTGTGTGGGGAGCGGGCAGAACACCTGAAGGACAACTGCAGGGTGAAAACCTGCAGAAAGTGACCCTGTAGCGGACGGACTCTGCTCTGCTTCCTTCCGAGGTGCCTGCCTTCTGCGCTGACCCAGGGACCCTGGTCATCGCTACTCCTCTCCCCGTTCCGTTCGGCGCTCAGGGCGTTGGCCTCGCACTGTTACGTTCCAGAAGCTGCTCTTTGAAGGAACCCAAGAACGGGAGCTGCAGGAGAGTCACCTGTTCTAACTCCTCCCGCCCCCGCGCCACCCCATTTCTCAGAAGAGTCAACTGTGTCTCAGAGGAGTTGGTCATTACCTTCCTGAAGTTCAAAGCTACAGAGGGACACCCCCCACCCCCACCCCGAGCACAGAGTAGGACCTAGGTGTGACTCCTCAAGTCATCACCTTTGCTGTGTCCTTCGATTGATTTCTAACTGGCTGTCCTAACTTCCCGCGAAATTAAAATCCCTAACATCAAGCCAATATAATTCTAGGACGCTGTCTGGATTGAAATCCTGACCCTGCCACTTCCAGCTGTCGTCTTGGACGAGCCAACTCCCCTGTGCCTCTGTTTTCTCACCTGTGAGATGAGGATCCTAACCCCTGTCTCATGGTTGTGGGGCACAGAGTAAAAGCTGCGGAGGAATTATTTTTATTAGGACCTCAAGGAGCCTAGTAATAATCCCTCATGTGTCCCGAGTGTGTTATGATGTGCCAGGTACTGGGCTTGGTGCTTTCTGTGCTGTATAGGCGTGATCATCTCAACAACCCTAGGAGGGAGGAATCACTGTTCTCACTTTTACCGAGAGACTGGGGCCCAGAGAAGTTAGGTAGTTTGCCTGTCTTTTGGAGGAGCCAGAGCCAGGGTTCCAGCCCAGGAGCTGACTCCATCATCTATGCTCTTGGCCCCCAGGCTCTACTGCCCGGCAGGTGGATGTCCTGTTCCCGCAGGGCATGGGGAATGGCTGAAGGCAAGAAGTGGAGGGAAGTCGGTGGGAGCGTGGGAGCTCTGAAGCTGGTGATCTGGGTTTGCCATCAGGGTGAAATCACCCGGGGTGGCAGCCAGAGAACCTGGAAACTAGACTCTGCCTTCGATAGGCTCCAGGCACCTGGGCAGGTTCTCACTCCTGCCGAAGCCCCCTTTTCCACCTGAACATGCAGAGGTCCAGCCTGGCGTGTCAGGCCCCTGTCTGCTCAGCCCTTCTGCTTGGACTTCCCAGTTTATCTGGGTCGACTAGGATCTTTCTCTTCTGATGATACAGGAGTAAGCCGAGCCCCGGGTCGGTCTTTGCGCAGGTGGTGGCATGGGACCAGATTTCTGGGGTAGGTTTATTTTACGGAGGATAGGCCTTCTTTTTCTTGGGGCCCCTGCATAAGCAAAGGCCTATGGGCCGGCAGGAGTCTGGGCTTTCAGGCTTAGCTGGAGCTGAGGGTGGGTGTTGGGGGGACCATGGGTGTTGCCCACATAGAGTGAGGAGGTGTATGCAAAGTTGGTGGCCCTTCAGGATGCCGTATACGTGTCAGATATATGTCAGGGATGCTCTATATGGGATGAGGGCTCCCTATACTAGGCCGGTGTAAGGGTTGCCATGTGCTGTGTGTGTGTGTGTGTGTGTGTGTGTGTGTGTGTGAAAGGCATATGGTCACGTGTGCTGGGGGGCTGCACGTGAGTGTGTCAGTGTCTCCTCCCCATCACGAGCATTGGGGGTGGTGGTGAGTCACGGGCTCAGCCTTCAGCGCCAACTGTCATGTTCCTTCCCCCCAAATTTCACCCCCCACACAGCCCTGCACCACCCACCCCCACTCCGAGATCTGTGTCACTGCTTCTGTCTTCCATCCCCCTGTCCTGCTCAGCTCCCTCAGAGAGGCTGCCGTGGGCTCCCTGGGAGGGAGTCTCCCACTTCTGGCTCCGCCCTTGGGTTCCTTGCCCTCTCCCACCGCCTCTCTGCTCAGGTGGAAGCTAGGGAAGGAAGGCCTTTCCGCCCCACCCGCTCATGTCTGTGGGGCCCAAGGATTTCTCTATGCATTATAGAGAACCGCCCCGCTCACCACCCCATCCCGTCCCCTCTGCAGGGGCTACTTCTGGGGGCTTCTCCCTTGTCTGCGGGGTTTGGCCGCTCTCACCTTAGGGGACCTGTCGCGTCCACACATCCTTGTGTCTATGGGTTCCTGGTACCTGTGCCCTCCCTTCCCCATTTCTGTGACCTTCTCCCACTTTGCTTGGCCCGCCTCCCTGTCTCTATGATGTGCATCCTTGTTCCCATTTCTGTGGGCCTCTCCTCCTGCCCCTGGCCTTCTCCTGTCCCCACAGACCACCCCCCACGTCCAGGGAGTGCTTTCTGTTCCCATGGGCCTCTCTCCATCTTCCTGGGGGGACTCTCTGTGTCCACCAGCTGCCCGCGTCTCTGAGGTCCGTTGCCGTCTCTGGTCTGCTCCCATGTCTCCATAGGCCTTCCTCTTTTTTCTCGGCTTTTCCCCCTGTCTGTGTCCTTGTGGGGTTGGTGGACCTGGGCCCACCTCTGGGGATTTTGATGGCCGTCTTGCCTCTCCTCTGCATTTTTCTTCATCTCTGTGGCCCTCTCCCCCCAGCTCCACGGCCTTCTCCTCAGGTCTCCCTGCCTCTCATCTCCGTGGGCTCCTGGGCAGGGCGGCGGCACGGTGGTGGAGGGGGTGGCCCGGGGGTG
>NW_027530624.1:380978-381303 GCF_008692635.1 Crocuta crocuta
TCCGTGGCCAGCCCCTCCCACTGAGGCCCTGCACTGGGCGCCCCCGGGACACCCCACCCTCCTCCGCCTTCCTCTTCCACCTGCTCCTCTCCATCCTTCCCTCCCTCCTCCCCATCTCTCCATCTCGCCTGCCCCCTTCTCCGCTCTCCGGGTCTCCCAGCACCCCGTCCTCCCCAGCTCCTCCACCCCTCAGCTTCTCCCCGCCCCTAGCATGCTTTTCCCTTGGGGGCTGAGGGCTTGAGGACTCTGGGCCCTTGCCTCATCCAGGGCAGGGCCAAGGCTACAGGGGGGAGGGGGGAAGGGGTGGCCCCCTCCCCCCAATTAA
>NW_027530624.1:381443-436081 GCF_008692635.1 Crocuta crocuta
CGGCTTTGCCTGTGCCCCCCTCCCTTCCGTTTTCACCTTCCTCTCCTCCTTTCCTCCCTCCTTCCCCTCCATTTGCTCCTTCCCCCTCTTCTCTCTCCCCTTCTCTCCTCCATTTTCTCCTTTCCCCTTCCTCCCTTCCCTGGCCCACCCTCTCCTCTTCCACCTGTCCTTCCTGCCTGCTCCAGGGAGCCCCCGTTTTNCCGTTCACCTCAGCTTCTCCTCACCCTTCTTCTTGGTGCACAGCTCAGTCTCGTCCCCAGCCCCTGGGGTCCTGAGGGGCTGCCTGGCTCTTACTTGTGGGCTCACGCCTTCTCCGGGACTGCTGGCCAGTCTCCGTCCCCGCTTTCTCCAGCCTTCTCCAGCCGCGGTCCCCCGGTGACCGGCTGGGCTCCGCTCTCCCCCTCTGTTTCCGCCTCTCTTCTTTCCTCATCCTCTCTGCCTGCCATCCCTATCCCATCCGCCGGCTGTCTCCCGGAGATGTCTTTCCCTTTTTTTCCAGTCTCCATTTCGTGTGTCTCTCTCGGGCCTCTCTCTGACTCTGTCCAACTTCTCTCTTCTTTGCTGTTAGCCTAACTCTTTCTTGGTCTGTCTCTGTTGATCTCTCTCTCTCTCTCTCTCTGTCTGTCTCAAAACTCCCTGTCTCGTCTGGCTCCTTTGGAGGCACCCACAGGTCTGGCCCTCTGTCCGCTTCTCCCTGTCTATGCTTTGCTCCGCCTGTGCCACTGCCCGCCCGCCCTCCCCTGCCCCTGCACATGGAGCCCATCTTCCTGTTCACTTTCCTGCTCTCCTCCCCCAGATCCACTCTGGGTCCCNCCCTGCCTCGGGGCTTGTGGGCCCTGGGGTTGACCAGCCTCCTCAGGACACCCTGGTGGATGCACCTCCGTGTGGACTAGCCCCCTTATGTGGGCACTCGCCCTGTCCACTGCCTGTGCCTGTCGCTCTTCCCCCCTGCCTCCATTTCCCTCCCTGGCCCTCACAGCCCCTTCTAGTTTGTGTCTGCCCCACGCGCCCCTCCCTCTTCTCTAGATCTGCTGTGTGGCTCTGGCAAACGTCCTCTCCAGCTCTCTCTTCCAGCTAGCCCTCTTCCTCTTCAGAGTTTTGCGGATTTTTCCCCTTCCTGCAGTCTGTGCACCTGTTGTGTTCTTGTGTTTGTGCCCTCCGCCTCACCCCTCTCGTCTCAGCCATTTGCCTTCTCACCTTGGCGATGTCTTGCCTGCCCGTCTGTCTCCCTCCCCTGGCAGGGCCCCTCACTCGGCTCCTTCTGCCTGGTTGGCGGCTAAGCTTCCACCGGTTTTGCCTAAGTGTCTGGGCCTGTGGGGCCCAGGCCTGTCTGATTCCCGGCCTCTGCTATCTCACGCTCTCCGTCTAGTCTCCGTTTCCTCTGGCGTCTCACTTCTAGGCGGCCTGTGTGCGTCCTTGTCTCTCATTTAGCCCCAGTTACTTCCTTTTGGTCTGTCTGTCTTCTGTCTGGGCCTTCCTGCGTGTCTTTGTCCATCTGTTGTCCCGAACCCTGGCCCAACGCTCTGTTTCTGCTCGCACCCGTGTCTGCCACCTGTGGGACCCTACCCCCGGCCCCCGTCTCTCTCTCTGTCTTCCCTGCCCTCTAGTCTCTGTTCCCTGGTTTGTCCCCGGAAGCCCCTGATGTCTCGTCTCGGGATGACCCCCCCCTTCAACTCTTGCCTCTCTCTAAGCCCCGCCCTCCTCAACCCTCCGCCCCACCAGAGTTCTTCCCAGTCCCCCAACTTCCCTTGCTCGTCCACCCTTGGAGTCTTCACTGTAGATCCACATTACCGTCCACAGCCCCCATCCCCTCCATGATGCCCTCCCCCCGCCCCCAGCCTGCCTTTCCCAGAGGCCCTGACAGAGGGACCTGCTCAAGGTCATGTGGGAGTCGGGGCAGAGCAGAGGCTGATTGGGTCTCCTGCTGCCCCTGCCGAGGTTCTCCTGGCCACGTGGATGGTCCAAAATATTGCGCTGTGTCCCTGCCCTCCCTGCCAGGTTTCATTCTGCTGTCGCACTAGCTCAAGCCCTCTGTCTGTGGGGGTCAGGTGGGAGGGGTGCAAGGAGACCCCCAGGCCCACCTCACAGCACTCTGGGCCTCACAGCAACCATTGCCCCTGGAAGCCCCATGTCCCTTCTCTTGGGGCACGGCTCTTGGCCAAGAAAAGCTGTGCATCTAGCCACGCTCATCCCTGCCTGGGGGCTGCCCCATGGAAGGCTGGGGTACCTGGAGGACTCTAACTCCCTGGGGACGGAGCAGTTCTGGGGAGCAGAGATGCACTGTCTCCCCCTGATCGTCCGTTCCCCCAAGCAGGGGGGGGGGGCTGTAGTCTGGGACCCGCTTTGGCAGACAGCGCACTCCCTGCCTCACTCGCTCTTCCCTTCCAGCTCTCTCTGGTGGCATCTCAAGTGGGTTTGTGTCCTCTCTCCATTCTCTGTATTCCTGCTCTAGTCTGTGTCTCTCCTGTGCCTTCATTTCCCTCTCTGCTGCCTGCCCTGTGCTCCTCTCCCCACCCTGCCCTTCCTCCAGCTCCCCGGCTCCCTGCCTTCCTGCCTCATCTTCCTTCTTGCCCCAGTCCTGTCCGTACCTACCCGAAACTCCCTTGTCCTCTTCATCTCTGTTCCCCCCTTTTCTGTCTTCTTATCTTCTTGCTCCCTTGCATTTTTGTCCATTTTTCTCGTTCTCCTTTCCTGAGTGTCTTTGTGTTTTCCTGTCTAAGCCTCTCTTCCTATTTCTGTCCTCTCTTTCTTTACTTTCTTTTCTTTTTTTTATTTTAGCTCCTTAGCGGCCTCGGGTCCATCCATCTGTCTCCATCTGTGTGTCTCCATGTGTGTCTCCGTCTCTCTCCCTCATTCCCTCGCTCCTCAAGTTTCTTTAACTCCCGGATACTCTCCCCTCCAGACCCCGGATGTCCAGGCCTCTCTCCCCATGGGATTGTGGGAACCAGGGACGTCAGGAAAGTGGCAAGTGAGGCCTGGGATGGGGTTGCCTAGCAACCACCGCATCCTCTCCAGCCAGTTTCTGTTGCCTAGTAACGGCTGCCTGCCCAGAGACAGGGGCGGGACTGGGTGGGGGGGGTGGCACTTCCTGGTTTTCTACTGGGGTGGGGATGGTCCCTGGGATTTGCTCTCACCTGAGACCCCTCCCATTAGGGTAGCTGTGAATGTCCTTTAGAAGTGCCTGTCCCACTCAGTGCTGTGAACTCCTCCCTGGTAGTGCTCCTCAGAGCCTAAGCTTTCTTCGTAGCAATGCCCTGGGTATTGTCAGCTTCTAACACGGGCAGGGCCCTTCAGCGCTCACTCACGGCGTCCCGGGGGCTGCAGTCGCCACCCTGCCTAGCAGTCCTCCGAAGGGCTCCGAGGCTCCCATCTCAGCCGTCTCCCCATGGGTGGGGGGATCCCTGCAGGTGGCGAGTGGGGGCCGCGGCAGCTGCGTCCCCATGAGGAGGGGAGGAAGATGCCGGCTGAGCTGCTGCTGCTGCTGATTGTTGCCTTCGCCAGCCCCAGCTGCCAGGTGCTCTCATCGCTGCGCATGGGTGAGGCCCTACAGCCCCTGCCCTGCCCCTGCAGAGACCCTCCCAAGCATGCCAGCCCCTCAGGACCCAGGACTCTGGCTTCAAGTTTCAGCTGTCCTCAGCACCAAGGAATAGCAGCCCCCAGTGCCTTCTGCCCACCCTCCTCATCCCCGGGACCCAGCAGCCCAGACCCCCCAGCTCTGTCCAACCTTAGATTCAGGAGTCTAGACCCATGTCGGCATCCCCACCCCTCCCTTAGAGCCCAGGAGTCTAGGACTCCAGCCTCTCCTCTCTCAGGACCCAGGAGTCCGGTCCCCAACCCCTGTGTCCCCTCAGCTGCAATCCTGGATGACCAGACAGTGTGTGGCCGCGGCGAACGTCTGGCCCTGGCTCTGGCCCGGGAGCAGATCAACGGGATCATCGAGGTCCCAGCCAAGGCCCGGGTGGAAGTAGACATCTTTGAGCTTCAGCGGGACAGCCAGTACGAGACCACGGACACCAGTGAGCAGGGCCACGGGGGGCGCGGGGTGAGGCAGGGCAGGCTGGTAGCCCTCAGTCTGTCCCATAGCTCCTGGCCTCCTCAGCTTGCTTGCTTTGTCTCTTTTTAGCTCCGCCTGCCCCTTCCTTCACGTCTGCTCTGCCTTTTCCTTCCCAGAGATGGTGCTGCTGGGCATGGGGAGGTGGGGAGGGTGTGCCAGCCCCAGCCCTGCCCTGTAAGAGCTGAGGGCCTCATTTGAAAGATAAACTCATGGCTGGCTGGGGATGCAGTGCCCGGAGCGGAGTAATACGGGGCCTGTGCGGTGAGGCCAGGGGACCTCGGGCCGGGACAGTGAAGGCGTTCTAGAGAAGGCTAAACCAAAGTTCTGAGGTCTGAAAGGCAAGCAGAATGTAGAGAACGAGGCATTGCTCAAAGTATGCCCCATAAAACAGCAGTCACATAGTAGGGGTGCATAAGTATTCGTTGGATACTGACATACTGAGCAAATGTTAATGGGTATTTTTTGAACAAACGTGTGGGGGTTGTGTACGTCAGGAGATGCTGTCTCCAATGTGTTTTAGGCTGGTTTTATTTCTTGCAGGCCTTATCAGAGCCTTTGATACATTCATATATGTTTCATGTTAGTCAGGGGGAGAATGGGATACAGTGTTCCTTGTGCTTTTCTTACTGGTGCAGCACAGAACACAACTGGGAGAAGCTGGGACAGAGAGTGAGGAGATACATGGTATTCTAGGCATATGCTACAGTCTGGAGCCGGAGCTGAGGAGTGGGGTATGTGGAGTCAAGGAATGGAGTGTGGGGTCGAACCTGTCCTGGCTACCTGGACTCAGGACACATTTGGTGGGATCATGGGAGACTTTAGGGTTGAAGCGTGACAGCCGTGGGAGGTGAGGCTGGGCAGATTGGCGGGCCGGTTCAAAGGCACCAAAGTGGCTGGAAGATGCCACCTTCAGCTGTAGGCAAAAGGGAGCCACCAATGGGTTTAGGCCAGGGAGCTGGCTTCTGGAAGGTGAACCTGGAGGCTAGATTTGGGTGATCGTGCCTGAGCTGCATGCTTGAGTGGAGAGCCCTAAAGTAGTGCAGGGGAGAGAAGGGGAAAGATATGAGAAAATTTGAGGACAAAAGAGAGACAGGACTTGGTAACTAATTTGCCCGTTCAGAGAAGGATCGTTTCTAGGTATTTGGTCTGTGTAAACGGGGCCTTCAGCAATGTGGAAGGCACAGAAGAATCAAGTTTAGAGGAAGGTAAGGCATTTAGTTAAGATGCTTCTAGTTGGATGTGGCAGAAACCTACTCAGGCTGCCTTAAGGGAAAAAGAGAACTTAGCAGCTTATAATACTAGAAGGCCTAAGGACTAGTTTCAGGCATGGCTAAGTCCAGGTACTTAAATGATATCCCGGGACTGTTTCAGGCATGGTTAGATCCAGGCACTCAAATCATGTCCCAGGAAGCTCTGTCTTCTGTCTTCATCTGTGGGTCCCGCTTTCCTCTAAGTTGGCTTCATTTTCAGGAATACCCTCCCTAACTGGTGGCAAGATGCCCCAGTAGCTCAAAGCCCACATCTTACCAGTTTAGCAAACCATGTAATAATTATAGCAGAAACCTGGGGAAGGCTCGTGATGGCCTGGTTGGAGCCTGTCGCTGTCACTGAACCGATCGCCGCGGCCAAGACAGTGTGGTTCCGTGATCCTCGCGTGGGTGCCAGCCAGTCCCGGGAAACCTATGGTGCCCTGAGGAGGAGTTAGGGTTTTGCCATGAGGATGGGCACCAGGCAGGCAGGAAAACAGCTTCCACATCCCAGTCTTGAGCCGCGTGAGCTTAAGGGAAAAGAAGCCAGAAGAAAGAGAAGCAAGTGAATGCCCCAGGAGAGCGGTGTTTGGGATGTGGGGTGGAGGGGGGCCCTCGGCTGTGGGTGTGGGGTTGAGGGGCTGTGGGGGGCGTGCCCTAGGTTGCAGCATTGTTAGGGAGGAGGAGGGAGATAGAAGCTGAGGAGCGTTAGCTTCGCAGCCAGGAGGTCCCTGGTCTCTCCTATTTGTTTCTCCTTTGTTTCCATCTTGGTCTGACCCATCCCTCTTGCCATTTCTCCCCATCTGTCTCTGTCTTGTCCGCTGCAGCGGGTGGGGTGGTGGATTGGGCCTCTGGGTCCCGGGTGGTGGAGGGGGACCAGGAAGCTCTAAGGATCGGATGCGCTCCCGGGTCAGGTGGGGACAGAGAGGAAGGTCCCTGACTGCGGCCTCTTCCCACCCCTCGCAGTGTGTCAGATCCTGCCCAAGGGGGTCGTGTCCGTCCTGGGGCCCTCCTCCAGCCCTGCGTCTGCCTCCACCGTGAGCCACATCTGTGGGGAGAAGGAGGTGAGCGGAGCATGGGGCAGGGCAGGGCAGGGGTGGGTCCCTGGGAGGTGAGGCCGGGGAGGAGGCCGCAGGATAGAAGCAAAGGCTCCTTCTTTGTTCAGATCCCCCACATCAAGGTGGGTCCCGAGGAGACACCCCGCCTGCAGTACCTGCGCTTCGCGTCCGTCAGCCTGTACCCCAGTAATGAGGACGTCAGCCTGGCGGTCTCCCGAATCCTCAAGTCCTTCAACTACCCCTCGGCCAGCCTCATCTGCGCCAAGGCCGAGTGTGAGGGAGAACTGGATGTTTTGTTTTTCCTCCCCCCAGACTCCCCTGCCCAAGAGATCTGGTCTCCCGCACGGCCCAGGTTCCCCTGGGCCCCACCATCCTTCCCCTCCAGGAGCCCAGAGCCCCCCACTTCCCCAAACAGGCCACTTAGTCAGCAGATGGTGACCGGCACCTGTGTGCCAGGTCCCCACAAGGCTCTGGCGGTTTCACACTCAGCGTGTGGTCCCTGAATGGACTCCAGGGTCAGAAGGGGGACACTGTGGCTGAGCGGTTGTGACGCAGCATGATCCATGGTCCGTCGGCAGGCATGCCAGGTGCCATCAGAGCACATGGGAGGGAATCTTCCCCGGGTCTGGAAGGTTCAGATCCTGTGTCCCCAAGAAAGGGGCCTCTAAGCTGGACCTACAGGTTGGGGAGGAGTTGGGGTCAGGGAGAGGGGAGTGTGTGGCGAGGCAGGGGCCGGGGCCCCAGGGAATGTGGCCCCTCTGGGAGGCTCCGGGACACTCCCAGGGAGCCCGGCGTCCAGCATGGGAACAGTGGGGTGGCACATGCAGGAGGCACGATCATGCAGGGCCCGGCACCTCTCCCTGAACATGATGGTGGTGGAGGAAGTTTCCAGAGCAGGGTGGGGCAGGGGCCATGGCTGGTGTGCGTCGCAGGAAGAGAGAACTGACTGGAGAGCGCGGGAGCTGTGGCCGGGAGGCCAGCGGCGGGCAGGGAGGAGGAGCACCGGTCAGGTCTTTGGTGGTGGCGGCGGCAGCAGGCAGGAGAGGCCAGGATGGGTCTGCGGAGCCACGAGGGAAGGGAGAGTGTGGCGTCGCAGGTGGTGACATGGCTCTGCCCGAGGAGGAGGGAACAATCAGGTCGAGGCGCAGTTGGGGGCAGGCGTCTTGGAGACCATCAAGTAAGGGTGTCGGGGAGGCTGGTGGGTTTGTGGGTGCACAGCTGGAGAGAGAGAGGGCCATGCTCAGTAACTTCAGGAGAAATTCGTCTTTTGGGAGGTATTTACTGGACGCCAGCCATGGCCCAGACCTTGTTCTTCATCCTGGGGATAGAGTGGTGTGTGCGCAAGCCCGGGAGAACCCCGTCCTTGTCAGTCTCATGGGAGGAGCTAGGAAGTAGTAAGTCCTCTGGACAAACAGGGGAGGGTAACGGGGATTAGGGGTGCTGGAGGAAGGGGGTGCTATTCGAAATGGGATGGTGGTCACCTCATCGAGGAGGTGACATCTGGGTAAAGATGGGGAGGGAGAGAGCAGCGGTGGTGGGGTCCGGGGAGAAGAGGAAATAGCTTGTGTAAAGGCCACAGGGCAGGGGAGTGGCTGTGGTGTGTGCGAGACAGTGAGGGCAGGGGGACGGTGAGGGGTGGACAGGTGGAGTGGGGCCCGGGGGCTGTGAGGATGTGGGTCTCGCTCTGAATGAGCCAGAAGCCGTTAGAGGGTTTGGGGCAGAGGAGGCACACAGCTGCTTTACGTGGCTGTGGCTGCTGCGAAGGGAACGGACCTGGGGGAGGGTGTGGCTGTCATAACAGGTGAGAGAAGACAGTGGTTCAGGCCAGGGTGGCAGCGGCGGTGGCGCGGCACTTGGGGTCCGCTGTACTCTGCAGGTGGAACCTGGATGTGGGTGGGAGAGAGAGGGAGGGAGGGGGGAGGCCAGGCTGCCGTCAGGGTTTGGGCTGAGCGACTGGCAGGGGTGGGGTGACTTGGATGGGAGGAGTGGAATGTGGCTTGCCTGAGTGAAGTGTGAGATCCCTGTCACGTGTCCCAGTGGTGGAAAGGTGGCAGGGGACAGGCGTGTGGAGGTCGAGCACAGGGTCCCTGAACCCCGTACCCCAAGAGAGCCACCCACGCTCTGGGCAGCACAGCCCTTGGCCCCTCCCGGGCTCCCCTATGCTGGAGGAGGAGGAAGTGTCGCCTGGGACACTTACAAGGACCCTGACCCGGGCCCTCCTGCTCCCCCAGGCCTCTTGCGGTTGGAGGAGCTCGTGCGTGGCTTCCTCATCTCCAAGGAGACGCTGTCGGTGAGGATGCTGGATGACAGCCGGGACCCCACGCCGCTGCTCAAGGAGATCCGCGATGACAAGGTGTCTACCATCATCATCGACGCCAACGCGTCCATCTCCCACCTCATCCTCCGTAAGGTGCGTCCCCTGGTCTCTGCTTCCCTACAGGCTTGGGACAGAAACATCGGGGTGACAGCAAGTCACCCAGTGCCCTCGGGCCTCAGGGGTCACATGGTAGAGACCTGCTTCCAAGTGGATGATGATCATGAGGCTTGTCTCAGCTTGGCCGCTTTGTGGTTGGGCCCCGGACAGTCGCCTGCCCTCTCTGTGCACAGCTGTGAGGGGCGGTGAGTGAATGGTGGCGAAGCACTTGGGGACAGGTCCTGGCCCAGCGTGGGTGCCAGTGCAGGGAGCTCCCTGTCACCTTCACTGAGTTCCCGCCCTGCCGTGCGGAGGCCCTTTGCATGGATTCTTTAATTGGGCCCCCACCCACCCTGTGAGGCAGACATGATGACCGTTTTGTGGATGAAGGAAATGGGGTCGCAGGGGGAGCCGGGCTGGCTCAAGGGCGCCCAGGTGGGGCTAGCCCCAGCGCCCCCCACCACATGCCCTCCAGCAGTGACCCACATTCATTAATCATTCATCGCTTCTCTGCTCTTAATTCGTCCTCATAACCTAATCTATATTATTTATTTTTCCCCAGTTTTCTTTCTTTCTTTCTTTTTTTTAAATTAAAACCATATGTCACTGCTGGTCGTAGCGTACAGGAAGATGGGTGGACAGAATCCATAGGGCCCTTGAGGCAAGAAGGCTTAGAGAAAAGGCTTCAGGCTCAGGAGGCAGGCAGGCCGGGGCTGGGGTCCCGCAGGCCCAGCCGAGGGACCCACGGTCACTCTCCTCTCATGGAGCCTCATGATAACAGTTCTTGTCACTCGGCCGACACTGGCTGGTGCCGTGTAATGTTCTTTTTTGTTGTTGTTTTTTAATTTTTTTTTTAACATTTATTCGTTTTTGAGAGAGAGTGCGTGTCAGTGAGAGGCAGAGAGAGAGAAGGAGACACGGAATCCAAAGCAGACTGCAGGCTCTGAGCTGTCAGCACAGAGCCTGATGTGGGGCTCGAACCCACAAACCGCGAGATCATGACCTGAGCGGAAGTCGGACGCTCAACCGACTGAGCCACCCAGGCGCCCCTGCCGTGTAATGTCCTAATGACCGTAGCAGGGACAGGCTTGGGCACCGTGGCAGGAGAGGCCTTCTAGTTTTGTTCGCCTCAAGGGCTATGAAGAAGGGGGCCCCAGACAGGCATTTTGAGATTGCAGTCCTTTGCCTTTTCGCTGAGAAGTGCTTGTAAGGATGGCAGCGGGGGTTAGCTGGCCTGCGACCAGTAGCAGCCCGAACTTGGCTTTGGGGCAGCGTGGGGATAAACTTAAGGTTCAGGTTACCCTCCCAGCCTACCCTGTTTCTCAGGCGTCCCTTGGCCTCTCTGTCTCCAGAAGGCAGTCTTGGAAGTGCTCTCGAGGGGAACATAGGCATCTGGGGGTGCCGTTCTCTCCTCCACCGAGAACTTCCTTCCTCCCGGGGCACCTGGCACCAGTGCAGCATCAGGGAGCGGGGTCTCCCGCTGCCGCCGTGCGGCTCCTTCTCCCCATCTCCGTCTCTGCGTGTCTCTCACTGTGTTTCCCACGGGTGTCTTCACTAGGCCTGTCTCTAAATCTCTCTTCCTCTCTTGGCGTCTCCTCGTTCCTGCCTGTGGGCCTCCGCCTCTTCTGCCGCCCCACACACTCCAGGCCTCAGAGCTGGGAATGACCTCAGCATTTTACAAATACATCCTCACCACCATGGTGCGTACCCCACGCGGCCCCTCCGGCCCCCACCGCCCTCCCGGGGTGTCTGCCCCGTGTGGGGCCTGGCCCCTGGCCTCACCCCTTCTTCTTGGTCCCAGGACTTCCCCATCCTGCACTTGGACGGGATCGTGGAGGACACCTCCAACATCCTGGGCTTCTCCATGTTCAACACCTCACATCCCTTCTACCCCGAGTTTGTGCGCAGCCTCAACATGTCCTGGAGGGAGAACTGTGAAGCCAGCACCTACCCGGGTCCCGCGGTGAGTGCTTCTTCTGTACTTTGGTCACATGGTGCTCAGAACCCTCCTGCGCCCCAAGTACATACTGCGAGGCCTCACGGTGTGGCCCCAAGATAAGTCTGATCTGTTTCTTCTTCTCTCCCTCCCATGCTGCCCCAGCCACACTGGCCTCCTCCAGGTGCCTCTGTGGCCCCAGCACATGCCCACCCCAGGGCCTTTGCACTCACTTCTCCCACTGCTTCACATGTACTTCCCTAGAGAACTCACTCCCTTGTTGCCAAGTCATTGCTCAAACATTCCCTCAGTTATTAGACCTTCCTTGGTCCCCACCGTAAAAACGAGACACTCCCCGCTGATCAGCCCCTTCCCCTACTGTTTTTTCTGCACAGTACCTGTCCCTGCATATCTAATCACCCTGTGGGTTGCTTTATATTTTGCTTAGGTACAGATATGGATATCTAGACTGTAAATTACATGAAGGCAGGAGTTTCCTTCTGTTTTTTTCACCATTTTATCCCCAGCACCTAAATCAGCCCGGCTCAGGGTAGGTGTCCGGTGACACACGTCGAATAAATGCAGACACACAAAAGGTACAGACTCACACGCATTCGTTCCCAGGCCTCTAGTCCTGTGCCAAGGTGCCGAGGCTCTCCTACCACAGAGAAGCGCACACGGACACTGAGTCAGGCGGCGCAGACATACGTGGGCAGAGGCACATTTGTGCGTGCCCCCGCAGCCGTCTCCACAACACGGATACTCAGACCTTCACACCAACCCAGAGAAGACATACTCTCGCAAACACACACACACACACACACACACACACGCACACGCTCTGTGTCCTCAGTCACTGCTCGGAGCCCATCTGTATCAAGTGTTCAATGTATGCCGGGCAGGTTTGAACTCTTCATGTATTATCTTCTTTGGTGCCCACACTGGCACGTGGAGGCTGAGATGACACTTCTCCCCATTTCACAGGGGAGGAAACTGAGGTTCTCAATGGGGTGGGGACCTGGGCCTCCCCAGGAAATAGGAGAGCCGGGCCTCCAGCTCAGAGCCGCTTGCTTGCGGGCGCAGGCTCACAGCCCTGATGCCGCGCCCACCCCGTGTGGAGACAGTCATTTTCGTCCAGCCCCCACACACGTGCCCCCAGACACAGCCAGGCTGTGGCCGTCTCCCTCGCCCTGCGTCAGCCGCGCAGACGCAGAGCCCCAGGCGCACCCTGGGCCCATGAGCATCCCCCTGTGGAGGTGACACAGCTGGCCGTCCACACCTTCCCCGGACAGATGCGGGGCCACGTGATTCAGGAAGCGCTACTCCCACGAAGCCATGGGTGGCACGCACGTTTTCCCCGCTGCCATCTTGACTCCCTGAGAGAGACACTCAGAGACCGGGCCTCACTGCCGGCCTGCACGGTTTCTTGCTCCTGGAGAGACGCGAGTTGTCCGAGGGCCCCGGGGTAGCACCACGGGGGTGTTGGGGCCCCCTGCCTAAGCTGCCTCTTCCTCATCGTCACCCTCCCCCTGCCCCCCACACCAGCTGTCGGCAGCCCTGATGTTCGACGCCGTGCACGTGGTGGTGAGCGCCGTCCGGGAGCTGAACCGCAGCCAGGAGATCGGCGTGAAGCCGCTGGCCTGTACGTCGGCCAACATTTGGCCCCACGGGACCAGCCTCATGAACTACCTGCGCATGGTGAGCGGGGAGCGGGGAGGGCCGAGGGGGCAGGGCCGTCCGTCTCAGGCCGGGCCACTCACTGTGTCCACCCTGTGGCCCCTCTGCCCTCTCCCCCGCCACCAACCCCACCCACCTCCTGCTCTCTCTGGGCCTCTTCCTCCTCCTCTCCTCGGTCTCTCCCCTCCTGACCTCTCTCTACCCGTCCGCACGGCCTTCTCCCTGCTTCTTTGTTCCATCTCCCTTCTTTGGCTGGCGCGTTGTCTTTCTCGATTAACCGCGGTCCTTCCTGGTCCCTCTCCCTCTCTTGTTCGTCTCCTCTCTCTGTCTCCACCCCTCTGGGCCTCTCCTGCCCTTACGTCTGGGCCCCTGCCACCCCTCCCTCTGCCCACCTCCCGCCCTGCTAGGTAGAGTATGATGGGCTGACTGGGCGGGTCGAGTTCAACAGCAAAGGGCAGAGGACCAACTACACCCTGCGCATCCTGGAGAAGTCCCGGCAGGGCCACCGTGAGGTGAGCAGACCCGGCGACACTCCAGGGTCCCGATGGGGTGGGGCCGGCCGGACTTGTGCTGATGGTACCTTCTCTGCCCCAGATTGGGGTCTGGTACTCTAACCGGACCCTGGCCATGAACGCCACCACCCTGGACATCAACCTGTCGCAGACACTGGCCAACAAGACACTGGTGGTCACGACCATTCTGGTGAGTGGCCCTTGCGGGGGGGTGGGGGGGTGGGCAGTAAGTAGCAGGAGGCGCCTCTCCTGAGCGGTGCCCTGGCCCAGTCCTAGTGAAGGAGGGGGATCCCTCGCCTCACACCACACACAGACCAGCAGGCGATGTGACCCACGCACTCAGCAATCCTGATTGTGGCCGCGGTGTCACCGGCCTAGTCGCTGCTGAAACGGGAGCGCACGGGCCCTGCCAGCCGGCTGTCGCGCGGCAGAGATGAGAATGACTAGGGTCATGGGGACCCCACGAGGCTGCTCAGGTAGGGCGCCTCACACCCTTCGTCTGGCCCCCAGAAGTCACGATCGCTAGAGTGGGTCATTTTGCCACCCTTGCCAACTGAGGGTGTCGAAGCGTGACAGCTTACTTAACATCCATCTTGAAGATGCAGGAACCAGGGCCCTGAGCCCAGGCACCTTGCCCCGGGCCCCGTAGCAAGTACGTGGCGGAAGTCACGTCCCTGAGGCCCCGGAGCGTGAGCCGTAGCTGCCCGGCTCTGCATCTCCAGTCCTTTGTACTTGAGCACGAGCCAAGGACGTGGTCCCGTAGCCCCCGTGGGTGCCGCTCCTGCGTTTAGCAGATCAGAGACCAAGGGCCTTTGTGCGTCAGCGACAATTTACAGAGCACCCGTTCTATACCAGTCGCTGTGCTGGGCCCTGCTCTGTACACCTCTCAGCCACTCCAGGAGATTTGTCCGGTTTTCATTTGGAAGGTAAGGAAGCAGGTCACAGGGCAAACCCCGGCTGCAGCCGAGTGACCTGCTTGGGGCCTGCGCCCTCTCTCCTGCACCCTGCCACAGGGCCACCAGGGGGTCCCGGAGGCGGTGAGACACAGGACCTGGTGGGCTAGAGGCAGCCCAGAGCGGCTGGGCCCGGAGGCTGGTGTGCCAGGCAGCCATGGCCCTGGCCTGTTGGCACGTGCCATCTCTGGGAGCCCCTCAGCCAGCCCGTGAGCTGGGCCGGCTCATCACTGTGGGCGCGGAGGGTCCCGCAGGACGTCAGAGGCCCCCTCGAGTCACATAGTGCAGAGCTGTTCTCTCGGTCCCTAGGGGACTCCTGATCTAATGTGGACCTCGCGTCCCTCTGGAGAGGGGCCAGTGAGCCTGCTGGGGAGGGACAGATGGCCTCCCGACGGGAAGCCAGACACTTCGTAACAGCCTCAGTGAGGGGCCCTGAGGGCGGGGCTGGGCTGGCTGGGAGAAGTCACACCTGTGTGCGCCGGGGAGTATGGTCAGGCCCGGAGGCTTCGTGGGGCCAGAAGAGACGGGGTTCTAGGTGGGGAGCCGGGACAGAGGTCAGGGAGAGGGTCGTCAGGAGAGCCGCGCCATGACCCTGGACGCTTCATCTCTTTCTCATGCTTGTCTCTTCTTTTCTCCAAGAGCCAGCATTGTTCCCTTCCTGACGTGTATGCCTCTCTTGATGGATTCATTCATTCATTCACTCATTCATTCATTCATTCCACAAATATTTGCTGAAGCTGCTGTGCACCAGACCTTACACAAATGCCAGAAGCACATGAATAGTCACAGATGGTCTTGTGGTTTCCTTACTCCTGAGCAGCCCTGGGGGAGGAGATCCCAGTCTGATGGAGGAGACAGACCTGGATGTGATCATTCCAACACAGGGTAATGAGGGACACCTCCCCCCCACCCATAGAAAGGAGGAACTGACTCAGCTTTAGAAGGTTTGAGGAAGACTTCACAAAGGAGGTGGCATTAGACAGGACTTTAGAAGCTGTGAAGGGGGTGCACCTGGGTGGTTCAGCCAGTTAAGCATACGACTTTGTCTCAGGTCATGATTGCACAGTTTGTGGGTTCGGGCCTCGAGCTGGGTTCTGTATTGGCAGCATAGATCCCGCTTGGGATTCTCTCTTTCCCTCTCCCTCTGTCTCTCTCTCTCAAAAATAAATAAAATATAAACATCTAAAAAAAAAGAAGCCGTAGAGGAATGGGGAGCACACAGAGGGAATGGGCGGACATCCCCGGAAGCATGAGCTATAGGAACATGGGGCCCTAGGAAATGTTTGCCGGACCAGGTGTGGAGGCAGCGGCCTCGTGTGCACAGCTGGACGTGCCCATGTGTTCACCGGTGTTTTCTGACTGGTATTCCCTTGGGCAGGGCCTGGGTCAGGCATTTGGGGATTCAGACATGAGCCAGACTGGGTGCCTGGGACCAGATGTGGTCAGGATTTGCCTTTTTCCCTACTCTGTCCCCGGGGCCTAGAACAGTGCCTGGCACGTAGCAAGCACAGAGGGTGGGGAGTGCTGGGACAGAGGCTATGAGGCTGTAGGTGGGGAAGGGTCTCTGGTGGACGCAGTTAGGCTTTTCCTGTGCCTTGGACAATGTTGAGCAGGAAGGGGCGAGGCCAGATCTGGATGTCAGGAAAGCTCCCGAGAGGAGAGGGGCTTCAGGTCTGGAGGAGAGGCCTGAGCTTGCAGGGGCTGTCGGGAGGGGAGGGGGAGCTGATGTGGGGATGAGGCTGGCAGAGGAGCTGGGCGTGAGGGAGCAGGGAGAGGTCCAAGATTGGGGGTAGGCTGTCCCAGGAGTGGGGCCTCACTGCTCTGGAGCCGAGAGGGTAGCTGATACCAAGACTGAGAGAGGCCCCACGGGGACGTTAGGGTGCAAAAGAAGGCGCAAGGGGGGGCGGGCGCCTGGGTGGCTCAGTCAGTTAAGTGTCTGACTCTTGGTTTCGGTTCAGGTCACGATCTCACGGTTTGTGAGTTTGAGTCCTGCATCGGGCTCTGTGCTGACAGTGTGGAACCTGCTTGGGATTCTCCCTCTCTCTCTCCGTCTCTCTCTCTCTCTCTCAAAATAATAAATAAACTTAAAGAAAAAATAAATAAATAAAAATAGAATTAATAAAAAGAAGGCCCAATGAGGCAAGGCTGTGTACAGGCTTTCCCTCAGCCTCCAGCCCCTCTCCCTCTGCAGACTTTTCCCAGAACACTCGGTGGGCCCCGTGATTGTCTTCATCAAGCTGGGACACCTCATCCTCTTTGATGACTCTGGGATCGGCCAGACCTCACTCTCCTCCTGATTTCATCCCCTACTGCTTCAGGTGGTCTATACCTTCATCTGTAAAATGGGCCTAATAATCCCACCTTGAAGGCCTGTGGGACTATTGCACGAGGTAAGAAAGCCGCCTGGTTTCCCAGCACGAAAGGCAGGCTCTCCTGACCTTGCATCCTTGATAATAGCCCCCACCGTGGCCAGTGTCTCGGTGCTGTACAAGCCCTCTGCTTGTGTTACTCAGTCTCCCCCACAGCCCTGAGCTCAGTCTCCTTCAGATCCCATGCCGACCATATTGTGGTTTTCATTTCCATTTCCCTAACAGTGAAGTTGACCACCTTTTTTTGGGTTTATTGGCTATTTGACAGTCTTCTTCTTTTTTAAAGTTTATTTATTTATTTTGAGAGTGGGGCAGAGGAGGAGAGAGGCAGGGAGGGAGAGAATCCCAAGCAGCCTCCATGCTGTCAGTGCAAAGCCCTACACGGGGCTTGATCTCACAAATCGTGAGATCATTACCTGAACCAAAATCAAGAGTTGGACGCTTAACCAACTGAGCCACTCAGATGCCCTGATGGTCTTCTTTTGGAAAGTCCCCCATCCAACTCTTTTTTTTTTTAATTAAAAAAAATTAGGATATATGACTTTTTTATTGATTTGTGAGTTACTTCTATTTTCTGGCTGTAAGTCCTTACTGGGTAGATGTATTGCAGATATCTTCCACTTTGTGGCTTTCCTCTTCACTTTCAATCTTTTGATGAAAAGAAAATATTTTCAATTTCACAAAAGTCCATTTTATCCACGTTTTTTTTTTCCATTTTGATTAATGCTTTTAGAATTTAAGAATTGTTTGCCTACCCCAAGGCCACGAAGATAGTCTTCTTTTCATTTTCTAAAAACTTGATCATTTTACCTTGTACGATTAGAGCTACAATCCACCTGAAATTGATTTTTATGTACCATGTGAGTCAAGAGCTCAGAATATTTATTTCACGTGGATGTTCAGTTGAGCAGCAGATTTATTAAAGGTGACCATTCTTTCTCCTTCACCCGTCTCACCTTTGTGATAAATAAAGCATCTTCTTTTTTAATATTAAAGATTTTATTGTTTTTAAGTAATGTCTACACCCAATGTGGGGCTTGAACTCACAATCCCGAGATCAAGAATTGCACGCTCCATTGACTGAACCAGTCAGGTGCCCCTCAAGTGTCTCTTTATGTGTGGGTTTCCAAGCTCTCTGTTCTATTGTCAGTTTGTCTGTCTTTGGTTCAATACCACATTGTTTCAAATACCATAGCTTTCACGTTTATTTTAATTATTTTTTAATGTTTATTTTTGAGAGAGAGAGAGACAGAGCATGAGCAAGGGAGAGGCAGAGAGAGACACACACAGAATTCAAAGCAGGCTCCAGGCTCCACGCTGTCAGTGCAGAGCCCGAGTGCGGGGCTCAGACCCACAAACTGAGAGATCATGACCTGAGCTGAAGTCAGACACTTAATTGACTGAGCCACCCAGGTGCCCCATCAAATACCATAGCTTTAAATTAAATATTAACACCTGGTAGGGTCAATCCTCCAGTTTCTTTGTTAGGAATGCTCCGGCTTTTCCTGACCATTCGTGGTTTTGTATACATTTACGTATCCTACTTCAAAAATTTTCAGTATTTTAATATTTAATATTAAGCTGTTTAATTAAAACAATTCATCACATTGGGAAAGACACAGAAGTTAATACAAACCTATGTAAAATAGAGTCCAAAGAGCACTTGGTGGTGAGGGGTGACAAGCCAGGCTCCTTCTCCCCTCCAGGCACCCATTTTTTCCCCAGAGGCCACATCCTTCCAGAAACGTCTATGCATATACCAGTGCTCGCTCTTTCCTTCACCAAGAGTAGCATATTGTACACGTTGTTCTTTGGCTTTTTTTTTTTTCTCTTAATATATCCGATAGAACTTGTTATTTTAGTAGTTGCCTAGGAGTCTTTGATGACATCAATAATCTTTTTAACCTGTCCCAAATTAGGCTGCCTCAGTCTTTGTTCCCACTGGGAGCGTGCTGCCATGATTCCATTGGGCATACATTTTATGTACAGATGCACAGCCATTTGTGGGATGGATTCTTAGAATCCGACTTAGCACCAGCCCACTGTCTGTCTGCGGCACTTCCGCAGAAGGCTCGGAACAAGTCTGAAAGCCCTGGATGAGCAGCTCCGTAAGCCCCTTGCTTCTGATGGTCTGGGGCTCCCCACTGCGTCCTAAGTCATTGTTTTCTGATCTTGAGTTCTGTTCACAGGCCCCAGTCCCCGTTTCTGACTCTTTAAGCTCAGGCCCTGATCCTGAGACCTTGAACCCCGATCCGCCACCCCAGCGCCTCAGCCTTGAATTTGCAGCTAAGCTGAGCCCCAGTGGAAGGAATGGGGGCTTCACCGTGCCCAGGAACTGGGTTTTGAGCCCCAGCTTTACCCCATCTCCCCTCCCCACTGGCCTTCTTCACTGCCGTGTAGCCTTGGACAAGACACTTGACCTCCCTGAGCTTCCCTGCTCTGTGTATTGAAAGAGCTTGGTGAGAGCCTTCCAGCGCTAATGCTGGGTCCGGCCTGAGTCCCCCATCTGTCTGGCTTCTCCCACGCCGCTCTCTGGTTCTGTCCACTTGGGTTCCGTCTAGCACGGGGCTTAAGAGCAGAGCCCTGGAGTCGGATTGGCTTGTCCGACTCAGCCGCTTACTACTTCGCTCCTTGGGACCTCAGTGTCCTCATCTCTAAAACAGAGGTAATAATATCAACTTCCCACGCCAACAGAATAGCTGTCACACAGCAAGCCTACAAGAAATGCTAGCTACCGCTGCTATTATTAGTGTCATCTCACATTCCTACTCCCGGTTCCACAGTTTTGGGCTTGGAAAGGCAGCTTCGTTGGAGAGCGAGAAGCACTGACTTCCCTCCATCCCACTACCCTCCAGCTGTGGGGCTCTGTGCGGTCCCGGAATTCAGAGCCTATAATAAGACTGGCCTCATAGTCCCTGTCGCTGTGTAATAAGTCACCTCTCTTGACCTCTGTGAGCCTCAATTTCCGGTGTAAGGTCACTGCCAGGAATTAAAGCAATCCTTTTGATCCTTTTGAGCAAGCACATGCGGTGCGGAGGGGCTGGGCACTCAGCAGAGACTCCGCGGGAGGTAACCATCGTGGGTATTCTTGCCAAAGCCCTCTCCACCCCCACCCCCCCGTGGTGTCCAGAGTCCTAACTTCTTTTATGCCTAAGTGTGAAGTGACACTATACAAACACCTGTTCAGACCATAACCATGTCAAGATAAGATTCCTTTGTGTTGACGTCATCTTCGTATGCCTCGTCTTACTTGCCCTTTGACACGTTTCCTCTGCTTCTGTGCTTATTTGATGCATTGGGGGTCAGTAAGGTTTGCTGGAATGCCTCAGAAACAAGCATCAGGGTAGCAAACCTATGCACAACCTCAGGTATTTGTTTAGCCTGCAGAGCATCACAAGGATTGGTATTTGAATGTGAATCGTTGTTAACCTTTATAATCAGGACGTTTTACAAAACAGCCGAGGTTTCCAAAACTCTTGACATTGGGCCATCTGGCGTCTCAGGCCTGCTGTCCCCTGTGGTGATGGTGTCATCAGCTGGAGTCCTGGTGGCGCAGACCCTCTGATCCCATGCTAGCTCATCAAGTCAGTTCAGCGGGTTGCTACTGGTCGTGTAGGAAAGCGAGGTAGAGCAGGACAGAAAATAATCAGGGTGTGCTGTCCTTAGTCACTAAGGGTACAGACCGTTTAAAGGAACAAAGTCTACGTAAGTGCCTGTGTTCACGCATGCACGTGTGACTTGCATTGGAAAGTGAAATGTATTTCTTACTGTGAGGTCCTCATCAGAAGTCTGAAAGCCCCTGTTCTAGTTTGGCGTGCTCTCCCTCCAGTGTGCTTCACTCTGAGGTTACTAACGTGCATTTGAGTTGGAGATGATTGGGCATCAGGTTGGCTGGTGGAGATTGAGCCAGCTCCCTGCGATCTGCTGGAGGGGAAGCCTCCAGACCCTTGGCCCTAGGCTCCCGGGCCCACTCCCCACTCGGAGCGTTTGTGGGCAAGGAGCGGATGCGGTGACTCCATCCCTGATCCGCACTCCCCCAGCGGCCCCTAGATGCCCGGTCTCTGACCTCACATCTTTGCTTCCTCCCAGGAGAATCCGTACGTCATGCGCCGGCCAAACTTCCAGGCTCTGTCTGGGAATGAGCGCTTCGAGGGCTTCTGCGTGGACATGCTGCGGGAGCTGGCGGAGCTGCTGCGCTTCCGCTACCGCCTGCGGCTGGTGGAGGACGGGCTGTACGGGGCGCCCGAGCCCAACGGCTCCTGGACGGGCATGGTCGGCGAGCTCATCAACCGGGTACGGCTGGGCCAGGTCTGGGGAAGGGGCCGTGGCCCTGGTGGGCGTGGCGGGCTGGGGGGGGGTGGTGTGCGCCAGATGGTGGCGCTTCAACCAGCCTGGCGCATCATAAGAGGTATGCTATGTTCCGGTGCTTGGTGAACACCACGGGGCAGACGGGGTGTGGGGGACGAGAAGCGTCACCTGCAGCGTCCTGCTTTGCCAGAGGCTCCCCTGACGCCCCGTCGCTTAGCTGGCGCTCAGAGATTTTTGGGGTGGACAAAAAGAGACATGGTGTTGGAATTGGACAAAGACAGAGGAGGTTGAGAGAGGCTTCCTCCAGGACGCAGGGCTGGGTCAGGAGGACAGGGCTGGCAGCACCCGCTGGTGCACTGTGCCACGCACCTGCCGTGAGGGCCTGGCACATGGCAGACGTCAGGGCTGCCTGTCGAACTCATTTATTGAGCACCTGCTGTGTGCCTTGCACCATGCTGGGCATAGGACATAGCGATGAGCACAGTGGACCTTCCTGGACCCTGCTCTCAAAAGCTTAGTATATTCTTAGGATGCAGGAAGACAAATAACCACAGGATAGCCCTCGGCCTGTGATGGAGAAAACAGCGAAGGGACACAGGAGGGGCTCCTGACCCAGCCAGGCATCCAGGGAGGCCTTCCCTGAAGAGGTGACGCCCAAGCAGATTCCCAAGGTGTGTGAAGGGGACAGGGAGAAGGAGAATGCGCTCAGAGCAGCAGAAATGGTGTTTACAGAAGGGGAGTCAGGGTTAGAGAGAGTGGGGCTGCCCTGGAACGGCCTTGAGTGTGGGTGAGATTTAGATGAAGGGGAGGAGGGGAGAGAGGCAGGGGTGTGGGAGGTGGTAGGCAAGGGTGCTGTGGGAAAAATGTTTTGGAGTCAGACCCGTCTGGGTTTGAATCCTCAGGTGAGTTGTTTCTCTTCCCCGAACCTCTGTTTTTCCCTCCCTAGGATGGGGATAAGGAGGCCTCACGGTCTGTCACGAGGGTTTTAGGAAACAAGGACAGCACCGCACACGTTGCTTGTCAGAGGCAGGGGGACTCAATAAGTGGTCCCTCGCTGTATTCTAGGCAGGACAAACCATGTGGGCGAATGCCTGGAGGCAGGATCGTGTCCTGGGAGACGAGCAGTCCCCAGGCTTGCGGCACGCACAGGGCAGGTGCGCAGAGTAGGGCCCTATGGCCCCTGTGGCCATGAACAGTCAAGGAAGCCTTGACATTGTACTTGGCTGAGGACGTCAAGGATCCTCACCTTCCTGTCTCTTCTGTCCCAGAATTCTCTGCATCCAAACCCCTGAATGTCACCAGGGTAGACTTGCGAAGGACAAGGGCATTTATTCCTCAGGGCACTGGTTTTCAAAAGCTATTTTGACTACAGAACCTTTTTTCCCAATTGAAAGCACTCTCAGAACCCTGGACAAAGCCGAATTACCCTTGTGGAGGTGGAGCGGGGGTGTCCCTGGGGTCCCGGTGGCTTGGTCTCTCCCACCTCACCCCAGGGGCAGGCCCGAGGCACTGCCCCACAGGTGCTGGCCTGTTTGAAAGCTTCTGTCCTGGGTGGGTTTGAAGGGCCTGAGGCCAGAATCTGAGAAGACAGGGCAAGGAGAGCTGGGGGTGCAGCACCCACCCAACTGGCCTGCTTCCCCATGACCTCCATTTCCACATCCGGGTCCTTAGTCATGTAGGCTCAGAACTCTTCATTCATCAGGTCCCCAGAAATAATCAGACTCTAGCAGAGTAACCCCCCACCCCAAGTCACTATAAACTCGTTTTAGTTTATTCATCAACAAAGAAGTTGTAAATAGTCCTATTGAAAGNGGCCGGGAGCTTTTCTGATGGGCTGCTATGATTGCGGCCCTGAGTCCTGTTTGAATCTTGGCTCTTGCAGTCCTGAGTCCTGTTTGAATCTTGGCTCTGCCGCATGCTAGCTGTGTGACCTCAGGGAAGTTACTCAATCTCTCTGTAACATCATGTCTTTAACAGTAAAATTGGGGAAATAACAGTCACTAGTGCACACGGCTGTCACAAGCATGAAACGAGTAATTCCCGGGGCTTAGAACAGGGCCTGGTAGGTGGTGGGTACTCTAAGCATGTGCTCTATTCTATATATATTTTTTTTAATGTTTATTTTATTTTTGAGAGAGAGAGAGAGAGAGCGCGAGCAGGGGAGGGGCAGAGAGAGAGGGAGACACAGAATCTGAAGCAGGCTCCAGGCTCTGAGCTGTCAGCACAGAGCCCGACGTGGGGTTTGAACTCACCAACCGTGAGATTATGACTTGAGCCGAGTCGGACACTCAACCGACTGAGCCACCCAGGCGCCCCTCTATTCTCTATTCTTATTAACGTTCTTCCTACCAGCCTGGCTGGCATGTGCATACATTTGTGTGATTGTCTCTTCAAGCCAGCTGGCGTATACAGAGGGCCTACTGTGCGCCAGGCCCTGTGCTGCACCTGGCGACACGGTGGCCAAGCCTGGCCTTGCTCTTGCTGAGCGGGTTAAGAGTCAGGCAGGCGGTAGGAGGCTCTTGGCATGTGCCCCCAGGGTTGCAACTGGCTCAAGTGAGATAAACAGAATCACTTGGGCTGGGAGGGTCAGCAGCATGGCCTGCAGGGGGCTAGGGGACAGCAACGATGGGGACAGGAGGAGGGCTTGCGGACGGCCTGGGGCGGGGGGCTCCGGGGAGAGGACTGAGCCTCTCCGTTGCTGGGCAGCTGGGTGACAGCAGTGACATTTAGGGAGAGAACACTGGAGGAGGAACAGGCTGGGAACGAAGGGTGGGCGGGGCTTGGCCCTGCAGGGGCTCGGCTGGCTGCCTGCCGTGGGATGGCCAAGTACACGGAGCCTCGCCTTGGAGCCTCGTGCGGGTGGGTGCGCGGGTGCTCGGGGCCGCAGCAGCCGTAGCTGCAGCAGCTGCCTTTGTTGACTCCACACCACATTCCGGAGGCTTTTCCAGTGTTACTTAATGATCCTAACAATCACTGTCCTCCCACTGCCGCTCCGGGGCTCGGAGGCGAAGGGATTTCCACCCCCACGTCCCCCACCACCACCACCTTGGGGCTGCACCCAGGTGTGTCTGACCCCAGGCCCTTCCCAGACGCCCGGCAGGTACTTGGAAAGCCCAGATTGGACAGGATGACGGTCACTCACGCCAGCTTTCTGAACTGTATCAACTCCACCCCATGAGGAGGGCCTGGTATCAGCCCAGTTTTCTCTAATGGAGAGTGAGGCACTAAGCTATCCTGTCCAGGCCACACGGCTAGTGACCGGCAGAGCCAGGGCTGGCCCCCAGCAGGCTGGCCTGGAGCTGGCAAGTGACTTCCAGATGGAAGCCAGCCCGGGGCGCCGGAATCTCCCCAGTCACCCCGCCCGTTCCCCACCCCCGTCCCCAGGCCAGTCTTGAATTATGGTCCATTTATTCCACCCAGTGGCCGCTGCTGGAATTGGCCTTCTCCCTGTCCTCACCGCCGTGGCGTGAGTTCGGGCCCTGGCCCCTCGCGCCAGCCTCCTCGCTGGCCTCTTGGCCTCCCTACTCTCTCCGTTCTGGTTTGTCCCCCGGTAGGATCTTCCACAATGCCAGTCTGACCTGTCACTTGTTGAAGCGGAAGTGCCCGCCACCATGCAGTCTATGCCTGCAGGCCCCACCATCAGGGGCAAAACAGACATCTCGGGTTGGTCCGGGAAGCCAACTCTGATGTGGAGGTTAGCAGGCAGGAGGCCCCCGTGGAAACCAGCCGTGTGAGGGAGTGAAGGAGCGGGCCTGGGCAGAGTTACAGTGTAGTTATGACTGGCCCCATGGTGGGGGACAGCAGCTCTGGAGCTGGAATGGCCTCAAAGACGGCCCCACTGGCCTGTCATTGGAGGGGGCTGTCCTCAGGGAGGGTCAGGGCCTTGGGAGAGGAAGCTTTGCCACCCACAGAGCTGAAAGCGGTCAGCCACCGGCATGCTTGGCATCTGGGGCAGTGAGTGCCCAATCGCCCAATCGGGAGGGAGGGTCTGGGTGGCCTCCTCCATGGCCCCTACAACCCTGAGCTAGTTAGGAGTCAGGCAATGCCGGCTTTAGGTGCCTGCATTCCCACATGATCCCCGCAGGCCGTGTCGCCTCTCTGAACTCAGTGTCCTCTCTTGAAATGGAGATGAAATTACTGCCGTCACAGAGTTTTGTGGGGAGTGGGTGTGGGAGAGCAGGAGGTCCCAAAGCAGAGCCTGGATCATGGGGCCTTGTGGGTAAGAAGTCTGGATGTTCTTTTCTTTTTTTTCTTTTAATATTTATTTTTGAGAGAGAGAGAGAGAGAGAGCACACACGTGCGAGCAGGAGAGGGGCAGAGAGACAGGGAGACAGAATCCCAAGTAGGCTCCGTGCTGTCAGTGCAGAGCCTGTTGTGGGGCTCGAACTCCTGAGCTGTGAGATCATGACCTGAACCAAAATCAAGAGTCAGATGCTTAACCCACTGAGCCACCCAGGCGCCCCGGAATGTTATTTGCATTGTGTGTGAAGCTAGTGGAAGGAATTAAGAAGGAAACATGACATGATCTAATTTGATTTTTCTTTATTTGTTGAGGTAAAATTCATATCATGTAAAATTAACCATGTTAAAGTGTGTAATTCAGTGGCATTTAGTATATCCACGGTCTCCGTGGATCTACTTATTCTAAATATTCCATGTAAATGGAGTCATCCAACATGTAGCCTTTTTTGTGTGCCTTTTTTCACTCAGCACCATGTGTTCAAGGTTCATCCATATTGTAGCGTGGATCCAGGACCATAATTCCTGTTGAGGGCTGAATAATGTTCCATTGTGCGGGCATATGACCTCGATTAATTTTCAGAGCATTTAAAAATGATCACTCCAGCTGCTCTCTTGAGAAAGAGTGTAGTGGGAGAAGAGTAGACCCAGGGTGGTCCATTTAGAAGTCCACTGGAGGGTTGAGCAAGCAGAAGATGGTGGCTTATACTCCAGTGGTAGCCATGTTGGGTGTGCCCGAGAGGGAGAGAGGAATCAAGGGCAAGTGGGGGATGTGGCCTAAGCAGCTAGGTGCACGGTGAGGCTGGCTTCCCCCATGGGGAGGACGTGGGAGGAGCAGTTTGGTGGATCTGGGCATGGATCATTGGAGGTGCCTCTTTGGAATTCAAAAGGAGAAATATGGATTTCATTGTGCAGCTGAACATGAATTATTTAACTCATCCCCTGTTTGGGTGGTCTCCAGTTTTTGCTAGTGTAGACAACGCCACCATCAACTGGGCTGCGGATCTGTGGGTGTATATTCCTGAAGGCTAAACTCGGAATCGGCGGAAGCGCCGGGTCAGAGAGCATGAATGATGTTTTTTAAGCGGAGTCTACCAACTGGATGTTCGAAAAGGTTCCACCAATTTATATTCCCACCAGAAGTGCACGAGAATGTCAAATTTCCCACACTCTTGCCAACAAGAGGCATTATCAATCTTTAAAAAAAAAAAAAAAATGAACCTCTGCCGATCGGAAAGGCCAAAAATCATACCTAATTATTTCACCCTGAACAGAGTGGTACATAGCTGTATACTAATCCCCATCTGGATAAACTGTGATTTAGTGAAGCATTTTTTTTTTTATTTAGTTGTTTTCGGGTATTTTTATTTGCTTGTGCTGTTATAAACAACCATAAGCAAAGATTTTTATGCGCTCAAGCTCTGCATTGCAGCTGATTAGACCTGATTCTCTGAATAGAATCACTAGGTAAAAGAGGAGGACCCTTCGTGTGGCTTTTGTTCTATGTTGTCCAGCCGTTTTCCAGAAAACCTACAGCAGTTTCTACATAGCCTCCCTCTCCCACAGAGGGTTGTGATTGGCTTTTAGATAGACAACTCCCCTCCTCCCCGCTCAGTGTCATTTTTATAGATGGCAGATCACTTTGATGTTTCCTGGTGGACCGCAGCGGGCCTTATGTGGTCAGATGACAAATGGAGTCTGAGCCCAAGCTCCACTCAGAATGGGCCTGGTAAGTCCCCAGACCCACCCTGTGTTTTCCCCAGGTCTCGCCTGTATAATTGCAGCCAGCAGAATCCCACACTGGCTCGCCGACCCGCGGAGTCGGGGCCATTACGGTAAAAGAGCCAAGTGGAAGCTCCTAGAAGTCCCTGTCCTTCTCAGGGTAGTAATCCAAAAGCAATGCTACATCCTTCGGGGGGATTGCAGAGATTAGTGCCGCCATTAACAGCTTGGAAGAAGCAGAAGTAGTGATCTCATCTCCAGTCAACTGGCTGGTTCGGCCTGTGAGGAAGACAGATGCATCTGGACAAAGACTGTGGATTAGTGTCAATGTAATCAGGCGGCGACTTCGATTGTGGTGGCTGGCCCAGATGAAGTGTCTGCCGGACCAGGTAGACACAGCCCTTGGCAACTGGGGTGAGCTGCTGACCTGGCAAATGCTTTTTTTCTCCATACCGCTTTCTGAGGACCACCAGGAGCCTCCAGGCTTGCCTCAGGGTGATAGACATTTCCTTGCTTTCTACCATCACATAGGCCACAGAGAATTGACCTTGACAGTGTACCCAGGGTCATGCCGGTCCGCTCCACGGACAACATTACACCGATCAGATCGCGTGAGCAGGAAATCGCATTTCAGGGGGTTGGCAGTAAACGTTCTGTTGACATCAGCCAGTCAGGATTCAATGTGGAGACAAAAACACCACCAGGTACTTGAATCACATCAGCTACTTGAACAGAGAGGATTTGTTATAAAGAAGTATTACCTGGATGTAACGTCGTTAACCAGGTAACTGGGAAGAGTAGAAAAACTAAGGGATCACGGGGAGGCAGGAAGCAGCCACTGTCCTGAGAGCTAAGAGGACAGGAGAAGAAGTTGGAAAGATTAAAAATTAGAGGGGCGCCTGGGTGGCTTAGTCGGTTGAGCGTCCGACTTTCGCTTGGGTCATGATCTCGCGGTTCGTGGGTTCGAGCCCCGCGTCGGGCTCTGTGCCACCTCAGAGCCTGGAGCCTGTTTCAGTCTGTGACTCCCTCTCTCTCTCTGACCCTCCTCTGCTCACGCTCTCTCTCTCTCTCTCTCCTAGAAATAAATAAAAAATATTTAAAAAAAAAAATTAGAAACTCAGACGAAGGGCCCAACGGAGCTGAAACTCAGACCTCAGAGGAGGGGGTGTTGATTGGTACTGGGGACGCCCGGTGGGGCTTGGGGACTTGGGGATAAGTTGCATGCTGGTTCAGCCCATTTACCAGAAACCCACATGGCGTTTCATTTTGAGGGAGGCCAGAGCACACATGAGGGTCGCTACAGGTGCCAGCTGTGATCTCCCACCTGGGCCTGATGGCCCAGCAGATCAGGGACGTGCAGAGTGCTGGTGGCAAATAGGGACGCCGGCACCTGGAGGTGACTCATGGCGCAGAGCTCCGAGATTTCCAAGCAGATTAACTATTCTTTCCAAAAAGTGCTCGTTCCTGGGCCCTCCTAGAGACTGGCCATGTGGCCCGAGTGCTCTCGTGACCTGGCTCTTGTCATTTCTGCATCAGTCAGGGTCCTGCTAGGCTGCAAGTTGTACCAGAGAATTCTTCACTAGGAATAAAGCTGTTTCACTAGGTAACTATGGGGGTAAAAGTTGAGCCCCAAGGCAGGGCATCAGCAAACTTCTTCCTGTCAAGGGCCAGATAGGAAATATTTTTGGCTTTCAGGCCGTACATCACAACCACTCAACCCTTATGGAAAACAGTCATAGGCAATAAGTACGCAAACAATTGGGCCTGGGAGTGTTCCAATAAAACTTTATTCACAGAACCAGGCAGATGGGCTGGGCTTGGCCAGAAGGCCGCAGTTTGCACTCCCTCTCAGGTATCATGTTGCAGGGCAGGAAATGGCTGCTTCCCTAGTTCTGAAGGAACTCTTCTCTAGAGAGAAGAGCTGAAACTACTGGAAGCTTTAAGAGGAAGGTGCTCGCTGGTTGGTGCTGGGTTCCCCGAGTGGGGTTTGGGGGGGCCGGTTCTACAAGTCCAGGGAAGCCACAAACGGATTTATATGTTGCCCCTGGAGGATCTGCTGAGAGCGGGCCCAAAGGAGCAGGCAGGTCCCTTCTCCTTCCTCCCTCGTGAAGTGTCCCGCTATCGCCCCCTATCGGCAGAGTCTGACAGGGAGCTGATGGCAAAGCAGAAACAGCTGGGATTGAGGGCGTTTGGGGCTGGGGGCATCAGTCCTTCTACCCCGTCATTTCTACAGGTGGCTCATCCTTTGGATTTTTCCAGATTTCATTCCAGAGATTAAACATCAGGGTCCCTTTGTGGAAGGAAATCTCCAGAAAATAGGTGATTGTGCTAGGAAATCAAGGGTGAGGAGGAGGAGGTAGGAAAGGGGGTTCCAAAGGTTCTCAGACCTTAGAAGGAGCTTGCAGCGTTTAAGGATGGGTCTGTCCTTCCTTCAGAATGAAACCCAGATCTGACCACCTCTCTCCACCACCACCTAGCCCCGCCCCTAAGTATCTCCATGGACTTCATTAGCCCCCCAGGACCCCCACTTCCACTCTTGCGCCTGTGATCTGTTCTCAGGGTGGCCAGATCACGTCATCCCCTGCTCACACTCTCCTATGTGACGTCCTCTGTTGCCCCTGGGGTAGCATCCAGCTCCCTTCCTGCGTCCCATGCCTGCAAGGCCCTACAGGGCTCTGGTCCCGGCTCTGCTGCGTTCCCGGCCCCTCCCAGGTGCCCCGGCCACCTTGGACACCCCAAGTCCCTTCCCACCTCATGTGCTTATCCCTCAGTCTGGAACTTTCTCCCTAGTTCTTCTCAGGCCTCACCCCACCTTTCCTTCACATTTGTACTCCAGACCTCCCCGCAGCGGGGAGCGTATCCAAACCAGTGGCTCCCAGCAGGCTCTGTCGCATCACCCTGCTTTGTCTTCGTAGCGCCTGACTTTATCGGTGCACGTTCACTGCGGGCTTCCCAAAGCTAGAACTGTGCTGGGCCGGTGGTGGGTGTCCTGCAAATATTTGTCAAGTAGGTAAATGGATGGACAGACAGGATGGGCAGAGGGGCTGCCACGGCGCAGGTACACAGAGCAAGACGGCGGGTGTCTAAGGCTGTTTGTGCTCCTCTCACAGGATACCAAGGGCGGGGTGGCTTAAAAACAACAGACGTTCATTTCTCGCAGTTCTGGAGGCTGTGCAGTCCAAGATCAGGGTGCTGGTAGATTTGGTGTCTAGTGAGGGCCCTCTTCCTGGTTCATCGTCATCTTGAGCCTCGTGTGGTGGAAAGGGCAAGGGAGCTCTCTGGATAAGGCCACTGATCTCACTCATGAGGCTCTACCCTCCTCACCCCCCCAAAGGCCCCACCTCCTCACACCATCATGTCAGGGGTTAAGATTTCAACATGGGAATTTGTGGGGGGAACACAGACATATTCAGTATATAGCAGTGGGGGTGAGGCTGGTGAGGTAGTGGGGGGCCGGGTGGGGCAGGGCCCCAGGGCCCCTGCTGAGGAGTTTGGATGGCAGTGGAAGGAGAATAAGAGTTGCTGCCGGGTTTAAGCAGGACTGCTGTGACCAGGCTGTAGTTTCCGCAGTCCCTGGGGCCGTTGGCTGGGCTTTCCTGTCCTGAGATGCTGAGATCTGGGCAGGGGCGAGGCAGGAGCGAGGCAGCGAAGGAGGAGGGAAACGGTCGATTCCAGAGGTGTTTGGGGAGCAGAATCAGGACAGCTTGGAGACAGAAGTGAGGGGTGGGTGGTGTGAAAAGGGCCCCAGGCAGAAGTCTGGGATGATGCTGGGGAGAGGCGAGGGCTGAGTTTGCCGTGCGTTCATGAGAAGTTCAAGGACTCGCTCATTCTAGTCATTTGCAAAGCTCTCATCTCCTGAGCTCCCGGGGGCCAGGGAGGAGTCGCACACCTGGACCCTGACCGGAGATGCCCTCCCCCTCCGGCCATGGAGGGTGGGGACAGCGGACAGGTGACACTCCTCATAGGGGCACTGGTTCTGCGTCCTGGGGTCAGCTAGAACCACGTACTTAACCCTCACTATGTCTGTTTCTTCAGTGGTGGGAAGGACAGGGTCGCTCTGGAGACTACGTGAGCTACTCTGGGGAGGGAACGCCCCAAAATGGTGACCATGGGGTATGTGCTGTGTAAGTGTGAGCTTTTAGAGCTGTGTGCAGCTCCATGAAACACAGGGACAGAGAGCTGTCTCTCTTTGGGACACTCTAGGAGGCTCCCTGGGGAGGGAAGACGTTCCCAGGCTTTCAGCAGAGGAGATGACGACGCATCCAGCTGGCCTTGCTTTTGCAGATTTAGTAGCAGAGGCAGAAAAGTGAACAGATATTTTCCAAACTGAGCTCAATGCTGTGATAGATCAAGGGGGTTCTGGCATGTGGGGGGGGGGGTCCATTGNCTCTCTCTGGCCCTCCCCCACTCCCTCTGCCTCTCTCTCTCTCTCTCTCACAAATAAATAAAACATTTTAAAATATTAAAAAAAAAAGAGTGGGTGGGGTCCAGTTCTGCAGGGCAGAGTGGGGTCCCTCAGGCAGAGGAAGTGATGTGTTCAGTGACGCTGAGGCCAGAGAGCAGCGGGTACGAGAGGACCCAAGAGACCCAGGAATATGGCAGAGAGCTGTAGCCGCCCTGGGCATCACCCAGAGAGACCAGACTTGGCCAAAATCCAGCAGTATTTGTTGGGAAGCCCCATGTAGGTTCTTGGGTACACCTCCAACCAGATAGGCAAGGAACTTGTAATTTAGTAGGAAAGACAGTCCATTAATAAGCAAATGGCAGGACCATCCCCACTAGTGCTGAGCAGGATATAAAACAGGGTGATGGGGGCACCTGGGTCGCTCAGTTGGTTAAGCGTCCAGCGTCCACTCAGATCACGATCTCGTGGTTTGTGAGTTCAAGTCCCGAGTCGGGCTGTGCGCTGATAGTGCAGAGCCTGCTTCAGATCCTCTGTCTCCCTCTCTCTCTGCCCCTCCTCCACGCACTCAGTCTTTCTCTCTCTCTAAAATAAATAAATATTAAAAAAAAAAATGCCCGGGGTAACAGGTAATATGAGAAAGAGGACCCAGAGTGCGATCCGGATGCCACTGTGGGGAGGGCTGAAGGGGTGAGGTATGAACCAAGCCTCGAATATTGAGGAAGAGCTACAGAGGAGCACATGCAAAGGGCCTGAGGAGGGGAATGAGACTGCCTGTTGAACAAAAGGCAGCCATTGTGGTTGGAACCGAGGGGGTGAGGGGAAAGGGCATGAGGTGAGGCCAGCAGGCAGCTGGGTCTCACATCACCTGGGGCCTCTTGGCTAGAAAAGGGCTTTATTTTAGGTGCAGCGTGAAGCCACCCAAGGGTTTTAAACAGGAGACTTTCCCGTTGGACTGTGGTATTCTGAGCGGTGGCTGGGGGCCTGGTGAGCTGGCCAATGCGGTTATCAGGAGAGAGCCATCAATGGTGGGGGCCCTGGAGGGGGGGTGGAGAGAAGTGGACAGATCTGAGTTGTGTTTTGCGGCAGAATCACTCCCCTTGGTACTGGAGAAGATGTGGAAAATTCAGGAAACGGAAGAAGCAGGTTTGGCCCCGGTGTTAGCCTTAGGTGAGGTCTGCAGAGTGGGCGAGGAGGCTAGTGAGCAGAGCCAGGGAGGCGACAGAAAGGAGCTGGGAGCCCTTTAGGGAGGAAGTGGGTCCTGGTGCCTGACGCAGGGACCGCTGGTGCCCTCCTGAGCCCGCGTCCGGGAAGCCACTGCCCCCTGCCTTCTGAAATGGAGACTCGGGGGCCCTCCCGGGGCACGCCTCCCGTGGGCGCCTAAAAGTAATCGGATTCCTGTATGAGCTGACGTTGTTCCTGGCAGTTCCCATATTAGTCATCAGAGTGCAGGTGTGTAAGAAGGGGCAAAATGCTCCTTAGTCTCCCCACCTAGGAATTCCCCAAATCCAGCCAAGTCTGGGGCCCCCGCCATGCTTTGCCGCCTCTGAATTCTGCTTTGGGGCTGTGCCCTCTCCTTCCTCTCAAGTCATGCTGGGGCTGGTGCTGCTTCTCTCCCCACCCCAGTTCTGTCCAGACCTGTATTACCTTGTGTGCTCTCAGTCTCAGCCCCTCCTGGGTGAGTGTGTGTCTCCTCCTGGGTCAGTGATCGTCCGGGACCTCCACTCTTATTTCAGCCCTGCGGGGGGTCTCCGCGTGAATTCCGAGTCAATTCTGGGGCCTGGTTGAGGCCTGGGGGAGAGTCAGTATGCCTGGAAGGAGTATCCTGGGAGCCGGGTTCCAATCCCAGGACGAGGAGAGAGCTGTGTGAGACATCTTGCCCAACCCTCACCCCCATTTTGCAGATGAGCAAACTGAGGCCCAGAGACGAGGAAGCCCCTGCCCGAGGTCACCCAGCGAACTCAGGGCAGAGCCGGGGCTCCCCATTCCCGCACCGGGCCCTTCCCAGCGCCTTGCCTTGCCTGCTCCGTCATGTATGTACGCATGTGAGGGCCGCGTGTGCCAGCGTGTGCACTATGCCTCCCGGGGAGGCCCTTCCACCGTGTGTCCCCGCCCTTCCCTGCACTGTGGACAGGGCACGAGTCTGTCTGCCTGTGCCTGTGTGGGTGGTACGTCACTGGGCCAGCCTGTGTCTCCGCACTTGTGTGTGGATGTGGCGTGGTGTGGCATCAGTGGGGGCATCGACATGACCGTGTACAGTGCTCATGCGTGCCGCGGGTATGTGTGTCTGTGTGGTGGGGAGGGTGTGCAGCGTGCTGGGCTTTTCCCCAGTCTTGTGTCCAGCCCGCAGCTGAGGGCCGGCCGAGTCCCCTTGAGCTGGAGCAAAATGACCCTTTTGGATCAGGGTTTCTGGGCGTGCCGGCCAGACCCCAACCCAAACCCTTCTCTGTGTCCCACCCCACTCCCTCCCGACCCTCTCCACCTCAGTCCTGGACCCCAGGCGCCCCCACTAGAGACCACGTGCAGCTCCCCCCAAGGTCATTATCTCAGTTGAGCTGGGAATTGGTCCTGTATCTTGGGGGTGCCTTCATGCACCCATGTAGGTCGCCAGTGCCTGCCGGCGGCAGGAGAGTAGAGGTCCCACCTCTGCATTAAGGTCCCCAGCTCCTGCCTTTGCTGACTGGTGCCTTTGCCTCTCTGAGACTCAGTTTCTCCATCTATAAAATGGGGCTAGTAGTGGCCCTCTGGGAGCTGTTGGAAGGAGGATACAAGGTAATCTACAAAAAGTGTTATCAAGTATGGAGCCTGGCATGTAGTCAGTGCACAGTAAATGTTCCGAGTTGTTAACTCTAAAGACAGAAGAGGAAACCAAGGCCTGACAAAGGCCCCGAATGGGTCACCGTCCGAGCATCACACCAATGTCAGGGTCTCTCCGGGACCTGGGTGGTAGGGGAGGTGGGAGGTATTGTGGGTCTGTGGGGGGAGGGGGGATTATAAAGCAAGGCCGTAGCAATGAACTTGATAGGATGGGGAGCGCAGCTGGGCAGGGAAGAGGCCTCAGGAGCCTCTTCCAGCAGATATGAGATGACGAGGTTCCCGTTTGGGGCCCAAGGTGCCATTCTGGGCCCGGCGCAGGCTCCCGGGCCCTCCTGTCTTCATCCTTTCTCTTTGCCGCTCTCCCAGCTTCTGCTGTTCTCTCAAGAGCTCTGTTGGTACATTTCTCCCTAACTGCCTGTCTGTCTCCCTGGCCCACCCCTCTGCCCCCGCCCTGCTTCCCCTCCAGCAGAAGGCAGACCTGGCTGTGGCTGCGTTCACCATCACAGCCGAGCGGGAGAAGGTCATCGACTTCTCCAAACCCTTCATGACCCTGGGGATCAGCATCCTCTACCGAGTGCATATGGTACGGCTGCCCTGGAGATGTGGAGGCTGTGGGGCGGGAGCCTGGTGCTGGGCACGACACCTGGGTTCCCAAGGGAAGCAGAGGCTGTGGGCTGGACCTCGATGGGCCACTTGGGCTCACGGGCGCCCGGCAAGGCAGGGGCCGGGGATGCAGCTGAGGTCATGGCGCCTCCGGGCCTCACTCCCTCTGTGCACCCCCAGGGCCGCAAGCCTGGCTACTTCTCCTTCCTGGACCCCTTCTCCCCTGCTGTGTGGCTTTTCATGCTTCTCGCCTACCTGGCCGTCAGCTGCGTCCTGTTCCTGGCTGCCAGGTGAGTCCACTGCCTGCTGCCCAGGGAGAGGAGGCAGGGAAGGGGCACGGGCTGGGGCCTCTGTGACCGACCTGCATGCTCTGTCTGGGCCTCTCCCACCCCCTGCCATTTTCTCTCTCTCTCTCTCTCTCTCTTTCTCTTTCTCTGGGTCTCTCTATACATCTCTTTCTGCCTCTCCTGTGTCTCGATCTCTGTGTGTGTCTCTCTGTTTCTTTCTACCTCTTCTCTCTGTGTATATCTCTTTCTGTTTATTTCTCTCTCTCTTTTCCCTCTTTTTTCTAACTATACCCCCACCCAATCTCTTCGCATCATTGTGTCTTTGTCTCTTTCCTCTGTTTATCTCTTTTTTTCTCTCTACCTTGGCTCTTTCCACCCCTCACCCCCCACGTCTCTTCACAGGCTGAGCCCCTACGAGTGGTATAACCCGCACCCGTGCCTGCGGGCGCGCCCCCACATCCTGGAGAACCAGTACACGTTGGGTAACAGCCTCTGGTTCCCCGTAGGGGGCTTCATGCAGCAGGGCTCGGAGATCATGCCCCGGGCGCTGTCTACACGCTGTGTCAGCGGAGTCTGGTAAGAGGCCTTCCTTCTGTCCCATCCTGGGCGGGGAGGGCCCCTTCTAAGCCTGGGTGGATTCCGGTCCCCCTCCGGCAGCTGTGTGACAGGGAATGCAGTGGGGAGAGCTGAGCCCCAGCTCTGCTCCCTGCTCGCTGTACGACCTTGGTTAGGCCACATCCCCTCTCCGTGCCTCAGTCTTCTCATCTGAAAAATGGGGATAAAAATGCCCATGCCGCAGGTTGTAAGGATTCAGTTGGGCTGTAACGGAAAAGCACGTCTGCTGACATGAGAACTATAATTGGAACAGCATACGCATGGATGTTACTGGCTCGCACATGCCAAGGCAGTCACAGAGACTTGGGGGCCTGCACTGTGCAGGGACATAGACTCCCTCAAAGTCCCTTGGGGACCCTGGTAACATGGACAGAGTCTATCTAGCCCACATCACAAGCTCCAAGAAGCTACATGTCAGAGAACAGACATTGTCAACCTGTGTCTGGACCATGTTTTTTAAAAAGTTTATTTTTGAGAGAGAGAGAGAGAGCAGGGGAGGAGCAGAAAGAGAGGGAGACACAGACTCTGATGCAGGCTCTAGGCTCCGAGCTGTCCGCACAGAGCCCGACGCGGGGCTCGAACCCATGAACCGTGAGATCATGACCTGAGCCGAAGTCAGACGCCCAACCGACTGAGCCACCCAGGCGCCCCATTTAGCAACATTTAAAAATTGGGCAGATTTACTCACAAATCCGGATTTCTCACTCTTCTTTAAAATTCGGCAGCTCCTGTAGCCCCAGGTTGGCTGGCACATTCCTGGTCTTACGCATGAAAGGACGGAGCCCGTCCACTCCTCCCGAGGCAGGGCAGGGCCGAGCAGGCTCTCTCCCCAGGGCCACTCACCCCAGTGCCGCCTGAACCCAGCCTGCTCCCCAGGCCCTTCTGGAAGAGCGTTTCTTCCTCCCCTCCTCCCTGTCAGTTAGAATTCACGCATCGACAGTCGTTCACCAGATGCTTCTCGGGCCCCGCCTTGTGCCAGGCACTCAGGTGAAGAATCGGGCCTCGAGAGGCAGAGGAGCCGAGAATAAATAGCTAAGCAAATAAACAAACAGGGGAACGTTCCATTTTGTCCCAGGAACAAGTGAATCCCAAAGACGTTGTCTAATTCAAAGCTTGTTCACAACTAACTTTTCACAGGCAGCAGGTTTTTCTCTCCCAACTAAGTGGGACGAGCTACCACAGAGCAAGTCATGGGCAGTTTGGTTGGTCCACTGGCTTTGACCCTTTTGAGTCCCGATGACATTTTTTGAGATTGGCATCATTTCAATGTCACATACCCTGTATTAGTTTCTGATCGCCGCTGCAACAGATTACACAGGCTTAGTGGCTTCGAACAATATAAACTCGTTCTCTTACGGGTCTGGAGGTCAGAAACCAAAGTCTCTCCAGGCTGAAGTCCAGGTTTTGGCAGGGCTGGCTCCTTCCGGAGGCTCTAGGGGAGAATCCATTTCTTTGCCTTTTTCAGCTTTTAGAAGCTGCCTGTGTTCCTTGGCTTACGGCGTCTTTCTCGGTCTTCAGAGCGAGGAGCATTGCATCCTCGCATCTCTCTCTGTGGCTCTAATCTCCTTGCACTTATAAGAACCCTTGTGATACTTCTGGACCCACCCAGATAATCCAGGATAATCTCCCCCAGTTCACATTCCTTAACTTGATCATTTCTGCAAAGGTCCTTTTACCCCGTAAGGGGACAATACCTCATGAGTTCCAGGGCTTAGGATGTAGACGTCTCTGGGGGCTGGGCTGGGGGGCTTTCCTCCGCCTCCCATATACCCCAGCTGCAACTTACTGACATTGTCAATGTCAATGGTGTATGAAGATGTACGCAGACTGCTAATTGAACCGAACAGGGCACAGTGAGAGAGAACAGTAGGGAACGAGTTGCTCAGGGAAGCAAGCCCCTTTGAGGAGCGGACACCTAGGCTGACTCCTAAAGGCTAAGACAGAGGTGCCCACACCCAGAAGAGGGAGGAACGTTCCAGACAGGCCAGAGAGGGCAAGAGACCTGCTGTGACAGATCCGCCTGCATCCTCGGGTCAGGTGGCGGACCGGTGACCTCTTCTCTGCAGGCCGTCCCTTCTGCTCCTCGGTCAGGGACCTCTTCAACTGGGCGTTCTCTGCGTGTACCCATCACTGTCACCCCGGAAGCTCCCAGTCATGCCCCTCCCCCTGGAGACTTTGACCCCAAGCTCGCTCTCGTCTTCACCCTCAGCCCTCCCACACATTCGCTCGGCGAGTGGATGTTTCAGCAGATGTTTGTTAGTCTCCAAATGTGACGCCAGCACGATGACTTGGCAGTCCGGCGCCAGTATCCTAGGGGACTGCCGGGGGCCCTGAACCCACCTCCTGGGCCCCTCATCTTCAGTGTGCCTTGGGACCCCAGCCTCCTACAGCTACACCCAAGGCCTCATCATCATTCAGGACAGCTCTGCCTCAAAACCAGTGTGTGTGGTTTTTTAAATTAATTCATTATTTTGAGAGAGAGCATGAATGGGGGAAGGGCGGGGGCGGGGACAGAGGATACAGAGTGGGCTCCACACTGACCACACATAGGCCCGATGTGGGGCTCGAACTGCGAGATTGTGACCTGAGCCAAAGTCAGACACTCAGCTGACTGAGCCACCCAGGTGCCCCTGAAAGTCAGTGTTTTTGAGATTTTGCCTGACCACAGCCCCTTCCTCCTGGGCTCCCCCTGGGTCACTCTCGCAAAGTAGTCCTTGGGTCTCCCTCTTTCCTGTTCCCTGAACCCTGCATGCTTTCATGTCCATCCGCCTCAGGTAGGCTCGTACGCTGTGTCTTCAGCCACTCTTCCCATTGTCTTCAACTCCTCCTCAAGTCGTCCTGTCCCCAGGGTCCTCCTGGCATCTCAAGTCTGGCCAGCAGCTTGGCTCTCCCTCCCCTGGCTCCACATAGGACCCCCTTACTGAGGCATCCAATACATGCATATTAGCCACCCTCCTTCTAGAAACGCCTCACTTCCAGGCTGTTGTGGCCTTTGGTTCCCTCCTCCTGCTTTGGATCCTCTGGTTCATTTCACGGGGCGGGGAGAGGGGGGAGGTGACTGCCCTCGCCGTCTCTCACACGAGCTCCTCCCTCCACACCAGTGACCTGTCAGTGCCTGCAGACCCAGCCCCTCCCCCCACTTTGCAACAAATGTTTTATAACATCTGCTTTCCTACCATGATGAAATTCAAGGGTAATATATCTCCTTACCCACCTACCTACACATGTGATTTAAAACAAATCGGTAATACGCCCTGATTGCAATGCAACGGGGGAAAAGGGAAGTGATGTATAATGAGTAATAGAATAGGGATGCATACATGCTTGGGCGGGGCTATGGTAGAAGACAGAACGCGGGAGTCAGGTGGCTGCATTTACTTATAACGGGGATGTTGGAAATTGCGAGAAGTGAGGCCATTTAATAGAATCACGTAGACACCTGAGTCTTGACGCTTTGACCTAGTCGGTAAATGAGTATGTTTGTGCAGACACTTATCACCACGTGAGTGGCGATTTACTAGCACAACCGCTCCAAGAGCCTTGACTCGGTGACTCAGATGCTGTGAGCGGGGCTGCTGTGTCAGAGGCCTGAGTCCCAAACCGGTGAGGGGTTCCCAGCAAACTTTCAAGCACAAGAACATCTAGTTGTTCCTCAGTCTGAACAATGCATGCGTTTCTAGAAATTTCGGTTTCTGTTATAACCATGCAAACATTTTTTTGGTTTTTATCTACCAAGGAGTGAGGCTCAGAGAGTCAGATACCGGCTTTTCCCCTGTTGTTTAGATGGGGCTACTTTGCTGGACACCTGCCCCCACCCAGCAATGCCAGGAGCCACCAGAGTGCCCCACACCCAGCCACATGCCTTCCTCAGACACCTCCCAGGGGGCTCTCCCTGCTGGGGCGGGCCACCACTCCATACACTTGGGGGCCTTCTCATCCAGCCCCAGCTCCCCTTGTGTTTTGTAACCAACGCTTATCAAGTCTTCACCCCTAGACCCTCCCCACGTGTGCCCAACAGGCATCCCTAAAATAGCTTGTCCAAAATGGAGTGCACAATTTATCCCCTTCTGTGTCCCTCTGCTCTGTCCCAGTGAGCGGCCTCACTGTGCCACCCCCCCCCCCCCACCCCGAGTCATTACCACCAGTCAGCCACGCTGTATCCTTGGGGTCAAGGTGGCACTTGGTATATACTAGGCACTGAACAGTTTTGTCTTGAGTGAATGACATTGGCCTCTGCA
Organism: Crocuta crocuta; assembly: GCF_008692635.1. Taxonomy (NCBI): domain Eukaryota; kingdom Metazoa; phylum Chordata; class Mammalia; order Carnivora; family Hyaenidae; genus Crocuta; species Crocuta crocuta. The sequence goes on from NW_027530624.1 coordinate 420,894, forward strand.
GTGGGTTTGAAGGGACTTGGTTCCTGGAGAGTTGTGTCAGCCCCTGGGTCTGTGTGTGTCAGGTTTCAATTTTCTTTTGCAGGAGGCTGTCCTCCATTCCCTCCCCCACCCCAGGGCCTAGCACAGCACTGTACATGTGTGCTCCGCAAAGTCGGCTGCTATTTTTGTTATTATCTGCTCCNCCAGCCTCTCCCTGTCTTCATGCGCCACAGATCTGGACCATCTGCAGGGAGCATGGCCGCTCTCACCTGCCAGGCAGGAGACCAGAGAGGGTCAGGTAAGACAAGCTCTTGGGCTCCGTAGGGAGGCCACTGGGTGTCTCTTCTCCTAAGTGGCCAAGACAGCGCATCCATGCACAGTGCTCATTCTACGTCAGATGTGGCTCGCTCTTCCCCCAGCCCTGTGAGGGGCAGCCTGTGGCCATCCTTACCTCACAGGTGAGTCCAAAGCCACACAGCTAGGCCGTGATGGAGCCAGGATTTGGGGATTTTCCAGAGATCTTTCTGGTATTGATTTCTTGTTCAGTTCCATTGTGATCAGAACAGCGTCTGTAGGATTTTCATCCTTTGAAATGTATTGGGACTTGTTTTATGGCTCAGTGTATGTTCTTTCCTGGTAAGAGTTCTGTGTGCGCTTGCAGAGAGCATGCTGTCAATTAGGGCCAGCAGGTTGATAGTGTTGTTCAAGGCTTCTATATCCATACTGATTTTCTGTTTGCCTGTTCTGTCAGTTATCGAGAGGGGGGTGTTGCAGTCTCCACCTGAACTTGCAGAGAAATCGTATCTATTTCTCTTTTCAGTCCTAACAGTTTTTGCTTCATGAATTTTGAAGTTCTGTAATTAGGCGCATAAACATTCAGGATTGTTACGTTGTCTTGATGAATTGATCTTTATCATTGTATAAGGCCCCCTCTTTACTCCTGGTAACATGCCTGCTCTGACGTCACCTGTACTTGATAGTAACATCGCTACCCGAGCTGCTTCATGCTTAGTGCTGGTGTCGCATATCTTTTCCCATCCCTTCACTTCCAACCTGCCCGGATCATTGTGTTTGTTTATTTATTTAATTATATTTTTTTACGGAGAGAGAGAGAGGGCACATGAGCAAGGTAGGGACAAAGGGAAAGTGAGAGAAAGAGACAATCCCAAGCAGGCTCTGCACCGTCAGCACAGAGCCCGATGGGGGGCTCAGACCCACAAACCATGAGATCATGACCTGAGCTGAAATCAAGAGTCAGATGCTTAACCAGCTGAGCCATCATGGTGCCCCAGATCATTATATTTAAAGTAGGTTTCTTTTTTCTTTTTCTTTTTTAGTTTATTTATATTTATTTTGAGAGAGAGAGAGCAAGCACGTGCCTGGGTGCGCACAAGCAGGGAGGGGGGAGACAGAGAGAGAGAGAGAATCCTAAGCAGGCTCCGAGAGAGAGAGAGAGAGAGAGAGAGAGAGAGAGAGAGAGTCCTAAGCAGGCTCTGTGCTCAGCACGGAGCCTAATGAGAGGCTCAATCCCACAAACCACGATATCATGATCTGAGCTGAAATCAAGAGTCAGACACTTAACCCACTGAACCACCCAGGTGCCCTTGAAGTGGGTTTCTTATAGGCAGCATGTACTTAGGCCTTGGAGGAGGAGTTGGCAAACTTTTTCGGTATTGGGCCAAACGGTATATAGTTTAGGCTTTATTGGCTATCCAGACTCTGTCACAACTAATCAGCTCTGACTGTATTGTGAAAGCAGCCATAGATGATATATGAATGAATGAGTGGCTGTATTCCAATAAAATGTTATTTATGATCACTGACACTGAGAGAAGAATTTTATATGTCACGTGTCTTGAAGTAGTACTCTTCCTCCAATTTCTTTTTAAACATATAAAATGTGAAAACCACTCTTACCCTGTGGGCTGGGCAAAAGCTGATAGCAAGACAGACTTGGCCCATGGGTCATCAGTTGCCAGCCTCTGGTTGGGACCATTTACCTTTAATGTAATTACTATGATAGTTGGGTTTAAATCCGCCCACTTGCTATTTGTAATTCATTCCATCTCTTTTGGTTTCTCTTTCTCCCTCTTTTCCCACCTTCTTTTGGATTTATTGAGATATTTAGGATTCTGTTTCATGTCTACTATTGAAGCATACTTCAATAGCATACTTCTTTTTAAATTTTTCTTAGTAGTTGCTTTGGGTTTATGATATGCATCTATAATTGATTACAAAATACTTTCAAGTAACATTCTGCGACTTCACATAAGATGAAGATCCCTATGACAGTATGCTCCCATCTCTCCTTCCATCCTTTGAGCTACTCTTGTCATATAGATTACTTCTGTTTATCTTACAAACCCTATATTAGGATTGTGTGTGTGCGTGTGCTTAAACAGTAAATGTCTTTTTTTAAACATTCATTTATTTTTTTATTGAAAAAATTTTAAACATTTATTCATTTTAGAGAGACAGAGCACGAGCAGGGAGGGGCAGAGAGAGAGGGAGACACAGAATCCGAAGCAGGCTCCAGGCTCTGAGCTGTCAGCACAGAGCCCGATGTGGGGTTCAAACTCATGAACTGTGAGATCATGACCTGAGGCAAAGTTGGACGCCCAACTGAGCTACCCAGGAGCCCCTGGAGCTTGCAACTCTTGATCTTGGATTTGGGAGTTTGAGCCCCACATTGGATGTAGAGATTACTTAAAAATAAATAAAATCTTTAAAAAAAAATAGAGGGGTGCCTAGGTGGCTCAGTCAGTTAAGCGTCTGACTTTGACTCAGGTCATGATCTCATCATTTGTGGGCTTGAGCCCCGCGTCAGGCTCTGTGCTGACAGCTCAGAGCCTGGAGCCTGCTTCGGATTCTGTGTCTCCCTCTCTGTCCACCTCTCCCCTGCTCACGATCTCTCTCTCTCTCTCTCTCTCTCTCTCAGAAGTAAATAAACATTAAAAAGTTTTTAATAAAATTACCAGTGATACAAAGGTACAGGAAACTGTGAGAGAAAAGTCACTCATTTAAAACAGACCCAGAATTGGCAGAATGATGGAATTAGCAGATGAGTATGTTAAAGAGCTATTATAGATATATTCAGAATGCTCAAGGATATAAAGAAAAACCTGAATGTAATGCAGAGAGAAATATAAAAAAGGAGCAAGTGGAACTTCTAGAGATCAAATATACATGCGAATGGTAAATTTTACTGGAATGGCTTACACAGATCAGACATCGCAGCAGAAAAGAAAAGAGAATTGGAAGACAGCAATAGAATCTATCCAGATTGAAGTCACAGAGGGAAAAGGTGACTGACTGACAATACGCACAAAGCCTGAGTGGCCTGAGGGATAATATCAAGTGGTCTTACGTATGTGATTGAAGTCCTATAAGGAGAGGAGAGAAAGGGAGTAACAGAAAAAAAATTGAAGAAGTAATGGCCAAAACTTTTTCAAATTTGATGAAAATTATTAACTTGCAGATCTAAGAAGGTCGGTAAAACCCACGTGGAATAAACACGCATACACATAAAACACATCAAGACAAATTATAATCAGCTGCTGAAAACCTGTGATAAAGAGAGAATCTTAAGGCAGCCAGAAGGCGGGGGAAAGGGACATGAAGAATTAAAATAACAGTGACAAAGATTTCTTGTCAGAGAGTATGCAAGCCAGGAGACAATGCACGAATGTGCTGAAAGGGAAAAACAACCTGTCAATCTGGTATTCTATAGCCATCAAAAAGACCCTTCAAAGAAGAAAACACACTAACAAATGTTTCGTGCAAACACAAGCTGGGAGAATTAATTGCCAGCAGGCCTGCGCTTCAAGAGATGTTATTTTGGAGGCGGGGGTGCCTGGCTGGCTCAGTCAGAGGAGTATGCGACTTGATCTCAGGTTGTGAGTTCGAGCCCCACATTGGGTATAGAGATTACTTAAAAATAAAATCATTTTGGGGCACCTGGGAGGCTCAGTCAGCTACGCATCCGACTTTAACTCAGGTCATGATCTCATGGTTTGTGGGTTCGAGCCCCGCGTCGGGCTCTGTGCTGACAGCTGACAGCTCAGAGCCTGGAGCTTGCTTCGGGTTCAGTGTCTCCCTCTCTCTCTGCCCCTTCCCTGCTCACATTCTGTCTCTGTCTCTCAAAAAATAAATAAATGTTTAAAAATTTTTAAAATACAAATAAAATCTTTTTTAAAAATAAAGGAAATGTTATAGGAAGTTCTTCAGGTAAAAGGAAAATAATGCTAGATGTAAAGTTGGATGCACATGGAACAATGAAAAGTACCAGAAATAGTAGACGTGTGGGTAAATATAAAAGCATTCTTCATTTTAAAAATCTTTTTATTTATTTAAAACATCTTTTATGTTTATTTATTTTTGAAAGAGAGGGAGAGAGAGAGACAGAGCAGCAAGCAGGGGAGGGGCAGAGAGAGAGGGAGACACAGAATCTGAAGCAGGCTCCAGGCTCTGAGCTGTCAGCACAGAGCCCAACGCGGGGCTCGGACCCACAAACTATGAGATCATGACCTGAGCCAAAGTCTGATACTTAACTGACTGACCCACCCAGGCACCCCTATCTGGTAATTTTTTACTGGATGACAGACATTGTGAAATTTACATTGTTTTGCATTGTTGAATATATTACTTTAAAGAGTCTTGGACTTTCTTTGGCAGGCAGTTAAATTCCTTGTGGATAATTTTGATCCTTTACAGGCCTGTTTTTTAAAGCTCTTAAGATCTGGCATAGTCTTTACTAGGGCTTACTTAACTCTGTAATATGTTGTCCTTTGGGGTCTCTACTGAATGTCTCATCTATTCAGTCAGATCTCACTACTCAGGCTGGAGAGATCTCAAAAGGTTCCCAGCCCTGTGTGAACCCTGGGAATTGTTCTGTCTTTGAAAGCAGTTCTTCTCTGGCCCCTTAGAGTTCCACCCTATGCGTACACAGATTGATATTCAGCCAAAGACTCAAGGGGCCTCTGTGCATACTTCTGGAATCCTCTCTCTCTGTGCAGCTCCCTCTTCTTGGGTTCTCTGTCCCACAGATTTTAGCCAACTTGGCCTCTCTGGTCTCTACCTCTGCAACTCATGAGATTGCTAAACTGTTTGAGTTTCCCTTCCTGGCACCTCAGTCTGTAAATTAAATTAAGCCAGACAGCCTGGGCAATGATAAGTCTCACTTCATTGCTTTTTTTTTTTCCTCAGGGATCACAGTGCTGTGATGCCTATTGTCCTATGTCTTAAAATAGTTTTCTATATTCTGTCTAATTTCCTAGTTGTTCATGGTGGGAAGGTATTTTCAGGATACCTTATTCTCTTAGACCTGGAAGTGGAAGTCTCTGGAAGCCATATTAAACCCAGAGAATCTGGCTCTAGAGTTTGTGCTTCCAGCCTTTCCATTAGTCAGCAGTCACTGAGCCTTCTAGATGCCGAGGTCATTAAGAGTGGCACCACCAATAGGGCGCATGGCCATAGGGGGAGGATCGCGGCGGCTCCAGACTGTAGCTCACTCTTTCTCCCCCTCAGGTGGGCCTTCACCTTGATCATCATCTCTTCCTACACGGCCAACCTGGCCGCCTTCCTCACCGTGCAGCGCATGGAGGTACCCGTGGAGTCAGCTGATGACCTGGCAGACCAGACCAACATTGAGTATGGCACCATCCATGCTGGCTCCACCATGACCTTCTTTCAGGTGGGGGCCTTTGAAGTTGCCCAGACTTTGTGTTGGTATTCTCACCTGGCACAGCTGCCCAGGTGCGGCTGGGTGGGGCCTCCTGGGTCAGAGGGATTCATTGCCATGACAGTCAGGGAAGCTGAGAAGCAGAAAAACACACTCGTGAGGTCACAGAGAGTGTTGCTGTCTGGCTGGAGAATCTGGACTTTCCCCCCAAGGGGGCAGAAGGGAGGCAGATATGGGATCTAATGTCGTATCAGTGCTAGAGGAGCCAAATGGGGTCATGGAGGCTGCTAGAAGGGTCAGGCCTGGGGATATGCGCCAGCAAGAGGAAGGCAAGGCCCTTCACGATGAAAGGTGTGTGTCCCTGTGTATTATGGCGTGGTGGGAAGGAATCAAAAGGAAAGCAAGGAGGTAGAGGCCCCAAATGCCAAGATAGGGTTGAGATTAGGACCCGTAAGTGGGGAGGTAGGAATAGTTACTAGGCAAGGATGACCCGTTTAGAGCTGAAAGTTCCCTCTGGGGCAAGTGAGGCGNAGGGGCCACTGGCTGAAGCATGAAGGAGAGGAGAGGGGAACTCCCAGGTCTCCCGGGTGGGTTGTGGGACCAGTTTGCAGCTGGGAGAAAGAACCTCAGATTAGAGAAGGAGGGCATGTGTCAGGAGTAGTGACGGGGGTGGCCATCCCCCGCCTGGCCTCCACACACCTCTCCCTTGGGGCTGTACAGGGGCAGGCTGGGGCACTCCCCAGAAAGTTCCTGCAGGGCCTGAAGGAAGTAAACAGTCCTATTTGGCACGATGCAAGTCTCCCTGACCCAGGCTGGGCCCTGGGTAAATTTGGGGTTGAGCTTCTGTGCATAAGACCTGGGAGCGCTGGGAAGACAGGGCCAGTGTCAAGCTGAGCCCGGCCCAGAGATGGAAGAGAGAAGAGAGACTGAAGAATAGACCCTGGCTCCTTCTACCCAAGCCTTCTGTCCTCAGGGTCCTCGCTGGGCTGGTGGGCGTGCAGATGACTTGGACCTGACCTTGAGCAGTCTATCTTGTCCCTCTCATCTGACTTTGGCTCTTCCTGTCTTCGTCTGGGCTCCACGCTCTCTCTCCGGTTGAGAGTTCCGGGAGGGCAGGGGATAGGGCTCGGGGGAAAAGCAGGGGGTGGAAAGACCCTCTCCTGACTTCCCCCTGTATACCCCCTCTGCCCAGAACTCACGGTACCAGACGTACCAGCGTATGTGGAACTACATGCAGTCGAAGCAGCCCAGTGTGTTTGTCAAGAGCACAGAAGAAGGCATCGCGCGGGTTCTCAACTCCCGCTACGCCTTCCTGCTCGAGTCGACCATGAACGAGTACCACCGGCGTCTCAACTGCAACCTCACCCAGATCGGGGGCCTCCTCGACACCAAGGGCTACGGCATCGGCATGCCACTGGGTATGGCAGCGGTGGGGCCGGGGAATGTGGAAGGGGCCCCGGGTATCCGAAACTGAGCCATGTGAGCAGGCCTGGGACTGGGCTGGGCCCTCCCCGTGGCAGGCCGGGTACGTTGTGTGTGGCCCCCTGGCTGCGTGGCCTGGGGCAGATGTCACCACCATTCTGAGCCTCTGCACTCAGCCTGCAAACACGGGTCTAGCAGCAGTCAGTTCCAGCCCTCCATGGCTGGTGGGAGAACCCAGTGAGACTGCACAGCCCAGTACTTGTGGGCCATGACACTTGCCACCTTCCCCTCTGGCTCGATGACCCGTGAAGGTGAAGGCCTGGGTTTATGTCCATCACTGTCTCTGCACAGAGCCCAGAGCCCAGCTCAGAGCAGGTGCTCAGAATATGGATGATGGAAGGGACAGGGGGAGGGATAGGTCCACCCGGGAGACTTGGACATGCTTTTTCAGGCCTCACTGATGGAAGCCTAGAAATTTTACCACCAAATCTTGACACTTTGTCCTTTAAATCCATCTATCTTGATGACTGCTGTGTTAGTTATCTATTACTGCGCAACAAATGACCTCAAGTCTTAGCAGCTTCCCTGGGCCAGGGAAGCACGTAGCCCGGTGCTTTGGGGGACAGGCTCTGGAGTCACACCGACCTGGATTCAAATCCCAGCTCCGCCACCCCACCCCCTGACTCCGTGCATGACCTTAGGCAAGAATGTCACCTGCCTCATCCAGAAAATGGGGGCGGTAACACCCGGTAATACCAAGATCATGAGGGACTTGAATTAATGTCATAGGTGCCTGCTAAATACTAATCACTCCACCCGCCCATGTCCCTAGTTTCCGGCACCTGGGAGATGCTGAAGACGTGTAGCAAATGGGGAAATGAGGACAGGACGGGACATGTGTGGGGTGTTTGGGGCCGAAGGATGTTTTGAGGAGAGGACCCAAGGGTAGGGAGGAGAGAGGTGGCCAGAGATTCATTCACTCAGCAGACTGCCTGATGCCCTACTGTGTGTGGCGCGCACTGCGCTGCTGGAATACCACAGCGGTGGGGGGGGCTTGCAAAGCCCCCAGCCTCTTCCCTTCACCAAGGGGCACCGACGGCAAGCACCCAATAAACACGTAGCTTTATAAAATGATGTCAGGCGGTGAGAACTGCTCTGAGGTGAAGTAAGGGGAAGGGGCTGACAGGGAGGGGGTGCTTGGTGCCATGTGAAGTTAAGGTCATCGGAGAAGACCCCTTGAGGAGGCACTGTGTGAGTAGAGGCCTGAGTGACAGGAGGGAAGGAGGTCCTGAGGTGGCACTATGCCTGGAGGACTCAAGGCACAGCCAGGAGGCCAGCGTGGCTGGAGCCGGGAGCCTCAGGGCTGGCAGGAGCCTCAGCTGGCGGGGCCAGTGACCCCAGATCCTGAGGCCGAGGGAAGGACCTGGTCCTCTCCACATTAAGAAGCCATTGGAGAATTCTGAGCACGAGAGAGGCAAGCTCTAGGACTATGTTTCTGAAGCTGCCCCTCTGGCTGCTGTTGAAGAAGACCCTGGGTGGGGGGAGGTGAGGGGAGCTGCAGGGAGGGAACCATGACAAATGTCACATGAGGTATCATGGGGACCTGGCCCAGGGTGGTGGCAGGGGAGGTGGCAAGCAGTGGTCAGGCTTGAGAGTGGACAGGGAAGAAGCTGGGGACGCGGCTGAGGCAGGAGGAAGGGTTGTGGTGAGGGGGCAGGTGGGGCTGGGTGGGCAGGGCTCCAGGGCCCCGGCGGCCAGTCCAGCCCCTTGTACGTCCGGCGCAGGCTCCCCATTCCGGGATGAGATCACCCTGGCCATCCTGCAGCTTCAGGAGAACAACCGGCTGGAGATCCTGAAGCGCAAGTGGTGGGAGGGGGGCCGGTGCCCCAAGGAGGAGGATCATCGAGCTAAAGGTCAGCGCCCCACACCCCGCACCCTTCCCGAAGCCCCCTAAAGCCCCCGTGCCCACGCAGCCCCCCACCCTGTGACTTCCCTCTTGACCCGCAGGTCTGGGCATGGAGAACATTGGTGGCATTTTTGTCGTGCTCATCTGTGGCCTCATCATTGCTGTCTTCGTGGCGGTCATGGAATTCATATGGTCCACGCGGAGGTCGGCAGAGTCCGAAGAGGTGAGGAGGCTGCCGAGGGGTGTGGGGGAGAAGGGGGGTCCCAGGGGCGGAGGGGCATGGAGGCTGGGGCATTGGTAGCCTTCCTGAAGAGGATCTAGGAGCAGTGAGGGGCCGGGAGCAGGGCATGGAAAGGACCCGAGAGTCCCCAGGGGCAGAGGGGGTCCACGAGGTGAGTACAGACAGAAGGGAGAGGGAAGCTGGGCACGAGGAAAGCCAAAGGAGAGAAAGTGGGCATGAGCAGAGGTGAGGATGCAGGGGAAGGGAGAGCCAGAGGGGAGGAGGGGGAGGGGCAGGGGGCAAAGCAAGAAGAAATGAGAAGTGACAAAAAGGCAGTGGGTGCGGCTGGAAGATAGGGGGCTTGCTGGCTGGTCCCAGCTCCATGGCGCCTGGTGCTGCCCAATAACATCCTCCATTTCCGCTTATGCCCCTTCACCCCCTGACCAGTCCGCCTCCGCCTCTCCAGCCCCCGGCCCCCTCCCCCTCCTCACCCTGGCTGTTGACCTTACTTCCACTTCCCTGAGAAAAGCGGAGGAGTCAGAGGAGAGCATGCAGACCTCTCCACATTTAGGCACCTGTCTTTCTCCACTCGCCCTGTTGGTTACCCCGAGGGAACGTCCATAATTCCAGCTAAGCCACCCTCCCCCGGGCCCCCATCTCCTCTCTCGCCCTGCCAAGGACATCCCTCAGCGGTTCTTTGCACCCTCCACCCATCATCAGTTTCCTCCTCTCTGTTGGATCAAGGCTGTCGGTATACAGACGTGCGATCATCTCTCCCATCTTCCAGAAATTTCTCTTGACCCCGCTTCCCTTCCTGGGGTCAAGGGACCCCTTCCTTCACTTTCCTCCTTCCTCTGTGGCCAGTCCTTTATTGAGGGGTTCTAGGGCTTCCTCCTGGACTCTTCTCTGTCTTTCTCCACCCCCTTGGTGATCTCATCCAGCCAGATGGTTTGTAAGACCACCGCTATACTGATGAGCTGTTTTAGTTGTCTATTACCACGTAACATCCTAAGATTTAGCAGCTCAAAGCAGCAAACTTATATCAGTTTACAGTTTCTGTGGGTCAGGAATCTGAGAGCAGCTTAGCTGAGTGGTTCTGGCTGCCAGGGTCTCTGGTGAGGTCATGATCATGACGTTGGCTGAAGGCTTGCCTGGAACCAAGGGTCATACTGTCCACGTATGGCATACGTGTCCAAGGTGGCATATTGTCTCTGAATATACTTGCAGGATTTTGACTTATGGAGGTGACTGAGTGATGACACGGAGAGGCCAAGGCCCCTGAAAGATTTTGATGACTTACATTTCCCAGGAAGGGGTCATGCCACACCGTAGGGCCACAGGGGAAGCACCAGTTTGCAGCAGGGAGCCGGAGCTGAAAGCCTAGGCCACAGACGTCATTGGGGTTTGAGCAGGCAAAACAGATTAGAATGGGTTAGTGTGAATAATGTCAGTGGGCTCTGGGCCGGAGGGGTGGTCTGTAGCTGTGTGTACCTGGTCCTGGGTGCTTTATGGCAGCTTGGTGTGAGAGTCACCTCAAGCTGGCAGTGGGGGGCCGGGGAGGTATAAACTGGGATTGGTCGGTTTGCATATGCAGTGGGGGCTCCCAGCCCTCTGCTATCCCTGAGAATCTAGCTGTGGGAGGGCCGGGTCTCTCCCTGACCAGCAAGGTTTCCTATATGTCAGAACATCCTAAGATAGAATAAAGAACATGATGCACACTCAATGGCAGTTGACAGGAGGCCTCAGTCCCTCCCACGGGGACCTCTCCGTAGGGCTCGTTGGGTGTCCTCACGCCGTGGCAGCTGGGCTGGCTTGCCCGAGAGCGAGTGATCCGAGGGCGAACCCAGCAGAAGCCACAGCCGTATTCTGTGGGTCACATAGCAGCCCTGATACAAAGGCAGAGGGGACCACACGGGGTGGGGACACTGGAGGGCAGGACTCTGGGGGCCGCCTGCCATCACCCCCAGTGAGCATCCCTCACAGGGACTTCTCCCTGGACCCGGGCTCTGTAAACGCCCATCTCCCGGTGGATGTCTGACAGGTAGCCCACGTAACATCACATCACGTGGCCAAGGCAGAGCTCCTGCCCACGCACCAGACAGCGTGTCATTCCGCCTGCTCAGACCAAGACGTGATTACCCTTCGCTCTCCCCTCTCTCTCGTGCCCTCCCTTGGATCTCTCAGCCAGTCCTCTTGGCTCCACCTTCAAAATACACCCAGAATCCAGCCCCTTCTCACCTCCTCGGCCACTGCCACGCAGCTTGCCCTTCGCCTCCTCCGTCTGTTCTCAGCACAGCCCCAGGGAGAGCCTGCGTACAGCTGCCCTCTACTTAAAACTCCCCAGTGCCTCCCACCTGACTCAGAATAAAAGCCAGACCCTCCCAGTGGCCTAGGGGCCCCATTGCTCTTCGACCTCCTCGTCTCGTTCTCTCCCCTGCAAACCTCACTCCAGCACCCCTGCCCTGTTTGTGGTTCCTCGCACAAGCCCCGCGGTGCCCTCGCACTGCCCTGCCTTGCAGTCTTACTGAAGGTCTTTGCGATGTGTCTTCCCTAACCTACTACAGATCAGTATCGCTCCCCACCTCTCTTGCCAGTTTTATCGCTCTCCCCAGCACTCATCATAACATACCCCCTGCATTTACGTTTTTGTCAGTTTTGTCTCTGCACGCTGGAACGCAGCCTCCATGAGGGCAGGGACCCCGGCTTTGTTCCGTGCGCACAGCAGGCGCTCAGTAACTAGGTCTTGCCATAGTTGGTAGCCTGAGTTACAGGCAGAAGATGGAAAACAAGCAGGAGGGAGTCAGAGACTTTGGAAAGATAAGAAAGGGAAAGAGAGGAGCCTAGATAGGAGGTGAGGGCAGGCCCAGGGAGGAAACCCCGAGGACCGAAGCGGAGAGAGAGGCGGAGAGACAGGCATCGAGAGACAGAGAGGGGAGACAGGCAGAGCATGAGAAAAGGTGAGGGAGAGAGGAGGGGAGCAGTGGAGCCTGGGGACGAGGTGGGCGGGCGGGGGGAGGGGGNCTTCCCCAGCAGGCGAGGGACGGGACTTGTGCCCCGGTGCTCCGGACGCCGCGATTTTGCCTTCGGCTCACGGTGTTGTCCGAGGCCTGGCTCCGGAGCCTTCCTGCGCCCCCTAGTGGACTCGCCAGAGGGTGCCACGGACCCCGCACTCCGCCCCCCCCAACTGCGGACAGGAGGAGCGCAGGAATCGAGGACTCCAGGGGCCGGGGACTGCGGGGCCGTTCCGGAAGCGGAAAGCAGTCCGCGAGGAGAGCCCCATCCTGGGACTGCTCGGGCTCCCCAAGACTTGACACAGCCCTCCCCACTTCTGGAGGAGGGGAGGGCCTCTGGGCAGATGGGTGTCCCCTGGCGCCCCTCAACTCTTCTCTTTCTCTCTTTTTTTTGGGGAGAAACCTCGGAATTTCTATGAGACACCCCCCAGGGAGGAGGGCAGCTGGCCCCCCGCCCCTCCCCCTGCCACACCCCAGTCCCCGTTGGAATAAAAAAAAGAACAAAACCCCAAAAACTGGGGATACCTGGGTCTCATTTCCTGGGGTATGAGGGCATTAAAGGCTTGGGCTCCCCAGGGATTCTGCTGAGAACCACACACTGATGGTCACTCCTGGACTCTCTGCACCCTTGGGCCCTGCCTTCAGCCAGCAGGTCAGCCCAGGTCCTGGCAGCTGGCCCCTCTCCACTGACCTTCTCTCAGGACAGAAGGAGGCTGCGACAGAGACCCTGAGACAGATGGAGAGAGATGCAGGAATCTGGGGAGGCGGAGACACCAGGGAACGGAGACACAGAAAGACAGAAACCAGATGGGGTGGGGGGAGGGGAGGGTGAGTGAACTGCTCAGTGTGACCGTGCCTGGGGTGGCCACGCAATGGCAAGTGTGTGCTTGGACCGGGGTGATTTGGTGACTTTTTAATTGTGCGCCTGTGTGTGTACGCACCTCCGTGAGGCCGTCTTCACCTGTCTGTGACTGTGACCCTGTGTTTCTGCTTAAAAACCTCCCCAGCCCCCAGGAGAAGAAGTGAGAAATCCCAGTAGAGTGGGGGTGGCTGAAGGGCTGGTTGAGCAGGGAGAGGGGTGGGTCTGCTTTCTGTCTCCGCCTTCCCCCGCCCCCGCTGGAGGTTTCCACTGGAAACTGCAGCTGAGAAAGGACGAGTGAAGGTCACACAGCGAGAGCCGTAACGAGGCCGAGTNGGGCAGAGGGAGAGCTGGGGAGAGACAAGGAGGGGGACAGAGAGGGAGGAGGAGAGAGTTGGGGCAAAGAGGGGGAGAGACAGAGACAGACCGTGGTGAGGTGAGGTAGAACGGAGAAGGGGACGCGAGGGATGAGGCAGACGGGGAGACAGATCAAGCAGGAAAGTTAAGAGACCCTGGGGAACTGAGGCTGAGAGAAGGAGAGATTGGGGTGGGGCAGAGACAGGCTGGACACTAGAAGCCAAAGACAACTAGTTGGACAGGAGGGGCCGGAGCGGTGAGGAAAGCCAGACGGAGTGGGACAGAGCGGGGGAGCGCAGAGGCTGGCCGCCGGGAGCCGGGAGCTGTCCGTTCAGCACCGGCCTGGCGCGACGAACGCACTGCCCCGTCTGCCTTGCAGGACCTGCCTGCCTTCGGGGTCCTTGCGCAGGCCACACCCGGGAGACCCCCGCCTGACACACAGGACCCCCAGTCTCCACCTGGACCCTTCTGCGCCTCTGGCACTTGTGTGTGTGCCCCTCAGGGACAAGTGTGGGGGCGAGCTGGTGTCTCAGGGTCTCTGTTGGTCCTCACATCAACTGCACCGACTTGAATCAATGTCTCTGCCCTTGGGCCGAACTCTGTCTGTTGAGGCGACTAGAATATGATTTCAGACATTTCTGGTCTCTCCACCTCTCGATCCCAATACCATGCTGCTGATCTCTGAGGTCTCTCCCCATTTCCGAGTACCCCCAATTGTCCCCATTTCTGTTGCAAGTATCTCCCGGGTCTTTATCTCTGACTCTCCCCAGTTTGCCAAATGTGTCTCTGCCTGGCTCTCTATGTCCCTGTGTCTCTCTGTCACCTTCACTGAGCAATTCTGTTGCTGTTTCCCTCAATCTGTTTTCTCATCTGCCATCTCTGGCCTCTCTGTCTTTGTCAGTCTGTCTGTATCGGCCTCTACCTATTTCTGAACTGTGTCCATTTCTTCCTAAGTCTCTTCTTATGTCTCTCTCACTGAGTTTCCCTGTTCCTGTCCATCTCTGTGACCTTCCTAAGTCTTCCCTCCTCCCCCCCCCCCAACTTCCGCAGAGCCTCGCGCTGGGAGCACGGTGCACAGTCATCAGTCTCACCAGGCTGGTGCTTGAGGGAGTGCATGGGGGGGGGACATAGCCCGTATCTGGGGTGTCATGTGGGGGGGCAAGGTCTCCCCCAGCACAACTAGAGAACTGGGTAGAGAGAGCCTAGAATGTCCAGGGATCCGAACACCCTATTAGGCATCTCTGTCCCTATCCCCGCAGTCCCTTTCCCCATGGTCCAGGCCCATCCCTGCCAGAAACAGGCAAGGTGTGTGTGGGGGGGGGCAGGAAGGAGGGATGATATGTTGACAGGTCCTCCCCCCACCACAGACACCCCCAGGAAGGGGGCAGAATTGCAGAGGGGACCTGGGTGCCAACCACCTGGGCTAGAAGATGTGGCTCCCCCCCTTCCCCAGTCTCCATGGAGACAGGCCAGGTCTGCAGGCCCAGCCTCCTTTGCTGCATATTCGGCCTCCCTATTACCATGGCAACAAGGGACAGCAGGGAGGGATGGGGATGGGTCAGAGTACAGGATTGGGCCAAGGCTCTGGGTCCTGGGAAAAGCCAAGGAAGCTGACTCCCNTCTCTCCGGCTTTGAATCTCTGTCTCTCTGTTTCTATCTTTTTGTGTGTGTCTCACTCTAGCCTTTATTTTAGCCTTTCACACATTTCCCTGACCAGGTCTTTAACCTTCACCCCCCACCCCCATACACACCAG
>NW_027530624.1:436101-437541 GCF_008692635.1 Crocuta crocuta
CCCCCCCCACACACACCAGGCTTTCTCTGTGCCCTCGCCTGTGTCCCCCACACCTCCACTCCCACTTTCTGAGAAAGCTACAGGGACAGGCTTTCACTTGCTCTCTGCCCCTTCGACAGTCCCTAGGGAAAGTCTGGGGTGTTCCTCATGGAGCAAAGGGTGGGGGTGAGAGGCTGTGACTCCTTAAGCTTCAGTGGGTGGCTGATGGGGTGTTGTGTGTGTGTACATGTGCACACACATACTGAGATGGGATGTGTGTGGCAGGTGGGTGGGGGCACTGGGTTGTGTTTGCAGGTACAGCAGAGGTGTGTGTATGTGATCGCACTATACTACGTGATGTGTGTAGTGTGGGAAGTGTGTGGGATGGTGCCATATGATCTGCTTCTGTGAGTTATTGTGCTGTGTGTCAGTGTGTGCGCAGCTTTTTGTCTGTTATTCACCATTAGCAACACCTTGGCAAGTGTGCCCTGTGGGCTTTTGCTCACGGGGGGGGGGGAGTGTGTGTGCGATTTTGTGTGTGCTGTTGTGTGACTCAGCAGCAGTGTCCACAACAAAGGCTTATGTGGTGTGTGAAGCTGTGTGAGGCCTGTGCGTGTGAAATGGTGCCGCGTGTGGATAAGTGTTGGTGTACGGATTTACGGGTTTGTGGTTGTTGGTCTCTGTGTGAAATGGTACGAGGCCAGGTATGGTGGAGGGTGTGATAGGCATGTGTGTGATGTAGTGTTCTGAGGGTGTGTGTTACATGGCAGTTTATGCCTGTGATTGTGATTCTGTTTTGTGATGGGGGGGTGTTTTATTTCTACGTGTTGGGGAATCTCTAGGGTTGTGTGATGGGGTAGTGTTGTATGCATGTGAAGGTACAAGCTGGTATGTTCTGGAATGTGGTTGTGAAACTGTGGAGGTGGTGGTGTGTATGTGTGTGTGTGTGTGTCCTCCCCATCTGGGCTATCTAGGTGATAGTTGTGTGTATGAGGCTTGGTAGGGTCCTCTGGCTGTGATGTGTCTCCTGTGGACCTGTGCAGTTTTGTGTCGGGGCACACACGGTGAGGGGCCTCAATATGAGGTCTTCCTTGCTCTTGAGCTCCCTCAAGCTCCCCCTCTTGAACAGCACCCCCACAGGGTTTCCAGCCCCCCGCCCCCGCCCCACTGCGGAGTGAAGGCTCTAGCCCCCTGTCTTATTGTGATGGTTTACGGGGCTTTCCTCCTACCCCGTGTGTCCACCTCCCACAGCGCACCCCCTCCCTGGTGGCAACACCCCCACCATGAGGGGATTTTCGGGACTCTCCCTCAGCGCCCCCTCCTCAGAAGCGCCACCCCACATTGCGGGGGTCTCCAAGTTTCTCGTTGCGGGGTCTCCGGGATCCCCCCTTCCGCAGCGCTCCCCCTCCTCGGCGGTGCCGCCACTTTGCAGAGGCTGGGGGGCGGGGAGGACAGAGGCAG
>NW_027530624.1:437574-438482 GCF_008692635.1 Crocuta crocuta
TGCTCGGGCCGGCCGGGCCGTGCGTGTGTGCGACTCTGTGGGTCCAGTGACATTGGGTGTCTGCGGGGGGCTGGGGCTCCGGGACCCCTGCGCTCCGCGGCCAGGTCTTCGGGACCACGCCCGGCCGTTTGGTTGTGCCCCTGGTTGAGCGTGTGCACGGGGCCGCCTGGGGCCGCGGGGTCTGTGGCGTATGTTGGCGTGTCTTTGTGTGTGGGGTCGGAGGGGCACGGACCGGCCCTCGGCATCTCTGCCTGACCTGGTGTGGTTGCAGGCTCCATCGTACGTGTGCGTGTGCGTGTGTGCGTGTGTGAGCTCCTGGCTCTGCCAGGTCCTGCCAGCACCGTCTGCCAGCGATGGGGTGGCCCAGGTTGTGTCTGACTGTCTGTGGTCGTGTCTGGGTGTGTCTGAGAGCTGGTGTTTGTGTCTGGGGGTGTTGAAACCCCTCTGCTTCCCTGGCCGGGTGGGGACAGGTCCAGGCTATGGGATGAACACCAGATGACCTCTCTTTCTCCTTCCAGGCCTGGATGGGGGGGCCCCGCAGTGCGGCGCGTGGCCTGGGGCTGTGGTGTGTGTCCAGCCCCTAATCTGGGGAAGCTGATATGGGGGGGCTGGGAGAAGCAGGAGAGCCATGGCGGGGAGACTGAGTGCCGGGCCGAGGGCGCATGTGTGTGTGCAAAGGTGGGGGGCGGAGGGCGGGGGAGTGTATCGTGCATGTCTGGCTATGCCCTTGCCTCTGTGTCCGTGTGTCCTTGTCTGTCTGTGAGTCTCTCCAGCAGATGCCGCCTCCTTCCCTGGCTGACCACCTGATCCCCTCTGCAGCCCTGGATTCCTCCCTGCGTGTCTGGGGCGGGGCCGTGTGGGGGAGAGCGGGAGAAGGGGGAGGGTGGGCAGGGCGGGGAAGGATGAAG
>NW_027530624.1:438742-479994 GCF_008692635.1 Crocuta crocuta
ATGGGCCCAGGGATGGAGGTGGGGGGTGGGGCTGCAGATCTGTGACTTGGGGTGGGCGAGGGGGATGGAGAAGAATCGGGTGGGGAGAGGACTGGGAGAGAGAAGGAGGGAGGTGAGAGTCAGTGATGGCTTCCAGGTAAGTGGAATGGAAGGAGGGGAACTGTGGGCAGATTAGAGAGGCCTGAGGCTATATGCCCTGGAGAAGGAAGAGGGACATTAGGAAAAGAAGAGGGGACAGAGGAAGAGAGGCTCCTTAGACATTGGAGGCAGAGAGGCAGAAACATATGGAAAAAGCAAAAGAAATAGGCAGAGACAGAGAGAGATGCTCTGAAAGAGACAGAAAGAGACATAGACACAGAGACAAAGAGACACAGTCAGAGAGACATGCATAGACACGGGTGAGACAAAGACATGGAGAGAGATACAGAGACAAAGAGAGAAACTGAGTCTGAGATTAGGAGACCCAAGGACAGACATTTCCTATCCAGACACAACCAAAGTCAGCTTGAAGGATGGGAGGAGGAAGCAGAAAGCAAGAGGGGAGGTGGAGGGAGAGATGCTCAGAGATGAAGGCCCCAGACACCCTGAGAGGGGGAGGGACAGGCTGGCCAAGGTGCAGAAGCTGCGTGAGCTAAAGGGTGTCAGGGGGAGGCGGACAGTGGAAAATGGTGAGGAGGCGCAGAGACTGGCTGCAGCGAGACAGGCGTGTCCCCCACCCTCAGAGATGCTCCCGCCCCGCAGTGCGCCCATCTGGGCCTCCTGCCTTGACTGGGAAAGCCGTGGCTCCCCCTCCAACAGATGGAAGCCCGCCCCCAAGGGAGTCTGGTCATAGCAAGGGCAAGCAGTCGCCTGCCAGGGACTGGGGTGTCCCGGACCCCTCCTCCCTCGGACCCAGGAGTCCAGGGCCCCCAGCCCCTCCTCCCTCAGACCAAGGAGTCCAGACCCCCAGCCCCTCCTCCCTCAGACCCAGGGGTCCAGGCCCCCAAGCCCTCCTCCCTCAGACCCAGGGGTCCAGGGTCCCGGCCTCCAGCCCCTCCTCCCTCAGACCCAGGGGTCCAGGCCCCCAGCCCCTCCTCCCTCAGACCCAGGGGTCCAGGCCCCCAGCCCCTCCTCCCTCAGGCCCAGGGATCCAGGCCCCCAGCCCCCTCCTCCCTCAGGCCCAGGGATCCAGGGCCCCCAGCCCCTCCTCCCTCAGACCCAGGGGTCCAGGCCTCCAGCCCCTCCTTCCTCCGCCTGTTCTCTCCCAACCTTTCCTAAGGTTTCAGGGGTGGGCTGCTGGTTTTCTCCCCCACTTCTGCCAGGCCCCCATCTCTCTCCTCTCCCTCTCATTTCTCTACCTTGACCCCATGACCTTCTATCCCACATCTCTCCATCCATGGGTCCACCCCTGTGTGGAGGTAGGACCCCTCCTGGCCCGGGGAGTGGAGATGTGCCCTCCCTGTCCCCCAGGCTGCTGTGCTTTTGAGTCAGACGCAGTGCTGCTGCAGGGCTGGCCTGGGGCCAAGCCTCCCTCCCACCCCCTGCAACTCTCTCAGGAGGCTCCCCCTGGGCCTCCAGGCTGCAGTAACCCCCGGGCTTAGCCTCTGGGTCTGGGGGCAGCCGCCAGGCAGCTCAGCCCCCGACAAGGTCACGAGGGGATTAGCGCTGAGCTGCCCGAGCCTGGGATCCCGGCTTGGCTCTGGGCCTGCAGGATCTGTCAGCAGCCCTCTCCCAGCACCTGGCCTCGCCCCGCCCCTCCCGCCGGCCTCCAGGGACACTGCCTTCTCCATGAGCCCAAGCTCCCGCCCGGACTGGAGCCTCGCTCCCCCCGCTCCCGCTGCATCCAGTGCAAGCAGGCCTGGGGCTTTTGCGTCCTGCCCTTCCGCACCCCGAATCGTAGCCAGCTCCTGGTCTGTGCTCTAGAGACCTGACCTTGCCCGTCACCTGTGCAGAACTGTCCGTGGCTCCCACCGACCCCCAAGAGGGAGGCCGGGGCCCACGGCTTGTCACTTAAGGCCCTCAGGACTGGCCGTATATCCAGCCAGCCACCATCCCTGTGCATAGCAGGCTGCCTCCTGGACTTTTGTCCCAGGCGTGACCAACACCTGCACCTTTCCTCTCCGTTCCTGCCGGGCCTGGGAGGTCTCCTGAGATTTGCTGGGTCCTTTGAGAGACAGAGACTGAGACATCCATGGGGCTGGGGAGACGGGCCCAGGCAAAGAGCCGGGTAGAGAAGACAGGGAGAATGACATAGCGGGGAGACCCGGAACTGGAAGGGCAGAGATGCCAAGACAGACCGGAGACAGACAGATGGGAAGGTCGCAGAGGGAGATGGTGAGAGATAGACAGGGTGGTTGAAATAGGAGATAGGGAGAGACACACCCAGCATTCCAGAGAAGAAAACAGCTCAAGAGATGAAGACAGAGACCCAAGACCGAGAGAAACAGAGATAAGGACACAGAAGGATTCGGAGACGGGAAATACTGATACTCAGAGACCTTCTGAGATCCCGCAACACATCGACTTGGAGAGAGATGGGAACCCAGAGAGAACCCAGAGAGAGACACAGCCAGACTCGGGGAGAGATGATTCAAGAGACAGACAGAGAGACATTAAGAGCCAGAGATCAGACAGACAAAATTATACAGAGACACATGCCAAGAGACTCAGAGCCAGGGAGACAGATCTGGGAAGGAAACAGACACAGAGAGACAGATGGAAACATGCAGAGGTAGAACACAGAGACACAAAGCAGAACAAGAAGATGAGAGAGTCACAGAGACCTGGAGAGACAGACAGACAGACATAAGAGATGGACACTGAGGGAGCTTGGACAGGCCCGGGGAGAGGGAGAAGGACCCACAGGAATAGGCACAGAAGCAGAGAGAGAAGCACAGACAGACCCAGACGGAGACCCTGGGGGACAGAGACCCAGAGATAACATGGAGTCAGATATGGTGAGGCCCATTCCGAGAGACACGACCCACGGATCTGAGAGACACCTACACGGAGACACAGGGCAGAGATAGGGAGGTGCAGGTGAGCCCTGGGAGACAGACCCGCACAGAAGCAGGTAGGGGTGAGAGCGGGGCACGGAGAGCCGGTGTCCCCCTTGCAACCCCTTCTCGCCCACAGTCTGGTGGCTCTGACAGCTATCGTGTCGCCACCTCGCAGGACAAGAAAGATGACAAGGGCTCGCCCAAGAAGAGCAAGGGCACCAAAGACCGAAGGGACCTGGATGACCTCAAGAAGGAAGTGGCGATGGTAAGCCCCACCCTTTGTGCCTGCACACCCTCCCAGGGAGATCGCCGGGCATGGGCCTGATGCTCTCAGGTGCTGCCCCACCCCAGAGAGGCTCTCACTGCCTCCCCACAAACTCTCGTTCCTCAGACAGAGCACAAGATGTCAGTGGAAGAGGTCTGCCGGAAATACAACACAGACTGTGTGCAGGTGTGGCTGGGCCTCGGGGAGGGGGGCTTCAGGGAGGAGGACGCTGAGCCTGGACCCCTGGGTCTGAGGGAGGAGGGGCTGGGGGCCAGGACCCCTGGGCCTGAGGGAGGAGGGGCTGGGGGCCAGGATCCCTGGGTCTGAGGGAGGAAGGGTTGGGGGCCGGGCCTCCTGGGTGCCTGGGGTCCTTGCGCAGGTGGGGGTGCCCAGGTTGCTCAGGGAGGGTTCCATATGAATCCTGTGTCCCCCAGGGTCTGACCCACAGCAAAGCCCAGGAGATCCTGGCCCGGGACGGGCCTAACGCGCTCACACCGCCGCCCACCACCCCAGAATGGGTCAAGTTCTGCCGTCAGCTCTTTGGGGGCTTCTCAATCCTGCTGTGGATTGGAGCCATCCTCTGCTTCCTGGCCTACGGCATCCAGGCCGGCACAGAGGATGATCCCTCCGGGGACAACGTGAGTGCCCTCCACTACCCTGCGTAATACATTTAGGAGCACACCTCCTGCCCTGCCTCTCTCGCCCCTCCAGACTTCTCAAAGCCCACTCCCCAACTTTTTTCTCATCCGACTTTCATCATCACTCAGTGAGGGGACCAGAGAAGGTATGAGGGAAACCGAGGCTCACTCAGAAAAGCCAAGTAACTTGTCTAAGGTCACACAGCAGGATGTGTGATTCGAGGTGCTATCCCAAGGCTTTGTGATCTCAGGGGCCTTTGGGGACAGGCACCACCAGGTGGCCATGGCCTGAAAGATACCCCAAAAAGTGAGTTCACTGGTGTAGAGAGCCAGGCATACCCCCCTGCTGATCTGTCAAGACCCATCACCCAACACAGGGGACACACAGGGGACACAGTCTCAACAGACACTGCGCCCATGAACACAGAGCCACATACCAGCTACATAGAGATCCTTGCACACGCACATGCACACACATGCGTGCACAGTATGCCTGCAAACACACGTAAAGACGACACAGTCATGCTTGGACAGACATTCAAACACGGCTGCCTAGTTCAGACACACAGGCACAGATACAGACACAGGAACTCAGACACACACAGAGTTGCAGGCATAGCCTGGTGACAGACAGAATGATGTGAGAATCAAGCACGGGACAGATAGGATTCTCAGCAATTAAAAGCTGGGGCTCCTGGCTGGCTCAGACAATGGAGCACGCGACTCTTGATCGCGGGGTCCTGAGTTTGAGCCCCACGCTGGGTGTAGCGATTTAAAAAATAATAATAATAAAATAAATCAATAAACAAACACTTTTTTAAATTTTTTATTTATTTCTAGGAGAGAGAGAGAGACAGCGTGAGCAAGGGAGGGTCAGAGAGAGAGGGAGATACAGATTCTGAAATAGGCTCCAGGCTCTGAGCTGGCAGTCAGCACAGAGCCCGACACGGGGCTCGAACCCACAAACCGCGAGATCATGACCTAAGCGAAAGTTGGACGCTTAACTGACTAAGCCACCCAGGCGCCCCTAAACAAACATTTTTAAAAAAGAACTTAAAACCTACAGGCAGATAGACCCAGAGTCTCAGACCTAGGCAGACTGAAAGAGACAGAGAGACAGAGATCGACGTACAAAGACTCAGACACAAATGGTGCCATGAATTTAAAGCCAGGCATGCAGACAGATAGTCAGACGCACTGACCTAAACACAGGTCCGTGGGTGGATAATAGACATTCAGATTCACTGACATAGGCAGAAAGATAGACAGACGCACAAAACAGAGAGACGGACGCACAAAACAGACAGATGGACTGACTATAGACTCAAACACACCCATGTGCGGAAAGAGGGACTCAAACATGAGCAGGCCGACAGACACGTGGGCCACCCAGCCCGAGGCCAGACACACAAATACAGGTCCTCTCCCCGGCCCCGCATTGACTCAGCGTTCCCTTCCTGGATTCCACGGATCTCACAGTGAGTGGCTCTGAGGCGTGACCCCGTTCTCTCCACAGCTCTACCTGGGTATTGTGCTGGCAGCCGTGGTCATTATCACCGGCTGCTTCTCCTACTACCAGGAAGCCAAGAGCTCCAAGATCATGGAGTCCTTCAAGAACATGGTTCCACAGGTGAGTGGAGCCCGGGAGGGCGCCAGCTGGGAGTAGAACCGTGGGGGTGAGGTGTGGGGGTGAGGTGTGCCATACAACCCCAGGCAGAGAGCCGACGCTTCTCCATTCTGCCCCCAGCAAGCCCTGGTGATCCGGGAGGGTGAGAAGATGCAGGTGAACGCTGAGGAGGTGGTGGTCGGGGACCTGGTGGAGATCAAGGGTGGAGACCGAGTCCCAGCCGACCTGCGAATCATCTCAGCCCATGGTTGCAAGGTGGGCCTGTCCTTCCGGGAGCGGCTCAAGTGCCCAGGATCCCAACCCCTCCTCCCTCAGACCCAGGAATCCTGCCCCCCAGGCTCCTCCTCCTTCAGACTTAAGAGTCCAGGTCCCCGGCCCCCTCCTCCGTCAGACTCAAGCCCCTAGCCCACTCCTCCCTCAGACCCAGGAGTCCAGGCCCCCAGCCCCCTCTTCCTTCAGACTTAAGAGTCTAGGCCCCCAGCACCTCTTCCCTCAGACTTGGGGGTCCAGACCCCCAGCTCCTCCTCCCTCAGACCCAGGAGTCTTGACCCCCAAACCCCTCCTCCCTCAGACTCAGGGGTCAAGCCCACAGCCCCTCCTCTCCAGGCCCCTGGTCCCCACCCCCGGACCCATCAATATCTTAGACCTTGACAATAAGCCTCCGCTTCCCACCTTTGAGAGCCCCGCTGCTAGCGCCCCAGACACCACTCGCCCACCAGGTGTGCAGGCTTCTAGCTGTGACCTCCAGGGATACAGGCTCCCGCCCCAGTGTCCTCCAGACAAGTGCTCCCTGGCCCCAGGGCTGAGCCCTTTTTCCTTCCCCCACCCTCAGGTGGACAACTCCTCCCTGACCGGCGAATCAGAACCCCAGACCCGCTCCCCCGACTGCACACACGACAACCCCTTGGAGACTCGGAACATCACCTTCTTTTCCACCAACTGCGTGGAAGGTGGGGCGGGCTGTGCGGGGGGCACCCAGCTTGGGGCGGGGCTGGTCCAGAGGGAGGTGCGTCTGGGACTCGAGGTTCCTCTGAACTTCACCGAGACCCCACCTCCACCTCTGACCCCACAGGCACGGCTCGAGGTGTGGTGGTGGCCACGGGCGACCGCACTGTCATGGGCCGCATTGCCACCCTGGCTTCGGGGCTGGAGGTGGGCAAGACGCCCATCGCCATTGAGATAGAGCACTTCATCCAGCTCATCACCGGCGTGGCTGTGTTCCTGGGCGTCTCCTTCTTCATCCTGTCCCTCATTCTCGGATACACCTGGCTTGAGGCTGTCATCTTCCTCATCGGCATCATCGTGGCCAATGTCCCTGAGGGCCTGCTGGCCACTGTCACTGTAAGGCCCGGACTCCCACGTCTGAGGGAAGAGGGGGCGGGGGCCTAACGGCAACTTTCCAGTGAGGACAGGTCACGCACCGAGGGCCCAGCCTCCTAGATCTTGCACGATGGGGCCCGGGGACCCCGGGTTAACAAAGCCAACAGACAGGAGTCCTGAGATGCATTGCAAGGCATAAGGGCTAGCAGTCCTGGCCTTTTCTTCTTTCTTCTTTTTTCTTTTTTTTATAGTTTATTTTTGAGACAGAGAGAGACAGCATGAGTGGGGGAGGGGCAGAGCGAGAGGGAGACACAGAATCCCACGCAGGCTCCAGGCTCTGAGCTGTCAGCACAGAGCCCGATGTTGGGCACGAACCGTGAGATCGTGATCTGAGCTGAAGTCGGACGCTTCACCGACTGAGCCACCCAGGCGCCCCAGTTCTTTTACTTAATATATCTTGTAGCATTTTCCATATTAGCGTATTCAAAGCTAGGGTAGGTCAGAGGCTTTTTATAGCCATGGCATATACATACATGGGGACGCACAGACAGATGTACCGGCTGCTGAGTCTGGATGCACCTGTCTGAGCTGTACCCAGATTGAGTTCCCCAGAAACCCCCTCAAGACCTTGTTCAGCTTCTTCCCCCCGACCCCCTACCCCAGCCCAAAGGTAACCCCTACCTCAGCTTCTAGCAGCATAGTTTTTATATTTCATATCGATGGAATAATTTAGTGTTTGTTTATTTTTGAGAGAGAGACACACACACAGAGAGTGTGAGCAGGGGAGGGGCAGAGAGAGAGGGAGACACAGAATCTAAAGCAGACTCTAGGCTCTGAGCCATCAGCACCAACGAGGGGCTCAGACTCACAAACTGTGAGATCATGACCTGAGCTGAAGTCGGACACTTAACCGACTGAGCCCCCTGGCGACCCTGGGGACAAACCGTCTTTTTTTTTTTTTTTTTTAATGTTTTTTATTTATTTCTAGGAGAGAGAGAGACAGCGTGAACAGGGGAGGGTCAGAGAGAGAGGGAGTCACAGACTGAAACAGGCTCCAGGCTCCGAGCTGGCAGTCAGCACAGAGCCCGACGCGGGGCTCGAACCCACAAACCGCGAGATCATGACCTAAGCGAAAGTCGGACGCTTAACCGACTAAGCCACCCAGGCGCCCCCAAACCGTCTTTTACAATCCACGATTGTCCCTAGGCCGGGCGTGTGGGTTATTGGTGTTCATGTTGTGGTCCAGCCCTGCCGCCCACCTCTACCTGTAACTTGCCTGCCCTTGTTCGCCCCCAGGTGTGTCTGACGCTGACCGCCAAGCGCATGGCTCGGAAGAACTGCCTTGTGAAAAACCTGGAGGCCGTAGAGACCCTGGGCTCCACATCCACCATTTGCTCGGACAAGACAGGGACCCTCACCCAGAACCGCATGACGGTCGCCCACATGTGGTTTGACAACCAGATCCACGAGGCTGACACCACCGAGGACCAGTCAGGTGAGAGTGGGGCCCAGGCAGGGACCAAGGGGGTCCGGCGCTAAGATGCTGTGACATGTGACACGTGCCTCCTTCAGGGACCTCCTTCGACAAGAGCTCGCACACCTGGGTGGCCCTCTCCCACATTGCCGGACTCTGCAACCGTGCCGTCTTCAAGGGAGGTCAGGACAACATCCCTGTGCTCAAGGTGGGTCCAGCGCCCTGCCTCGCCTTGGCCCTGCGGTGCCCACGGCCCGCTGCTCCGCCCTGACGGTCCCCTTTTCCCCCAGAGGGACGTGGCCGGCGACGCCTCGGAGTCTGCCCTGCTCAAGTGCATCGAGTTGTCCTCCGGCTCCGTGAAGCTGATGCGTGAACGGAACAAGAAGGTGGCCGAGATTCCCTTCAATTCCACCAACAAATACCAGGTACTCTGGGCTGCCTGGGAGAGCCGGCCTGGGTTAGCCTATAGGTGGTCACCTCGCCCCACTGCCCCCTTGCTTTGGGCAAGCTACTAACCTCCCAGGGCCTTGGTTTTGGCATCTGTAAAATGGGAATGATAGTATCTACCTGGTTAGGTAAGGAACAGGCAGGCCCAAGAGTGTGAGCAAGGCCTCTGCCAGTGTGGGAGGGAGAGGAATGGAGATCTCCCTGCCGCAGAGAGTACCAGCCGGGGAGCTCTCATTCATTCAACAAATGTATTTTTTTGAGCAGCCCCTGCATGTCAGGCACATGCTTAAGGTGCCAGAGTACCTATGGCAGTGAGTGAAACAGTGGAGTCTCTCCTCACAAGGAACTTACACGCTAGTGCTGGGAGACAGACAATGACAAAGGCATGAGGAAATATAGACTATGCCAGCTGCAGGTGTCTGGGGGAAGAGTGTGCTGGGCAGCGTGCCTAGCATGTGCAAAGGCCCTGAGGCAGGAGTGTATGGATGCATCTGAACAACAGTAGAGCAGTGAGCCAGGGCAGTGTGGTGGAGGTAAGGGCAGTGGGTGCCTGGACAGGTCCCATTGGGCTTGTGGGCCGTGGAGAGGACTCAGGTGTGACTCTAAGAGGGACAGGAGCCATGAGGGTTCTGAGCAGAGGAGAGAGAGGAGGGTTCTGAGTATGAGGACCTGACTCAAGTTTTTTAAAAGAATTTCATTGAGGGGTACCTGGGTGGCTCAGTCGGTTAAGCGTCCGACTTTGGCTCAGGTCAGGATCTCATGGTCCGTGAGTTCGAGCCCTTCCTTGGGCTCTGAGCTGACAGCTCGGAGCCTGGAGCCTGCTGTGGATTCTGCGTCCCTCTCTCGCTCTGCCCCTTCCTAGCTCATGCTCTGTCTCTCTCTCTCTCTCTCAAGAATAAATAAACATTAAAAAAAATTTTTTAGGAGTTTCATTAAGATATAACTCATATACCATAGGCCACCCACGTAAAATGTGTACTTCAGTATTTTGGTACGTATATATCTACGTATTCACAGATACGTAGAATCAGCTTCACGACTGTGGAACATTTTATTGCCTCAAAAGGAGGCCCCATCACTCCTTAGCTTTTGCCCCCCGTCTTCCCCCATCTCCCTGATCCCTAAGCAATCACTAATCTGCTTTCTGTCTCTTATGTATTGACCTGCTCTGGACATTTCATATGAACGGAATCACACGATGCGTGGCCTTTTGTGCCTGGCGTCTTTCACTTAGTGTAGTGCCCTGTGGGTTCATTCGTGTTGAGGTGGGTGTCCACACTGCAGACCTCAGGATAAGGTTGCATTGTCTGGCTAGTGCCCATTTTGTTCATCCGTTCCTCTGCTGATGGACATTTGAGTTGTTTGCCCCCTTGAGTTACTGTGTCTGACACTGTTGGGAACATTCACACACACGTTTCTGTGTCAACATACCTTGCCTGTCTCTTGGGTGTGTTAGGGGACTGTCAGACTGTGTGCCGAAGTGGCTGCACCATTTTTCACTGACTCACATTTTTAATTGTTTTTCTTTAAAAAATTTTTAGTGTTTATTTTTGAGAAACAGAGAGAGTGTGTGTGAGCAGGGGAGGGGCTGAGAGAGAGGGAGACACAGAATCCCAAGCAGGCTCCAGGCTCCGAGCTAGCTGTCAGCACAGAGCCCAAGGCGGGGCTCGAACTCACAAACCGTGAGATCACGACCATAGCCGAAGTCAGATGATTGACTGAGCCACCCAGGTGCCCTGATTCACATTTTTTGAAGGGCCCTCCTGGCTGCCATGGGGAGGAAATATGAAGGGCTGGGGAGGGCAGACACACAGACTCAGTGTGGAGGCTGCTGTGATATTCACTATGAGAGATGGGGGTGGCTGGAAAGGGAGGGCGGGGGGAGGTGAGGAGGGTCAGAATCTGGGCGTATCTGAGAGGTGAGCTGAGCAGATCGGGTAATAGGTCAGATGTGGGATGAGAGGGAGCTGGGTAAGGCAGGGAGAGAGACACACATCCTAAGGATGGCCGAGATTTCTGTGCGAGAGATCTATGGGCAGAAACATCTGTGAGACGAAAAGACAGAAATGGGCAGGGGGAGCTGAGATCTCTGTGGGAGACTCCGAGAACCAGAGGGAGATCTCTCGGGTAGAGAGATTTGGGTAGTGTATTCTGGGGGAGCCCCAGCTGTGGTCTGTCCTGGCTCCCGTGGCTCTGAGCTGGAGGGAGGTTGGGGGTGGGGAGGGCAGCCCTCTCCCCCAGCTGGGGGCAGGCAGCTTCATGCCCGCCCTCCACCCTCCCTCCTCTGCCTCGTCCACAGCTCTCCATCCATGAGACCGAGGACCCCAACGACAACCGATACCTGCTGGTGATGAAGGGCGCCCCCGAGCGCATCCTGGACCGCTGCTCCACCATCCTGCTGCAGGGCAAGGAGCAGCCACTGGACGAGGAGATGAAGGAAGCCTTCCAGAACGCCTACCTCGAGCTCGGCGGCCTGGGCGAACGTGTGCTTGGTGCGCTCCATGGGTGGGGCTGAGCGGGGGCAGGGGCTGGGCCCAGCTCCGGGGGGCCTTTGAGGGTGTGGAGGGGTGCAATGCCACCCAGAGCCTGGCTCAGAATAGCACCTCCCAGAATGTACCATGAATGAATGAATGAGCGAGTAAGTGAATGAATGAGAGGGGAAGGCATGTTCAGGAAATGAACGTTGACAGACTATCCCGGTGGCTGGGACTGTCCTGACTGTGGAGACCCTGACGCCCGGGATCTGTGGGCGTGAAGCACGGGGATCCGAGGCTGGAGCCCTCACGCCCACAACCCCACCTGCCATCAGGTTTCTGCCATTACTACCTGCCTGAGGAGCAGTTCCCCAAGGGCTTTGCCTTTGACTGTGACGATGTGAACTTTACCACGGACAACCTCTGCTTCGTCGGCCTCATGTCCATGATTGACCCACCCCGGGCAGCCGTACCCGACGCAGTGGGCAAGTGCCGCAGCGCTGGCATCAAGGTGTGGCCTGGGGCAGCTGGGGAGGCGGGGCCAGGGCCCCCGGGGTCAGCAGGGAGTCTGGACCATCTCCAAACCATGCCCGCAGGTCATCATGGTCACGGGTGATCACCCCATCACGGCAAAGGCCATTGCCAAGGGCGTGGGCATCATCTCCGAGGGCAACGAGACTGTGGAGGACATCGCTGCCCGGCTCAACATTCCCGTCAGCCAGGTCAACCCCCGGTGAGCCTGCCCTGCCCCCACCTGGCCTCCCGCTGGGACTGCCTGTCCCTCCTTCCTTCTGGGTCTTCCCTGTTGACTCAGCTCCCGGGTCCTGCTCCCCCTCCACGTGGCGCAGGGCCAAGTCCCAGCTTTACGGCTCACAGGCTGTGTGACCCTGGGCAAGGCAGTTACACTCCCCGAGCCTCGGTTTCAGAACCTGGTCCTTTGCCTTGTCCTGCATGGCGTGGGTTCGGTCGGACTGGCTATCTGCCCGCTAATCCCCATGAGTCCTGAGCAGCTGTGTGCCCTCCCCAGGGATGCCAAGGCCTGTGTGATCCATGGCACCGACCTCAAGGACTTCACCTCTGAGCAAATCGACGAGATCCTACAGAACCACACGGAGATCGTCTTCGCCCGCACGTCCCCCCAGCAGAAGCTCATCATCGTGGAAGGCTGTCAGAGACAGGTGGGCTCGGGCTGGCGTCCCCCTCGTGAGGAGGGGGCCGGGGCCAGGCCCCCGGGCGTCATCCTCACCCTCTGTCCCTCCAGGGAGCGATCGTGGCCGTGACTGGCGATGGTGTGAACGACTCCCCCGCCCTGAAGAAAGCCGACATCGGGGTGGCCATGGGCATTGCCGGCTCTGACGTGTCCAAGCAGGCAGCGGACATGATTTTGCTGGACGACAACTTTGCCTCCATCGTCACGGGTGTGGAGGAGGGTGAGTTGGCCGGGGTGGTCCTGGAGACCAGCTTTCCTGCATGAGGCCGGAGAAGTGCAAGAGGCACGGGCCAGGGCTGCAGCCGAATGACACTGGGGAGACACCAGAATCCTCCTGAGCCCCCGGTGGATCCTGAGCTTGTCCCTTCCTGTCTTCCTCCCCCTTGGGGTTGGGGGCTCCCTGGGGGCGGGGCTGCGCTGATGCATGCCTGGGTCCCAGCATCACCCAGTGCAGGCCCAGGCTGGTGGGTGATGCAGATGTGGAAGCATGTTAAAAATACCTTAAATGCAAGGACAGGGAAGCAGAGGGTCCTTCAGGAGCCCTGCGGAGCCCCCCACCTGGCTGGGGTTAGGGAGCAAGGGAGCTTCCCAGGGTGGACAGGGATCGCTGTACGGAGTCCCAAGGGCCAAATTGGAATGTTCACGTAGAGTAGTGGCAGGGAAGGGAGCTCTGGGCCGAGGAACAGAATGCGTACAGGCAGGGCAGGCTAAGGGAGCGCATGTGGCGCCGGACCTGGTGTCCAGGGTGGGGGACACCGAGCCCAGGCTGCGGAGCCGACGGGCGCAGCCTCCTGATGTGGCCACAGATGGGGCTTGTTCACAGTTAATTTTATTCTGATCATTGAAGTCATTCCTGATAATTAGAGGAAATGTAGACCAGCATTAAGCAGAAAATTAGAATCACCCGTAACCTCACCATCCAGAAATAGTCACTGTTCACACCGTGCTGCATTTTCTCGCAGTTTCTCTCTCCCGTTTGGAACGTTCCAGCATGAAAAATAACACACGATAACAGGGAATCTAAACTGTAAAGCTGAGCCTAAGGCGACAGACGCCCTTATCCCTTGTCTCCTCTGTCCCAGAAGACGCTATGGTTACCCCTTTCTTATTCAAGTCATCTGCCTGTACACAATGCGCACACTTGTGGATACACTGTTCATACTTTCCAGACATTTCCTGGGCTCCTTCCTACGTGCATCTTGTCTGGTGCTGGAGAGACAGAGCAGACGTGATTGGTCCCTCCCCCCCAAGGAGCTGGGAGAGGCAGCTTTAAACAACTTAACACACAAATTGTAACATAACAAATGTAGTTGTGAGTTGGGACAAGCCTTAAGGAGCAACCCAGTGGGATGCTATGGTAGACGATATCAAGGGTCCTGCCTAATGTGGGGGGGGGGGCAGGGGCAAGGAAGGCCTCTCTGAGGTGGAAAAAACCCGCAAAGTTTAACTTCCGGTAGGGGAAATTCCAGATATACCACAGAGAAGAGCTAAGAGCCTGCTCACCATATCCACAACAGCTCACGGCCAATCTTGTTTGGTCTCAACACACACACTGGATTATGTTGAAGCGTATTTATATTTTTTTGGAGAGAGACAGAGCACAAGTGGGGGAGGGGCAGAGAGAGGGGGAGACGCAGAATCCAAAGCAGGCTCCAGGCTCTGAGCTGTCAGTGCAGAGCCTGACATGGGGCTCAATCTCACGAATCGTGACATCATAACCTGAGCCAAAGTCAGACACTCAACTGACTGAGCCACTCAGGTGCCCTGTGTTGAAGCACATTTAAATCACCATTCCCTCCCTTGAGACTTTAGGATGAGACCCCAGTCGTTTGTGGAGAGCAGAGGGTGCATGGCAGGAATAGGGAATAGCGGGTCTTACTTTCACATATGAGCAATCAAACCATCCATGCCGCTGTGCAGCCTGCATTTCTGTTCCACGCGAATGCCATTTCTTGTTATTCATGTTTCTTGGCGCATTAGGGAAGATGGAATGAAGTGCTGGCTGGGTTAATCTTTAGTTTCTTTTTACCTACACACACTGGGTTTACTGAGTTTGTATTGAGATAGGACACGCATACACTAAGCTGGGCAGCTTGATGAATTTTTACACACGTACATACCCATGCAACCACCAGACCCCCAGTTGAGATAAAGAACACTTCCAGCCCCATTAGGGTTTCACTGCATCCCCTCCAGCCCTTATCTCCCTTCCTAGAAATAATCACCACCCCAACTTTTAGCACTAATCCGTGATTAGTTTTGAACCCCATCTAAAGGGAGTTGTGAGATATGAACGATTTTGTGTTATGTTTCACTCAACATAACATCTGTGAAATTCATCCTCGGAGTTGGGTGTGTCAGTGGCTTGTCCCTTTTTCCTGCTAAGTAGTATTTTGTTGTGTGGATGGACTGTAGTTAATTTATTCTGTCCCTGATGGGCATTGGGGTCAGTTCAGGGCTTTGGCTATGGTGATAATGCTATGGTGAACCTTCCTGAACTTTTTGGTAGACATAAATACCTATTTAAACCTATAAGTAGGATTACCAGGTCACTAGAGTTGGGGGATGGTTTACTTTAATACAAACTGCCAAACAGTTTTCCAAAGTGGCTGTATTTCAAGAATGTTTGAACAGGGCGTCATGGCTGGATATCTACATGGGAAGGTGGGCAGGTGGGAGGGCAGATTGGAAAAGGACTCAGAGACCGGGCAGGGCAGGGGAGGAGGGCTGGGGTGCCCGGGATCTGAGCCTGCCCCTGCCTCAGGCCGCCTGATTTTTGACAACCTGAAGAAGTCCATCGCCTACACCCTGACCAGCAACATTCCTGAGATCACGCCCTTCCTGCTGTTCATCATGGCCAACATCCCACTGCCTCTGGGGACCATCACCATCCTCTGCATTGACCTGGGCACTGACATGGTGAGCGCCAGCCACTCTCTGGGCCCCGGGAGGGGAGGGTCCCCCACTCCCAGCTCACATGGCCCTGTCTGCCCAGGTCCCTGCCATCTCCTTGGCATACGAGGCTGCAGAGAGTGACATCATGAAGAGACAGCCCAGGAACCCACGCACGGACAAGCTGGTCAATGAGAGGCTCATCAGCATGGCCTATGGGCAGATTGGTGAGGACTTGGGAACCACACCTCATTTATGGCTGGATGTCCAGGGCCTAGAGCGGTGCCTGGTCCAGAGTGAGCACTCTGAAATCCTGTGTCGGATGAATGGGGGGAGAACGTAGGACTCGGTGCTGGAGGTTTGGAAGGAGTGACTTGCAGATGGGTGGTGGTCACCAAAGCGGGGCCAGTACAGGTGGAGGACAGGCCTGGGGTGCATCCAGGGAGCACATGGGACACGGAGTAGCAGATCAGGGTTGGCCCCAGGCTGGCCACCGCAGACCCCACTGTCCCACCCGCCTCCATGGGGGGAAGGACAAGATCAGCCTGTGAGCGCTCCGAGGGCAGGAGTGAGCACCAACCTCTCCCACCTCCTCAACCCACTCCCGGAGGTGACGTGTACAGGGCCTTTGGAGGTGCTGAGCTCCGCATTGCTAGGAGTGTTCCAGAAAGTAGAGGCTTCACCGTGGTGGTCGGAGGCCTGGGGAGATCACTCCTGCATCGGGGAGCTTGTTAGGCTGAATCCCAGGGATTCCCTGATGATCGGGCGGCCTGGGTCAGGTGGGACAAAGCCTCCAGGTGAGTCCCTTCCCTGAGGCTCCAGTCCCAGGCGCCCACCACCAGGTGGCGCCCTTGGATCGCCATCCGGGAGCCCAGCCTCCGCCGATGCTCAGGCGGTGAGTTCTGAGGCAGCCTCACCCACCTCCCAGTGGGAGCCTCAGGGGGCCTCCGAGGTGCCCTGGACTGGCTACTGGCCCCGACCTGAGCTTCTGCTCATCTCCTCCCCACCCCCAGGAATGATCCAGGCTCTCGGTGGCTTCTTTTCCTACTTTGTGATCCTGGCAGAAAATGGCTTCTTGCCCAGCAACCTGGTGGGCATCCGGCTGAACTGGGATGACCGCACCGTCAATGATCTGGAGGACAGTTATGGGCAGCAGTGGGTGAGTGGGTGGGCCCCACAGCATGGGGGGGGTGGCGCCCCTGCCCATGACTGGAGCCCGGGGCCGGCCGGCCCAGCCATGCAGGGCTGCTCCCTAGGACGGCCCTTCTGCCCCCAGGGGTGCCATACTCTTGGCTCAGCCCACCGAGGTCCTCGCGCCCTCTGGCCATGCTCTGTCCCACCAGGCAGGACGCCTCTGCCGCCTTCTTCCTCGTCCCTGTGTGTCCCTTCAAAGCCCGGCTGGTGTCCATTGTCTCGAAGGCCCCCCAGGGTCTTGGGTTCCTGGTGGACAACTGAGGCCACCATTAACTTCTCTCCTTCCCCGTACAGCCCCCGCGGGGCCGTGAGTCAGAGTGGGGAGGCCCCGTCTGGACAGAGTCACCGCTTGCCCCGGGGCCCGTGCAGGGGGCGCGGATAAGGGGCATGTGGGCCCCGGGTGCGGCTGGGCGCTGACTGTCACCGCTCCCGCAGACATATGAGCAGAGGAAGGTGGTGGAGTTCACGTGCCACACGGCCTTCTTCGTGAGCATCGTGGTGGTGCAGTGGGCCGACCTGATCATCTGCAAGACCCGGAGGAACTCAGTCTTCCAGCAGGGCATGAAGTGAGGCTGGCGGCTCAAGGCTGTCTTCTCCGTGCCCTCCGTGTGTCTGTCTGCCCCTCGCCTCGTGTGCCATGTTTTGCATGATTCTCTCTCAAGTGGTCCATGTATCTCGGATTCTCTCAGTCTGTCTCTACGTGCGTGTCGGGGGGCGGGAGTGTCACTGGCTGTCCCTCTCCACGCCTGTCTGTGTGTCTGTTGCTCTCTCTGTCTCTCTGCCTTGATCTTTCTTTTTTAATGTTTATTTTTGAGAGAGAGAGAGAGAGAGACAGACCTCAAGGCAGGGGAGGGGCAGAGAGAAGGAGACACAGAATCCGAAGCTGGCTCCAGGCTCTGAGGTGTCAGTATGGAGCCCGACGCGGGGCTCGAACTCACGAACCGTGAGATCATGACCTGAGCCAAAGTCGGCCGCTTAACCAACTGAGCCA
The DNA here is from genome assembly GCF_008692635.1 of Crocuta crocuta. NCBI lineage: Eukaryota > Metazoa > Chordata > Mammalia > Carnivora > Hyaenidae > Crocuta > Crocuta crocuta. The sequence goes on from NW_027530624.1 coordinate 456,253, forward strand.
CCCAGGCGCCCCATCTCTGCCTTGATCTTTCCGTGTTGCCATCTCTCTGCCTCTGTCTCTTCTCGTCTCTGTCTGTGTGACTCCGGGTCTGTCTGTCTCCGTGTGCCTGTCTCTGTGGGGTTGGGGGCTGGGTCAGGTGCTCCGGGTCCAGCCCTGCCTGTCCCTCCAGGAACAAGATCCTCATCTTCGGGTTGTTTGAGGAGACGGCCCTCGCTGCCTTCCTGTCCTACTGCCCTGGCATGGATGTGGCCCTCCGCATGTACCCTCTCAAGTGAGTGCCCCTCCCCACCCACACCCCTGCTCCAGGATCCTCTGAGGAGCCTTCCCTGCAGCGCAGCCTCACAAGCCCCGCTGGGGGTCTCAAGCCCCACCTCTCTGGGTGGCTCTCTGGGCCCCACCTCTGTGTCCCCCATCACAGTCCCTGTTCTTTTTTTTTTTTTTTAAGATTTTATTATCTTTAAATAATCTCTGCACCCATCGTGGGGCTCAAACTCACAACCCCAAGATCGAGAGTCACACGCTCCACCGACGGAGCCAGCCAGGTGCCCCGCAGTCCCTGTTCTGATGCCACTGAGCCTTCCCCCGTGGACATCCTCACGGGGGGGAGGGGCACCCTGCAGGCCCTGGCCAGGCACCCCTTCCCTGTGGGCGCATAGGGCAAGGGAGGACCCCCCCAGGGTAGCCCTCCTGTTCTCCAGACCCTGCAACTGCGTCCCCTGTGCCTCCCTCTCTGCAGGCCCAGCTGGTGGTTCTGTGCCTTCCCCTACAGTTTCCTCATCTTCGTCTACGATGAGATCCGCAAACTCATTCTGCGCAGGAACCCCGGGGGTGAGGGGGCCCAGTGGCTGGAGGGGGGAGGCCGGGGGGCGGGGCAGGTGGAGGGGAGGTGGGANCATCTCTGGTTCTGGACAATTATCAAATATATCAGTGGGGAGAGAGAAGCGTGTGTTGTGCTTGCTTTCTGGCCCCGGGGTGTGGGCGGGCGCTGGCACCTGCTGCCGGGTGATTCGCGGAGCTCCAGGAATTTTGCCTGGCACGGGCTTGGGAGCCACGGAATCTCAGAGTCCTCGAGTCACGGGGTTTTAGACCCAACCAAGCTTAGAGTGAAGAGCAGCTTGAAATAGCCAGGCAGTGGGATTATGGGATCAGGACAGGGGAGAGGAAGGGGGTCTCGGAAGCCTCTCCTATTGGAGTAGGGTGGGGGAAGGGGGGGCGGTGCAGGTGACAAGGACCACGACGATGATGGCGATTCGTTGGGTGCCCGCTCTGTACTCTGCCCTCTCCTAAGCACCCTGGGTGCATCTGCTCATTCAGTCCTCACAAGGCGTGAGGCACAGAGAGGGAAAGTGACTTGCTCAAGGTCACACAGCTGAGAGGCGACAGATCTGGGATCTGAGCCTAAGATGTCCAACCTCTAAGCGCTGTGCTACCCTCTCGCTCTTTTTACTGAGGTACACTTTCTGTGAAGTGCTGGAATCTTAACTCTTACGGGCACAGCTCAATGATTTTAAAAATTACATTGCAGGGCGCCTGGGTGGCGCAGTCGATTGAGCATCCAACTCTTGATTTTGACTCAGGTTATGATTCCAGGGTCATGGGATTGGGCCCCATGTGGGGCTCTGCGCCAAGCGTGGAGTCTGCTTAAGATTCTCTACCCGGGGCGCCTGGGTGGCTTAGTCGGTTAAGCGTCCGACTTTCGCTTGGGTCATGATCTCGCGGTTCGTGGGTTCGAGCCCCGCATCGGGCTCTGTGCTGACTGCCAGCTCAGAGCCTGGAGCCTGTTTCAGTCTGTGACTCCCTCTCTCTCTGACCCTCCCCTGCTCATGCTGTCTCTCTCTCTCTCCTAGAAATAAATAAAACATTAAAAAAAAAAATTTTTTTTAAAAATAAAAAAAAAAATTTAAAAAAAAAGATTCTCTACCCACACCCCCCGCCGGCCCTCTCTCCCACTCTCTCTCCCTTTCTAAAATAAAATTTTAAAATAATTGCACTGCATAACCACCACGCAGATGGTATGGAACATTTCCATCCATCTAGAAAGTTCCTGCCCCTTTCCCGTCAGCAGCCCCCCCCCCACACACCTGTTCTTGGACTTTGTATTAATGAAATCTTACAAGCATGTTGTCTAATGTGTTTGCCTTCTTGTTCTGAACACATTGTAACAGTGTCTTCTGGCTTAGGAGTGGGGGTGCTGATCATGGAACAGCTATATTTAGCTTTTTTTTTTTAATGTTTATTTTTGAGAGAGACAGAGAGCGAATGGGAGAGGGGCAGAGAGAGAGGGAGACACAGAATCCCGGGCAGGCACCGTGATGTTACTACAAAGCCCGATCTGGGACTCGAACCTAAGAACTGCGAGATCATGACCTGAGTTGAAAGCAAGAGTGGAACACCCAACACAGCCCAGAGATGTGAGTCAGAGGAGGGCCTGGGGCCAGATCAGGGACTAACTGCCTCCCAGCACAGGTGTCTGGGTGACCCAGATGCTGAGAGCCCACGTGAGTGTGTGCACATGCCCACTGCACCAGCTACACTTTCCTACGTTAGTGCCTAATGGTCCATAAAAGCGAAAATCGTCTTTGGATTTCTTTAGTTAGCCAAATGGGTACTAACGTGGGTGTTTTGTAAAAGTGAAGTGGCGTATTGTGGACTTTTGGAAATACGCCTCACTTTACGCCATTGGCTTATGAAAGGTTTTATGGGAACACTCTATTTTGGATAGTAGGGGAAACCTGTACTCCCATAGACAGCTGTGCAGTCTGAGGCCCAGAGAGGGCAGGGACATCCTTGAAGTCACACAGCAGGGATATAACCCAAGTTTCTGATCATCTGTGCTAAGGTCCTCCTTAGCCAGCTCCACTCCCTCCAGGAATCCAAGAGGCAGAAAGGAGGCTTCAGACTGGAGGGAGCACAGGGCGAGGCCCATCTCCCACAGTCTTTTCAGGGGCCCCTTTATCTCCCGCCATCCCCCTAATTCAGGGCCCACCCACCATGGCCTCCTCTCTCCACTATCTCCCCCCATCCCCCTGCCTCAGAGACCCTCCCATCTCTGACACTACCTCTGCCTTAGGGCCACCTCCCCCACATCGCCCCGGTGCCAAGGCCCTGTCTCCTGGTTCAAAGTCCCCCACACCCCTCTGAGGGCCACCCCCCACACTGTCCTTCCCTCTGGACACCACTGCCCACAGCCCACGCTGTTTGACACCTCCTCTAGAGAAACCCAACAGCTCTCAGTCAAAGCCAAATTTCCCAAGGTTGGCCATGGGAGGAGGCCACCGACTGTGTTCAAGATTCATCTCCCTCTCGAGGGCCCCCATGGCTTTGAACTCAGGTGCCGCTTCCCCCATTAACGCCCTGGGCTAACTGTGCCCTCACAGTCCTCCTTTGTAGCCGGACCCAAATGGGACACCTGAACAAGATTCGGCTGCAGGCCCGGAGCTGAAAAAGTGGGGAGGAACAGTGACCGGCCCATCTGACCTTCAAAGTGTGGCTCATTCAGCTTCAGCTCGGGACCTCCCCCACCCGGCCTGTTGCTCTACTGGCCCCTTTGGCAGGAGCCGTCTCCCCACCCCAGCAGGCCTCAAAAAGCCAGAAGGGACAGTGGGTCTTAGCAGACAGCGGGGTTAACTAACAGTCGCCTGCAGATTCTAGCTGGATATTCTTCCTCAGTCCCACCCAGCCCTGGAACTCCAGTCGGCGCAAGGGAGCCCAGACTTCCCGGTCCTTCCAACACCATTTCCTGAGGCTGTTCTGGTGTGCCCCTTTAGAACTCTGGCCATTTACCTCGCTCAGGGGCAGGGGCAAAGGCTGAGAGAATGAACCATAGCGAAAAGCGAGGGCCATGTCTCAGACACTGCCCCCCCCCCCCCCCCCCCCCCCCCCCNACGTGACTGTTACATTTAGGAAGGCAAGGGGCGCCTGGCTGGCTCAGTTGGCAAAACATGAGACTCTTGATCTCGGGGTTGAGTTCAAGCCTCAATGGTGGGTATCCAGGTTACTTTGGGGGGTCCTGGGTGGCTCAGTTGGTTAAGTGTCTGACTTCGGCTCAGGTCATGATCTCACAGTCTGTGAGTTCGAGCCCTGCGTTGCGCTCAGAGCCTGGAGCCTGTTTTGGATTCTGTGTCTCCCTCTCTCTCTGCCCCTCCCCCCCTCAAAAATAAATAAGCATTTTTAAAAATTAGAGGCGTGTCTGGGTTGCTCAGTCATTTTAGTGCCCAGTTCTTGGTTTCATCTCAGGTCATCTTATGATTCGTGGGATGGAGCCCTGCATTCGGCTCTGCACTGACTCAATGGGGCCTGCCTGGGATTCTGTCTCTCCCTCTCTCTGCCCCTCCCCTGCTCTCGCTGTTTCTCAAAATAAATAAACTTAAAACAAAAAAGTTTTGAGGGGCGCCTGGGTGGCTCAGTCAGTTAAGCATCCAACTTCAGCTCAGGTCATGATCTCACGGCCTGTGGGTTCGAGCCTCGCATTAAGCTTTGTGCTGACAGCTCAGAGCCTGGAGCCTACTCCAGATTCTGTGTTTCCCTCTATCTCTTCTCTCCTGCTTGTGTTCTCTCTCTCTACCAAAAATAAATAAACATTTAAAAAATATAAATATCACATGAAATAAAAACAAAATAAAAAAATAAATTAAAAATATAAATAAAATAAAATAAATTTTAAAAATCTTGAGAAGGCTTAACTCTAGAAAAAAATCAAACCATTCATGATAATGTAGTGCCAATTATATTGACTTCCATTTATTGAAGAGAATAAAGTATCAAGAATCTTTTGGGCACTGTATATAGACCACTTAACTGAATCACCATAACCCCATGAGTGAGTGTGGTACTATCCGGATCTCCACTGCCCTGATAAAGTCACTGAGGTTCAAGAAGGTCAACACAGCCTAGACTTTCATCTCTGACTCCAAAATCCCAGCTCTTTTAATTACAACAATTCCCTCTTTTATTCATTTAAAAAAATTTAGGTTTATTTATTTTGAGAGCGAGCACATAAGCTGGGGAGGGGCAGAGAGAGAGAGAGAACCCCAAGCAGGCTCCACACTTCCAGCACAGAGACTGATGTGAGGCTCGAACCCAGGAATGGTGAGATCATGACCTGAGCTGAAGTCAAGAGCCTGAGCCTACTGAGCCACCCAGGCGCCCCTCAAACTCCTCAAGGCTCCCCAACAACTCCCTCTTTAAAAATTCTCAACCCTTTCCCAACTCCCCTCTTCCTAGGAGGGGCAGGGCTGTCCCAAGGTTCCTAGTGCTAACCCATTCGTCCCTGGGAGCTCAAGGGTCGTGGGAGGAGCTTTGCTCTCCATCTCAGATACTTCTTGCAGCAACCTTGGCCCTCTCGCCAGCCTCTGCCTCCAGGAAGAAATAAGATTGCCACGAATCGTCTAGTCTCGCCATTCAAACTGCGGTCCATGGGCCAGTAGCATCAGCGTTAACCTAGGAACTCGTAGGAGATGCAGATTAATGGGCCCCACCCTGGATCTCCGGAGTCAGAACCTGTGAGTGTTTTTTATCAAGCCCTCTAGGTGTTTTGTATGCACGCTAGAGTCAGGACGACAATTCTCCACGATCCCCATTGTACCCTGCAGGGGACACGACAACTGCTTCTGCCTTTCGAGCTCCCATAAAGCCCCGACTCCTGAAGTCCCACCTTCCCCATGCCAGACGCTCCCCTCCTAAAACTACAACTCCCACTATGCCCAGAGGCGCTCAGGCGCTTTACGCGACTGCACCTCCCAAGGTGTTTCACGAGCCGGACCCTCCCGGACGTCATCACGACTACAACTCCCACAATGCTCGGCGGCAGAACCACCGCCCCCGGCGGCTCCGGAAAGGCGCCACGTCTGCTCCGCTGGGTGGGGCAGGGCTCGAGCGGGGCCGCCGGGGTCTGCAGGGCCACGGGCTCGTTACAGCGGTTCTACCCCTCACAACACAGACATGGCGGCCGAGAAGGACCAGGAGAAGGATGCCGAGCCGGAAGGACTGAGCGCCTCGTGAGCCAGCCCTAGACCCCCCCATGATCGAAAGCCGGGGGCCCTGGCCCCCCGCCCCTTCCGCCCCCGGGTCCCAGAAATCCGGGCCCCAAACACCAGAGTCTGGACTCCCGGTGTCCCCTTCGAGGACTCTGGAGTCTGGGCCTTCAGCCCCCCCCGCCCCCTTGGATCCAGGAGTCTTGGACCCTTAACCCCTAGGACCCCGGAGTCCAGCCCCCCTCGGCCCCCTTATTGCTTAGGGGTAGGGGATTGGGGGTCCAGGCTCCATCGCGGTCTACCGCTGACCCGGCCGCGTCCACCAGGACCCTGCTGCCGAAACTGATCCCATCGGGCGCAGGCCGTGAGTGGCTGGAGCGGCGCCGCGCGACCATCCGGCCCTGGGGCTCCTTCGTGGACCAGCGGCGCTTCTCGCGGCCCCGCAACCTGGGCGAGCTGTGCCAGCGCCTCGTCCGCAACGTGGAGTACTACCAGAGCAACTATGTCTTCGTGTTCCTGGGCCTGATCCTCTACTGTGTGTGAGTGCCTCTCCCGCCCCGCACTTAACCCCGCCAGCGGGGCCTCGCCCCCACGGGGAGTACTGCCCCCCCCTCGTCGGCCCCGCCCTCCGCGTCCAGTCCCTCCTTGTCAGCCTAGCAGGGACACAGTGTGACCAGATGTGACCTGGTCTTGCCTGGCCTCAAGGATGTAGCCCGCCATCCACCGGTGTAGGTGGTCAGGGTCCCCTTGGCTGGCTCCTTCCCAGCTGCCTGACCCATGCCTCCCTACGCTTCTCCAGGGTGACGTCCCCCATGCTGCTGGTGGCCCTGGCTGTCTTCTTTGGCGCCTGTTACATCCTCTATCTGCGCACGTTGCAGTCCAAGTTTGTGCTTTTTGGTGAGAAATCCCAAATCCAGACGGTTCCCTAATCCTTATCCTGGTCTTGAAACACAAACCCTGGTCCGCCCAAGCCTAGATCTACACTAGATCCCTCAAACTCGATCCACTAAAATCTCAGGCACACCACATGCTCCCACCCAGTCTCAGACCCCCCCAGATGGTACTCCACAAACCTGGAGATACCCCAGAACCTACGTTTCACTCTGTCCCTTAAACCTACTTTTCCTCCTCCATCCTTCCTCGCCTCTCTGCAGAAAGTAGCAGCTGCAGGTACCCACATTGGACACCAGGTGGCGACCTTACACTGGCCTAGATCTGTGTCCTTGCCCTTTTCCTGCTTCCTGGGGTGGGGCGTGAAAGATCTCAGGACTGCTCAGAGAGGGAAGCTGAGGTTTGTGGCTCATGTGGTCCCAGACTGGCCCTGGGCAGCACCGGGAAGAAAGAGGGGCCTGAGTCTCTCCCCACCCCCCAGGGGAAGCTCACAATTCAGAGTGGCGATATGGAAGAGCTGGGATCAAACAGGAAGATCTAAGAGAGAGTCCCTCAGGGGCTTGCACCTTCTGTCCGCTACAGGGGTGGGCTGGCTGAGGGGCATGTCAGGTGCACACAGGGCATGGAGGGAGTGCCCGGAGCACAGCTGCGACTTGGCTTCAGCCCCCCACTGCCACAGAGGCAGTGATCTTCCACTGTGTCCCCAAGAAGCCAGAAATCTGTATCGTTATGTGAAATCATTGTTTCTCCATCAGCCATAAATCAGGTTTTGGGGGAACATTGTACAGACACGAGAAACACATCCACAGGGGCGCCCAGGGGCCTCAGTCAGTGGGCGTCTGACTCTTGATTTTGGCTTAGGGCGTGATCTTGTGGTTCGTGAGTTCGGGCCCCACATTCGGCTCCATGCTGGGAGCCTGCTTGCGATTCTCTCCCTCTCTCTGCTCCTCCCGCTCTTCTCTCTCTCTCTCTCTCTCTCTCTCTCTCTCTAAATGAATAAATCTTTTGGAGAGCCTGGGTGGCTTAGTCGATTAAGTGTCTGACTTTGGCTCAGGTTATGAACACAGTTCGTGGGTTCAAGCCCCATGTCGGGCTCTGTGCTGACAGCTCAGAGCCTGGAGCCTGCTTCAGATTCTGTGTCTCCCTCTCTCTCTGCTCTCTGCCACTTGCACTCGTTTCTCTTTCTCAAAAATAAATAAACTTAAAAAAAAAAGAGAGAGAGAGAGCGCCAAAGTCTGGAGAAGGGGGAGCCTGGGGGCTCCCTAGCAGGAGTGGGGCTGAAGGGCAGTGAGCACAGGGAACGGGGNTGGGTGAGGCCAGGGCTGGAGGGAGCCTTGACATGAAGAGTTTAGATGATCCTGAGGCTCCTGGAGCTTGTGACAGCAGACTGGGGTGCGGGACACCAGGAGTTACTGGGGAGAGGTCATGATGTCCAATGGCATCTGTCCCCCAGGCCGAGAGGTGAGCCCCGCCCATCAGTACGCTCTGGCCGGGGGTGTCTCCTTTCCCTTCTTCTGGCTGGCTGGTGCAGGCTCTGCCGTCTTCTGGGTCCTGGGTAAGTACAGGGTNGGACTCATTAAGAAAAGTAAGTTACTAAAGTATGCTAGGACAGCAAATGGTGGTAAGTGTGGTACCCCAGACCGCCCCCCTGTGGTCAGGGATTTGCTAGGCGGACTCCGTATACAGTGGGACCTACAACTGCAATTCGTTGTCGTGAAAGACGACAGAGTGAAAAGAAAAGGCACGTGGGGCAGAGTCCAGAGAAGGCCGGGCACAGGCTTCCCGGAGTCCTCGCTCCGGGGACCCCCACGCGCTGTGCTCAGCTCCTCCGCAGCCAGTTGTGAGAGCAGGTGTGGGTGTCAGCCAGGGAGGAGGTTCACTGGGGACTCAGTGCCCAGGCTTCCTGCGGGGGGAGCGGGGAGGGGGGCGGCACATGAGCGCCCTCTGTCTAGCATGTCCCGGAAGTCCAGGCTCCCAGAAGGAAAGCAGGTGTTGAGCATAAACGGTCCCGTTGGCACCCACAGCGTAGACAGTGAGTCACTCTTACCGAGGACCCGGGAGACCCCTTCTGGAATCCCAGTTCCCCGACACCAGCCAAGGGCCAGCTACGCAGGCAGCCGTCTCCAAGGACAGCCGACCACGTTAACCCTTCCCTGCATGAAGAAAGTTCTGGAGACGAGCTGCAGGTTAAAGAAGGCCTCCCTGAGGTGACGCTGAGCGAAGGAGCAGCTGCAGGTCCTTAAGAAGAAAATGCTCTGGGCTGAGGGAGAAGCAGGTTCAAGGTCCAGAGGCGGCAGCAAGACTGGGGGTCCCAGAGGAGCAGCCAGGAGGCCCACGTGGCGGGAACAGCAGGCGGGGACAGTGGGAGGCTGGCCGGCTTCGGTGAGGGCCGCGGCTGTACCCTGGGTGACGCAGCCTGCGCTTCGTCGTGACATGAACACCATCCGCCGCGTGGCAGCAGCGCTGACATGAGAGGAACACTGGGCAGATGTGACAGCAAAGCGGGGCTGCCGCACGCGGGGCTGGTCCGGGAGGGCTCTCCGAGGAGGTGACCTTTCAGTGAGCCTTGAGGGGACACGGAGGCGGCCCCGGGAGAGCCGTGGGTGGGGGTGGCCTGAGCAGACCCCACCCCCAGACCTCGCAGCGCCACCCCCTGGCCTCTCCAGCCTTGAGTGTCGCCACCCAAGCTCCACCCACTCACCATTCCGTCAGCACGTGCCCACTGGGTACCCTGCATTGTTCCGGAATCATCTGTCACACAAGGCACCAGCCACATGTGGCTATAGAGCACTTGACAGAAACGTGGCTGGTCCGAATCAAGATGTGCTGTGAGTATAAAATCACACCAGGTTTCAAAGACTTAGCAGGAAACAGCATAAACTGTCTTATTAAGAATTTTCTACCCTAGTTATACATTGGAAGGACAGCGTGTTGCAGAGATGAGGCAAATGTATTATTTTCACTTTTTTTCTTTGCTTTTTATTTTTTATTTATTTTTAAATATTTTTATTTATTTCTAGGAGAGAGAGAGAGAGAGAGAGCGTGAGCAGGGGAGGGTCAGAGAGAGAGGGAGTCACAGACTGAAACAGGCTCCAGGCTCTGAGCTGTCAGTCAGCACAGAGCCCGTCGCGGGGCCCGAACCCACGAACCGCGAGATCATGACCTAAGCGAAAGTCGGACGCTTAACCGACTAAGCCACCCAGGCGCCCCTACTTAATCACATTTTAAAAAGCAATTTCTCTCCTAGAAATAAATAAAAATATTTAAAAAAAATAAAATGTGATTAAGTAGATGGGGCGTCTGGCTGGCTCAGTCAGTTGAGCGTCTGACTCTTGATCTCAGCTCAGGTCTTGATCTCAGGGTCATGAGTCCAAGCCCCATGTTGTGCTCCGTGCTGGGCGTGAAGCCTACTTTTAAAAAAATGTGATTAAGTAGAAAATATAAAGGGGCTGGTATCCTGGGTCCACTGGACATGCCGGCTGACATGCTGGGGAAACAGCAGCACCACAAACAGACTAAGCTCTGCCCTCCCTGGGCATCACGTTCACTGGGACAGGTGCACAATACAAACACCCAGCAAACAGGAAACTCAGAGAGTGATCAGCTTGTGACACCAATAAAGCAGGACGGGGCGAGGCTAGAGAGTCCTTGTGGAAGGAGAGGGCTCACTTGGAGTGGTGCGGCAGGGCCCTGCTGGGCACAAGGAGGAGATTGCTCCCTGGAGGTCTGGGGGAAGAGTATTCCAGCCAGAGAGAACAGCAAGTGCAAAGGCCCTGTGGTCGGACGTGCTCAATGACAAGGCAGCGCTTGTGGCTGGGTGAAGGGAGCAAAGAGAATAGCCGTAGGGGATGACGGTGGAGAGGTTGTTGGAGCCAGATCATGCAGGACCTGCAAGCCATAGAGAAGCTCTTTGGATTTTAACTTAAGGTAATGTACCTCTAATTTTTTTTTTATTGTTAATTTATTTTTATTTTTTTTCTTTTTTTTTTAATAGTTTATTGTCAAATTAGTTTCCACATAATCCTCTAATTTTTTTAATGTTTTTTTTTTTATTATTTCTGAGAGAGAGAGAGAGAATGTGTGAGCAGGGGAGGGTCAGAGAGAGAGGGAGACACACAATCTGAAACAGGCTCCAGGCTCTGAGCTGGCTGTCAGCACAGAGCCCGACACGGGGCTCGAACCCACAAACCGTGAAATCATGACCTGAGCCGAAGTTGGATGCTTAACCGACTGAGCCACCCAGGCACCCCGGTAATGTACCTCTAGAAGGGTTTTTGAACAGTGGCGGCACAGATTCAGGTGTGAATGTTAAAATATCCCTTTGGGGGTGGGCGATGGGCTAGAGGGAAGGGGGCCAGGGAGGATGAGCCAGGGACATGGAGTGGAGGAGGGACAGGTAAAACAGATTGAGGACAAGGAGCTTCGTGACTGGCTGTGTGGGGACTGACTGGGAGGGAGCAGGCCAGGATAAACCCAGGCTTCAGTTTCCAACAAGACAGGGAGACCAGGGCGCCGGGGTGTCTGGGTCCACCTTGGTCCCGGACCGGCACCAGGGGCGCGCTTCCAGTGGCCGCCACCAGAGGGCGGAAAAGTGCTTCCCGTAGACCTTCTCCAGGGAGGGAGCCAGAGAGGAGTTTCTGGGAGATGAAACCGGGGCGCCGGAGCACAGGCAGGCTCCTGGGTCTACCCGGAAGCCAGGCTCCCAATTCCAGTGCTGGGGTAGTAGACGGAGTTTTGTTTGCTGATGGAGAAGCCAGTGCTCCTGGGGGAGAGGGTCTTCATGCCCCTGGGGCAGGTGGCCACTCCGTTCAGTTTACACAGCTGAGCCTGGAGGGAATGTGGTCAGGCTGCCTTGTTTGTACTTGGCGAGGTCAGGGGCCCAAGGGCCGGGACTGAGGTCACTGAGGCAAGTGCTCCGCAGCCTGGGGTTGGGGGCTTGTGTGGGAGGTTGAGAGGTCTGAGGTTGTGGGGTGTGTGGCTGATTACAGGTCCCTAATTCTGATGTTGGGTTATTGAGATGCCTCCGACTAGAAGTTTCCATCCGGATGCTCACGCCTGTTCTCACGCATCCCTCCTGCATGACCTGCATGACCTTGCCTTGAGAGGTTTGGATTGGAGGCAACAAAAACAAGGGCTTGGTGTCTTGTCAGGGGGACAAAGGGCTGGTCGTCTATTTTGGTGACAGATCCTGGGGCTCCAGCTGGCTGTCCGGGAGTGACAAATCTGGGATGTGGCTGTCGACTTCATGGTGAAAGAGCCTGTGGGTCCAGATTTGGTGGGACAGGGACAAGGGGTGCCTACGCCTCATTTTAGGTGTCACGTGGGACATCTGGCTGTCTTATCTGAGAGACAGTTTCTTTTTTTTTCTTCTTTTTTTAAAATGTTTCATTTGTTTCTGAGAGAGAGAGAGACTGTGAGCAGGGGAGGGTTAGAGAGAGAGGGAGACACAGAATCTGAAACAGGCTCCAAGCTCTGAACTGGCTGTCAGCACAGAGCCCGGCGCGGGGCTCGAACCCACAAACCGTGAGATCATGACCTGAGCCGAAGTCGGACGCTTAACCCACTGAGCCATTCAGGTGCCCCTGAGGAGACAGTTTCTAGTGTGGGGTAACAGAAATTGGGGATGGGGCACGAGGGGGGGGCGCTCAATCAGTTAAGCATCTGACTCTTGATTTTGGCTCAGGTCAGGACCCCAGGGACATGGGATCAAGCCTGAGTCAGGCACTGTGTTGAGCGTGGAGCCTGCTTAAGCTTCTCTCCCTCCCTCGCTTTCCTTCTGCCCCTCCCCCACTTATGTTTTCTCTCTCTCTCAAATTAAAACAAAAAAGAAATTTGGGATCTTTTATCACTTTTGAGGTAATCATTTATCTAGCTTTGGATGACAGAAAAGGGGTGTGGCCTTATCTGGGTGGCTAATTTGGAGGAATGACCCTGAGAGCCCAGGACCCTTGCTTGGGATGACAAGGCAGGGCGTCCCCTTGGTTGGAGGTGACCTGATTGGGGTCTGTCGTCCCCTCGAAGCAGCAGAGACAGTCCACGTCGTCTAGTTTGGAGCAGCAAGAGCACGGGGGTGCTGCTGTGTAACTTGGGGCAACAGAGATTGAGGGGTCTCACCGCCGTGTGCAGGGACAGTGACTGGGGAGACAGTTTTTAGTTTGGGGAATGTCTGCTTGTCTCGTTTGGGGTTAAGAACACAATGGGTCTAGTTCTCAAATGTTAAGCGACAAATTAAGGACTCTTTTGTCTGTTTGGGAGTGACCGGGACTGGGGTTGTCAGAGATGGGGGGTTTGGCCAGGGTTGGGGTGATGGCGCTGGGAGTCTAAGGTCTAGTTTGGGGAGACAGATGGTATGTAGTTGCTAGGCTGAGACACCAATGTTAAAAAATGTTTTTAATGTTTATTTATTTTGGGGGCGCCTGGGTGGCTCAGTCGTTTCAGCGGTCAGCTTCGGCTCAGGTCATGATCTCGCAGTTCATGAGTTCGAGCCCTATGTCGGGCTCTGTGCTGACAGCTCAGAGTCTGGAGGCTGCTTGGGATCCTGCGTCTCCCTCCCTCTCTGCCCCTCCCCTGCTTGTGCTGTTTCTCTCTCTCTCAAAAATAAATTAAAACATTAACATTTTTTTAAAAAATAAATAAACGTTTGTTTATTTTTGATGGAGGAGGGGCAGAGAAAGAGGAAGACACAGAATCCGAAGCAGCCTCCAGGCTCTGAGCTGTCAGCACAGAGCCCGACGCGGGGCTCAGACTCACGAACCGTGAGATCGTGACCTGAGCTGAAGTTGGACCCTTAACCAACTGAGCCCCTCAGGCGCGCTGAGACACCAACATTTTAAGGTTTGGGATGCCAGACTGAGCATTCAGTGACTAGTTTGGAGCAACAGAAATCGGGGGTCAGGTGGACTCCATCGGGGGGTCTGAGATTTGTGGTCTGGTCATCTCATTTGGGGTATCAGACACATAGTCCAATTGTCCAGTTTGGGGTTACAGAGACCGCCAAGGGACTGGTCATCTGGTTTGGGGCGATGACCCTGAGGTTCAGGGCTTCGGTTTGGGGTGAGAGCTATTGGGGGCCACTGGACTAGTTTGAGGCGGCAGTTGGGGTGACAGGCTGATTGGGGTCTATTGTTTGGCTTGGAAGGCAGGGCTTAGGCGTGTGGTTCTCATGATTGGGATTTCAGAGGCCTCTGGGCTTTCTTTGTCTAACGGGGAGACCAGACCCTGGGGATCCAGATGCCTAGTTTTGGATATACGAAAGGGGGTTCACTAGCCTAGATTGGGGTGGCAGAGACTAGGGTTCTGGGAGTCAGGACGTGGCTTGGAGTGGCAGAGCCTCGGAGTCCAGCTGTCTAGTTCGGGATGACAGAGATTAGGAAGTAGTGGTGCACTTGGGATGAAGTGTCTGGGGTTCTTGGGTCTTGTCTGGGGTGACGTCGAGTGGGAGTTTGCTCGTCTAGTTGGGCATGAGTGGGATGAGGGGGTCTGTCTGCCCCGTTCAGGACAGCAGATGAGTCTGCCTCACAAGATGAAGGTTAAAGGGGCTTTGGGTCCCCGTCTGTAGCGTGAGGTGACACTTCATGCACCCACCTAGTTGTTCCACGTTGATTGACAGGAGGACCATTGTCTTGTTCAGGGTGGCAGGGTCTGGGGTCAGTTGTCTGGTGCTGTGGGGCAGAGAATGGGTTCCAGGAGTATTTGATAGAGACGGAAGCCTTGGTTGTTGTAGGGAAGAAAGCAGAGGCACCTCGGTGGCTAAGTGGGATAAGCGTCCAACTTCGGCTCAGGTCATGATCTCCCAGTCCGTAAGTTCGAGCCCCGCATCGGACTCTGTGCTGACAGCTCGGAGCCTGGAGCCTGTTTCGGATTCTGTGTGTCTCTCTCCCAGCCCCTCCCTCGCCAGCTCTCTTGTCACTCTCTCTCTCTCTCTGAACAATAGATAAACATTAAAAAATAATTAACAAAAAATAAAAAATAATAGAAAGCAGGGTCCCAGGGACCCTTTGGGTTGACAGACTCCGGACATCTGGCTGCCCAGTTTTGTGAGACAAAGATGAAGGTCCCTGAGATGTTTGGGATGACAGACTGGGGTCTGGACTGGGGTCTGGTTGCCTAGTGTCAAGCGACAAACCAGAGGTACTAAGGCGCATTTGGGGTAAAGAGACAGGGGGTTTTCCTGTCTAGTTTTAAAGAACAGAGGCCGGGGGCCCAGGGTGTTTGGGGGATGACGGGGAATGGAGGCCTGGGTGTCTAGTTTGCTAGAATAATGACTGAGCTCTCAGGGTGTATTTGGGGTGGCAGAGATCAAGGTCTGCTTGTCTAGTTTTGTGGGGCAGAAGCCGGTGTCCCCAGGATGTTTCAGGGTGACCCGCCAGGTGAGACCAGAGGCTTGGTTATATAGTCTGGCTGGGGAACTGGTGCTCAGATTCCTAACTTGTGAAGATTGTTGGAGCGACAGACTTTATTCCCCCCACTGTCACATCCAAGGTGACAGACGGTAGGCCTGGTGGTCTTGAAAGGGTGACAGAAGCTACGGGTCTTGTTTTCTAGTACGGGGTGACAATGACAGAGTGGTCCTTTCGTCCAGTTTGGGTTGAGAGTGGCTTGGATTCAGTTGTCCAGCTGGGGGAGACAGAGGCTGGGATGGGCTGTCTAGGTTGGGGTGATGAGCTCAGATGTTGAGGGCCCTGTTTGGGGTGATGTCAGTGAGGGATTCAGTCTCTCTGTTCCAGGTGACAGACACTGCTGTCCCCGGGTCTGGGGCCAGTTTGTGCGAACATCGGTTCAGTTTAGGTTCAGAAACTGTGAGGCCCGGCATCTTGCTCGGGGTGAAGGCTTGGAGTCCCCTGATCTATCTGGGGGTGATGAGATGGGGTAACAGAGATTGGGGGTTCGGTGGGTAGTTTGAAGGAACTGTGAGGGTGTCTGCTTGTCTCCTATGGATGACAAAATAGGGGTGCCTTGTCGGGGGTCTCAGAGACTGGTATATACTTTGGAGTAACAGACGAGGAGCTCAGTGGTTTAGTCTGGGGGGGCACAAAGTGGGGATCTGATGGTCTGATTTCAGATGATGCTCATTGTGAACAAGAGAGAGGGAGACACAGAATCTGAAACAGGCTCCAGGCTCTGAGCTGTCAGCACAGAGCCCAATGCGGGGCTCGAACCCATGAACCATGAGACCATGACCTGAGCCAAAACCGGACACTTAACCGACTGAGCCACCCAGGCGCCCCGTGTGGACATTTTTCGTAACAAGGGTCTGGTGCTCTGGGGCAGTAGGACTGGGATGTGGGAGCCCCAGTTCGCATAACAGGGGTTAAGGACCAGGGCCTGGTCTGGGCCATTGGGCCAGGAGCCCGGCTGTGTGGCGCTCTTGTGGGCAGAGAGGCAGCTGACTGGCTTGGGGCGGAGGCTGGGCGTGCGGCTGTACAGCCGGGGGTGCTGCCCTTCTTAGTTTGGGGTGGCAGGAACTCCTTCCGGTCTTCCTGTCTGGGGTGCGGGGCCCAGAGCCCTGGGGCCTTCCGAACACAGCGCTGACACCTGAGTGCTCCTGCGGTGGCGGAGTCGGGGCTTTCCGGCACCCAGGTGTGGGGCTCCCTGGATGGACGTGTGCTTGTGAGTGAACGTGGCCAAGGGCGTGGAGCCCTGTTTGGGAGTTACTGAGGCTGGGAGTCCAGGGGTCGGGACTCCAGGACCCGGGCTTCACTGGAGTGGGGGGTGCTTGGCTGGGTTTGGGGGTATCTTTGGCACAAAGTCAATGGCTCTCAAGGCTGGGAGCACCCCTGCACGTGAGTGTGGGGGTGACAGACACTGGGATAGAGGTAGCCAATGTGGGGAAAGTTGGGGTTGGGGCCCTAGGCTGAGGGGTCTCTGAGGCTGGGGCACAATGGACTGTGGGACTTTCCGGCTGAGGGGGGATGAGAGGGTCTTGACTGTCGTAATCGGACACAGCAGGGTCCCAAGGGTCAAAGTTTAGTTCAGGGGCCAATGAGTCTGGTGGTCGAGAGTCATTGCTGCAGGGGAAGAAAACTGGGGACCCAGATCCCTCCTTTGGGGAGGGGGATGCCAGGTTTCAGCCACTGAATCTGGGGGTGACCAGAGTCCCTCCTGCCAAGTTCTGGGTGCTCGGGAGCTCGTGTTCCTGATTCAGGGTGTCGCAAGCCAGGCTCTGAATCTGCGATACTGTGGGCTCGGGTGGGGACCGCAGGTGGCTCCAGAGGCCTGCCGTGGCGTGACAGTGGGGTCTCAATGCCTGCGGAGCTCTACCTGCCAAGTTTGGGGTGAATCTGGAGACTCCAAGGTCCACTGAGAGTGACAGGTGCGGGGGAAGCTGACGCCAGCCCTTGAAATGTCTAGCTCAGGGGTACCTACCCTAGGCTGCCTGGATGCTGAGGTTGGGATGACCAACTGGGAGTCTGGGTTGCATGTGACAGCTGGGACCCTGATGTCAAGTTTAGCGGTGACACCCTAGGCCAGTTGTGGTTGGCTGTGTCATCAGATGCCTCCCCGGGGAGAGTTGTCATATTCTTGTGTATCAGAGGCCTAGTTTTGAGCTAAAAAAATTTTTTTTTAACGTTTAGTCATTTTTGAGAGACAGAGAGTGAGTGGGGGAGGGGCAGAGAGCAAGGGAGACACAGAATCAGAAGCAGGCTCCAGGCTCCGAGCCATCAGCACAGAGTCCGACGCAGGGCTTGAACTCACTGACATCAAGATCAGGACCTGAACTGAAGTGGGACACTTAACTGACTGAGCCACCCAGGCGCCCCCGACAGAAGCCTAGGTTTGGAAGGGCATTTGAGAGGGGGGACTAACTGCCTAGTTTGGGGGTTACTAATGAAGATTTCCTAATACTTACATATGATTTGGGGCTCGCTGAGCCTCAAGGCCTAGTTGCCAAGGTTTGAGGTAAAGGTCAGTGGGCTTCCTTGTAGCTGGTGTAGGAGTGAGGGAATTTGGGGTTTTGTTGCCCAGTATGGGGGTGTCTGAGGTTCATCATAGTCTTTGGGGAGCCTAGATGCCTTGATTAGGGGTGGCTTGATGTAGGGATCATAATACCTAATTCAGGGGTGAATTAACCTTGGTTAATGCCGAGTTTATGGTTAGCTACCTAGAGGGGTTCTAATGCTTATTTTGGGGGTGATGACACTGGGGTCCCAGGTGTCCCTTTGAGAGGAGTCAGTGTTCAGTGTCTCTCAAAGCTGTTTTTGATAAAGAGGTTAGAGGTTACTGCCTGTGAGCGATCCTGAGGTTTATTTAATGGTGATGACAGCTGTGTGAGCCTTGGGATCTAGTTAGCAAACTTGGGGGTGACTGTGGGTCCCCAAGGCCACAATGGTGGGTAATTGGTCTGAGACCCAGAAACCTGGTCTGGGGAATAGAGGCTAGTTAGGGGCACTTGACTGTAGGGGTCCACATCTCTAGTTTGGAGGTGGGCACTACAGAAGTTGGGTTTAGGGTGGGGGCCATATTTTTTTCCTGTGGTTTAAAACAGCTGCAACTTGGGGCGCCTGGGTGGCTTAGTCGGTTAAGCGTCCGACTTTCGCTTAGGTCATGATCTCGCGGTTCATGGGTTCGAGCCCCGCGTCGGGCGCTGTGCTGACTGCCAGCTCAGAGCCTGGAGCCTGTTTCAGAGTCTGTGTCTCCCTCTCTCTCTGACCCTCCCCTGCTCACGCTGTCTCTCTCTCTCCTAGAAATAAATAAAAATATATAAAAAAATAATAATAAAATAAAATAAAACAGCTGCAACGTATTCTCTCAGAGTTCTGGAGGCCAGAAGCCGAAAATCAAGGTGTCGGCAGGCCCACACTCCCTCTGAAGGCTCTAGGGGAGGATCCTTCCTTGCCTCATCCAGCTTCTGTGGCTGCTGGCGTTCCTGGGCCCACGACTGTAAGCCCTCCAGTCTGTCTTCACCGCCATCTCTTCCCTCTGTCCGTGTTTCCTCTTCTGTCTCTTTCTTTTTTTTTATGTTTATTTTTGAGAGACAGCAAGAAGGGGAGGTGCAGAGAGAGGGGGGGCACAGAGGATCGGAAGCAGGTTCTGTGCTGGCAGCAATGAGCCCAATTCGGGGCTCGAACTCACAAACCATGAGATCATGACCCAAGCCAAAGTTGGACCCGCTCACCCAACAGAGCCTCTTCAGTCTCTTAATAAGGACATTCATCATTGGATTTGGGACCCACCCAGGTAATCCAGGATGATCTCATCTCAAGCAAGATCTTTCACTCAATCATATCTATAAAGACCCTTTTCCACAATAAGGTCACATTAGCAGGTTCTGGGATTAGAACATGGACATATCTTTTGGGGGAGCTACCATCAACCCACCACAGGGGCGTTTGAGACAGGCACCCTAAATTCTGAGTTTGAGTTGCTTTGATTTTGGGGTTCCCAGAGTTTGGTTTAGGATGATGGACCTTGAGGATCAGCTCCAGATTACTGATTTGGGGACTCTTGACTTGATTTGCCTACTTTGAAAGGATAAGAACCTATGAGATTCTAATGGTTAATAAAGGGGTAACTGAAGTTTGGGAACCAAAAGTGTAGTTTGGGGATCACCGCGATTCAGTGTCACAGAGGCCTATCATTGGGGTGTCTGAGGTTGGGGGGCTAGCTGCCTAGTTGGTGGGTTAACTTACTGAAAAGTTCCTAACCCTTACAAATGGGGGTGAGCCCTGAGAGGGGGAGCTTCATTGTGTATTTTTAAAAAATTTTTTAAAAATGTTTTATTTATTTCTGAGAGAGAGAGAGAGAGAGACAGTGTGAGCAGGGGAAGGTCAGAGAGAGAGGGAGACACAGAATCTGAAACAGGCTCCAGGCTCCAAGCTGTCAGCACAGAGCCCGACGCGGGGCTCGAACCCACAAACCGTGAGATCATGACCTGAGCCAAAGTCAGACGCTCAACCGACTGAGCCACCCAGGTGCCCCTTCATTGTGTATTTTAAGGACAGCTGATGCCAAGTTGGGAAGCATCTGGAACTCTAGATAGTTGTTCAAATGGCTGGTTGTCCAAATGCCTAGGTCAGAGTCACCAATGACGGGGGTCCACTGAAACGTTTGGATAGAGACCTGGATGACTAATGTCTGGGTGACTTGCTCGGAGGGGGGTCCTCATCTTGGGGTAGTGGGGATGAATCTGGGGGGCCAGATGTCTAATGTGGTGAGGGTCTTAAGCGGGTGGCCCAGATCCCAAGTTGGGATTGATTGAGTCTGCGTTTGCTTGGTTTAGGGGTGACTATCAGTCCCATTTCCTAGTTTGTGTTGAGAATTGGGGGGGTCACATGCTGAATGCTGTGGTAGCAGCTGAAGGCCCATGTGTCCAGATCATGAGTGATTTATCTTGGGTCCTCACGTTTGCTTAGGGTTCAGTGAGGAAGGTCTAGTTTAGGTGTGCCAACTTTGGGGCCCCTGATGCCTAATTTGGGGGTGCTGAGTCTGGGAGAATATTTATTTGGGGGGTAACTTGTGGAGTTACTGATGCTCATTTCGGGATGGCTGAGCTAAGGCCCATCTCCTTTATCCTATCATTTTCTTGGGCTGGAGGTTTGGGGTGAATGGGACTGGGGCCCAGAATCCTCATTTTGGGATGTTTGGGGCTGGGCTAGGGGGACAGTTCTTGGCGTCTCTGAGTCTGGGTTACTATTCAGGAGGCCTGGGGTGATCCAGCTCAAGGTAGAGGTCTGATGGGAGGAGTCTTGAGTCTGCATGGGGATTTCTGAAGGAGGGCGGGGTTCACATACCTGGTTTCTGGGTATCTAGGGGATTCTGAGCCTGGGGCCCCGAAGTGCTAAAGACTTGACCACTGTCTCTGAGGTCCCCAGCCCCAGAGCTGACGCCAAGGCTGGGTCCCTCCTGTGGATGTTCAAGGGGACAGTCCATTTAGGGGGTGACCGATTTGGGGGTGACACGCCTGGAATATGGTCTAAGGGGCCCCGGCGGGGTGGGAGCGGGGGCGCTGCGGCGCAGAGCCCGGCTTCGGGCCCCCGGGGCTGGCTGCGGCGGGGGGTTCCCGCGGGAAGCAGCNGTTCCGGAGACGCGGAGTCGGAGACCCGGGGAGGGAGCCGAGGGAAGGGTCCGATCACAGCCCAGGGAGCCCCCACCCTCAGCAGTGACTCAGCCCCTCGATCTCTGCGGGAGAGCCGTGGAGGGAGTGGGAGCCGAGGCTGAAGCAGTCAAGGTCCTCAGGGGTCTGAGGGAGAGAGGATGGAGCTGGGGGGAGGGGGGTGCCGAAGCCTGGCTCCGAGGGACAGGTGGGCTCGAGATGGGAACTTCTGGATCCTGAGAGAGGAGAAGGTTGGGGGGCCGGGACTCCTGGGTCCTGGGAGGCAGTGGGGGCTGGGAGCCAGGACTCCAGGGCCCTAGCTGGGAGCTTGGCACTGGGGTGGGGTGGGGGGGCTGGGTTGGGAGGCCCCTGATTGATTTCTGTTTACCGGCTGTCCCCGCGGGCGGAAGAGCGAATCGCGCCCCATCCATCAACAGGCTCGCAGCCTCCCTAATAAAAACATTTTACTCCTAAATGATCTCGAACTAATTAACTCAAAGTGTTAATTAAAGTTTGCGCAGACAGCATTGTCATCAGGGAGGGCGGTGGATCCATCTTCCTGAGAGAGAGACAGGGTTTGGGGGGGGGGGCGCATCTGGAGAAGAAGGGAGAGCTCCCCATCCCCCTCCCACGCTGATCTCGGCCCACTGCCCATCCCCACCTGTCCTGGAAGCCTCCCCTGGCCTCTCCCCGTGCGTCTCTGTCTCGGCTCTCTCTCGGAGTTTTTCTCTGTTGCTCTCTTTACCTGCCGGAGAACCTCCCGTCTCTGTCACTACGTCAGTCTCTGATCCTGAGTGTTTGTGTCTTTCTGCCCATCTCTTCTCCCTCCCCAGAACCCTGTCCCCCACGTAGCTCTTATTGCCCGTGAATGCGGAACCTTTTTCCATGTGTCTCTATGCGCCTTGGGACTGGTGTGTGTCAGAATCTGTATGTGGACATGCGTCTGTGTCAGAGGACACATGTGGGATGCGTGTGTCAGAGTGTGCGCGCGCACGTGTGTGTTGGAACTGGAGGCATGTGTGTGGACACGTGAACGTTCGTGTTTGTGCGTGCACAGGTATGCACGAGCCCAGGGCTCGTGTGTGCATCTGGGTGTGTGTGACCCGTGCTGACAGGCAGGCTGTGGGACTCCAGCAGGGAGTCCCTGAGACCGTGTTTGAGGAGCTCTGTGGGTAACCTTGGGACAGGGCCTGGGTCTCCTTCCCGTTTCCTCCAACAGGAGGGAGGAGGAGCAGAGTGGCAGGTACACTAGGTGAGTGAGTGACCAGGTGTGAATTCAACTGTGAACTCTTGAGCACGTGAGGGCAGCCCCTCCCTCCGCCTGCGGACAGGCCCGGCTCCCCTTCCCCCTTCCCCCCTTCCCTAGCCGGCAGCTGGCAGGGCAATGGAGCTGGGGCCAGGACAGGCCACCAGGCCATGGGCATCCATGGGGTGGCTGGCTGGGCGGCCCCGGTGTGAGCTCATACATCAGGGCTGACAGGCTCCGAAAGCCCCGGAATTAAAACCTAAATCGAATATTGATCACCCGCTCCGGCCGTGGCGCCCACTACGCCCCCCCCCCCAGCTCCCCGCGCTTGCTCCCTGCTCCCCTGCTCTCAAGCGGCACTACTGTCCTGTCTTTCTCTCTGTCTTTTTTGCCTCCTCTCTCCCCTGCTTCTCCTCACCCCAGCCCTACTTCTTCTGGTGACTTGTGTCTGTCCCCCGCAGGTGCCCTCGCAACCAGAGACAGGGAAAGAAATACGCAGAGACAGAGAGATCGAGATATATGTGGGTGCACAAAACAGACCTGGATCCGAAACAGTTAAACACAGACCCCAAGTCAGACCCAGAGCAAGAAGCATAGACACAGATGCAAGCAGACAGACTGATAGACACAAGCACACAGGCACCCACGGATAAAGTCACACACAGTCACACCCTTAAAAATCACATAGATACTTACACACAGATACTACACACGGCACGCACATAGAGAAAGTTACGCTCAGACACAGACAGGCAAACAGACATCCATAGGCGCTTGGAGTTACAGCCACACATTCAGGGTCACAGAGGCACATAGGGGTGTGACACACAGATGGAGAGACGGGCACAGTCACAAAGCAAGTTACAACACCACAGAGAAGAACAGAGAGACAGAAAGTACAACCGTCCATACAAGGCAGACAGACACACAGCTCCCAGTGGCAGAGAAAACACACAATCTCTCTCTCTCTCTCTCTCTCTCTCTCTCTCTCTCTCACCCTGGCCCCCTATTTCTATTCATCCTGACATAACAGCCACCCCCTCAGACTCACCCAGCCCAGGTGTCACCCATTCCTGGATCTAGAACCCACATAGAGAGGAGGCTCTCCCACCTCACCCCTCCTGCCCCAAACCAACACTGAACAGCCCCTCCATGCCCCCAGGGTCCTGAGCTGGTCCAAGAAGGGAGCTGGAGAGGAGGACCCCAGAGGGGACAAAAAGGGCTCCCCACCGGAGAGCGACAGGGACAGAGCCAAGGTCATGCTGCTTAGGCTGGCCCAGGGATGTGAGGTCCCAGTCTCAGACCACCTGTGGGATGGAGGCTGGACAGTGGGAAGAACTTCACTGGGCCCTGTGGGCTGGGGCCCCACAGAGTGGGCAGGGGCGCTGCCCCAGCCTCCACCCCCACCCCCAGGCTTCCCAGCTGGGGCGGGCGGCGGTGGAGGCGGGTGGTGGCGGCTGCCGGGGAGAAGATGAATCTTTCATGAGTGATTTGCGGCCGCCTCTTCTCGTCCCGTGTTGTTTAATGTTTCAATTTGGGCGAAAGCAAAACATTCAATCAGGCGGATTAAGTGCGTAATGCGTCTCATCGCTCAATCTGTC
>NW_027530624.1:480004-483715 GCF_008692635.1 Crocuta crocuta
GGGGGGAGATGAGGAGGGGGTGGCGGGCAGAGGCCCTGGCCAGGGGAGCCCCTTCCCCAGCTTTACTCCTAAGCTGTGCCTTGGGAAGGAAGCCCCTCAGCCTGGAGCCCCCACTGGGCCACAGTCTCCCCCAATCCTGGGTTCAGCCTCACCCCAGCACAGAACCACTTTCTCTTCCATCGTGGGGTGTCCAGTTGGCTTTTGGGGCCCTGGCTTCTCTGTACCCTTCTGTCCACCTGCCTCACTCTGTCTCTCTGTGTGTGTCTGCCTGTCTTTCTCTATATCCACATCTTTCTAGGTGGGTCATCCTCTTTCTGTCTGTGTGTCCCCCTGTCTCTCCATGAGTATCTGCCTATCTCTATCTGTGTCTGGACCTCCCTATCTACCTGTCTTCTCTCTGCCTGTTCCCTGGGCTTCCTCTTCCTTACATCTCCCTTCTTTAGAAGGCTATCCGCCAACCCCCGTCACACGGTCCTTCTGTCCACATGGCTCCTGTCTGTCTCTCCTGCTATCTGCACCCAAGTCGTCTCATCAGCCCGGCTTTTCTCTGTGTGACATTAGTCTGTACCTCCTCTGTCCCGACCCCTGATTCTGCCCCTTCACGTCCAGTCTCTCTCTCCCTTTCAGCCAAGATCTCAGTCCTCTGCCTGCCCAACTCTTGCTCCTGTCTGCCTACTCCTCTGTCCCCTGTTCATCTCTGTCCCTGTGTGCACCTGTCTCTTTGTCCATGTCTCTCTGTCTCTGTCTCTCTGTCTCTGCTCCCCTGTGGATCTGTCCCTCTGCCTTCCCTTGACCTTGTCAGCTTCCTGTCCCTGGCCGGCCCAATCTCCACGTCCACTAGGGGGCAGCAGGCGCAGGCTTTCTGGTGGGGAGGTTGATGCGATGGCTGAGGACCTTCCCAGCCAGTCCCACTACCTCTGTGCGGACCACCCCCGTCAGCAGTGTCCGTGCCAATCGGCCCCTCCTCCTCAGACCCAAAAGTCTGGGCCCCCAGCCCCTCCTCCCTCAGACTCAGAAGTTGGGGTCCCCAGCCATCTTCTCTCTCAAAACCCAGGGGTCCTATCCTTCAGCCCCTTTCCTCTTTTCAGGCAGCTGTGAGCTGCTGAGGGAGGGGTTGGGGTGGAGGTGGGGGGAGGAGACTTCAGCTGAGGGACTGGCAGGCACTAACCAGAAATGTTGTCACCACTGCCTGCCGCTGAGACCCCCGGGGCTGCAAGGCCAGGGACTCACAGTGTGTGCGGGGACGGGGACACACACAGACGGCTTCCGGGAAACACACAAGTCATCAGATTCAGTCATAGCATGCAAGGGCACACACACAGACAGCAGCGAACACAGGCACACACACCCCCAAACACAGCCCCCGGCGGACTCCAGGAGCCGGGCTCACACCCCAGGGAAGTTCAGGGACACGCACCACGCACTCACACTCCGCCTCAGCCAGCAGTTTGGGACTGTGACGCACACACCATTCAGAGTGACTTTGGGGGACAGCACAGGCCGGGCAGAGGCTCTCCCCATCTCTGCGTGTGGCCTCAGCCCTGGGACCTCTGCTCCACCCCTTCTCACCCGGTCCCTTGTCCCTAATGTCAGTGGTGCTTCCCCCCACCAGCTCTAACTTCCCCTTCCTGTCTCTCACTTTCTGTGTCTCTTCCCTCTGTTTCCCCAGCCTCTTGCCCTCCTTCCCTTTCTCTGAATTTGTCTTTGTCCACCTCTTTAAGCCTCTGTGGCAAGTCTCTACCATCTGGGCTTCTCTCAGAGACACTTTGTCTCTCTGTCATGCTTTCTTGGCCCCCCCCCGCCCCGAGTCTCTCTCAGAACGTCTCTCTCAGTCTCTGTCGCCCCTGGTAAGCCCCTGGTAACTGTGGCCTTTACGGTCTCTCAATTTGTCTCTGTGTCTCTGCACATCTCTCTGCCCCCGTCTCTCCGGGGGCCCCCCCCACTCTGTCTGTCTTCTCCCTATGTCTCTGTCTCTGTCTCTCTGTCCATCCGTCTCTCCCCTCTCTGCCCCTCCCGCCCTCCCCCCTCTCCCTCTGTCTCTCTCTTCGCCTCTCTCTTTTCTCTCTCAAGTGTTTTCAATTTTATTCTGAGTGGAATTAACTACCCCTGATGTCAAATTGCCGCCGAAATCGATAATAATATCTTTACAAAAGAGGATATTCTTCTCTCGGAGAACGGCCTCTGAAAAATGGAAAATTTAGTCGAAATTGATTCATTACTTGACACTTTATAGAACGGCTGCGTATTGATCGCACCTGTCATGTCCCATCTCCCCTAATCGAAGCTGAAGGCCGGCTCCGATGCCTGCNGTGGGGAGCAGTGGGGGAGGGGCAGGATGCCCGTCTGCTCTCCTCCTCCAGCTGACTTGCCTCCCCCGGGCTCTGGATTCCTTCCCACTCCCCACCACCTTGGGTGAGGCCTGGCCCAGTTTCAGTCGCTTCCCCTGCCCTCCTTCCCTCACCCCTCTTTACTGCCTTTCTCCTCCTCCTGTCGCTCCCTTCCTGGGTCTCCCCAGGTCCCTGAGTGACAGGCTCTGCCCTCACTGGGGACCCAGAGATGAATCAGACACAGGCCCTGCCCTCAGGGAGCCTCCAGGCTGTGGGGGAGACAGACCCANCTGCCCCCCCCCCCCCCCCCACCTCCCCCCCCACCTCCAGCCAGGCTCCATTGGCTCAGGTCCCACTTCCAGCACTAACTAAATAACAGGGGCAAGTGACTTCTGTGCCTCAGTTTCCTCATCAGTAAAATGGAGAGAATGCTAGTAACCGCAGCTACTTCATAGGGTTGTTATTGACCGAATTCAACCGGTTCATCTCTGTGCAGAGTTTGGGCCAGTTGCCTGGCCCCAAGCAATAACCATTGTCAATGTCATGGCTCTTGTAATTGTGCACCGACCCTGTTCAGTCCACCCCACTCTTGAACTCCCTGTGGTTCAGGGAGAGCCGTGCAGGGGGAGGGTCAGGGGGTGGATTCTTGAGGCGGATGGTCAGTTTACACCCATCCTGACTCCACCCTCGGTTGCCTTTAGCAGATATTTCCTGTGCCCAGAGACTCCTTGCAAGCTTTAGTCCCTGCAGAGGGGCCTTCTCACTCCCTGGGGGNAAAGAGCCTAACGGATGTTATAGACCCCAGAGGTGTTCTCGCCTTCATGGATAATAAATTCAGTCCACCAGGTGTTACCGGCAGGTGAGGGTGTCCTGCCTCTCTTTTCCAGGGGGCATTAAACACCCTGAGGGTGTTCTCTCTCAGTAGGGTATTAACTACAGTCGTCTGCTATTGCAGCCTCCCTGGGATGCTAACTACAGCTTAATGGTCCCCCTCCTGTGAGATGCTTCCTTCAATCAGGTAGGTGTTGGCAATACTGCTAACGAGCGCCGCCGAAGCAGCTTTGGTGGGTGTCACACCCCTCCCCGAGAAGGCTGTCCGGTCAGAACTCTCGCTTCGATTGAGTTCCTGCGTGCTCACAGGACGCGGCACACTCTGACATCCTCCTCACAAACCCCCCCACCCCCCGCCAACCGCCTGGGGCTCAGAGAGGGAACATAGACCGTCCAAAGATGCACAGCCCAGAAGGTGTTACCGAAATCAAGAAGGTGTTCTCCTGGGATGGGGTGGGAGGGGGGCGATTCTGAGCAGTCAGGTGGGTGTGTGTGCGTGCCTCTGGGCATGACTGTTCAGCCTATCTGGTCCTGGCCACCAAGGGCATCAGAA
>NW_027530624.1:483907-494422 GCF_008692635.1 Crocuta crocuta
GGGGGGGGGGGGGGTCAGCCATAACCTCTGATTAGGTGCCGTGAGCCCTTCACAGGTGTTACCTGTAGAGTGACACCCTGGGTTGCCCTCCTCAATCCCGGAGACGGGGGTTTAGAGATGAAGAGTGTGAAGGCCCTCTTGCTTGATGCTCTTTGCTGTCTTAGGGGTGTTTGCCACTAACATTCCAAGGATGTTCTACTATTTTCCAGAAGGCTGCTGCGTGCAGCGTCGTAAGCGGTGCCTTCCCAGAGGGTGGGCTCTCTGACGGAAGGGTGTAACGCAGGTCAATTGAGTTCTTTCGGCTCAGGTGTGCGTTCTCTCTCCCAGGTGTTCCTTCGGGCATTTAACAGCCATTAAATACATTCCAGTAGGTGTTCTCATGATGGCCTGACAGAGTTCTAGCTTTCCTGAACCCCCTGGAGGGTGTTGTTTCTCTCGTGAATGGCGTCCCGTGCAGATGAGGAGTCCTGCCTTCCAGGGGATGTTCTGGAAACTCCTCCTTGGCATTCAGAGCCAGAGGCTACGAAGGTGCTGGGTGGCTGTTCTCAGTTGGCTGGTTGCCACAGACACCCAAGAGGTTCAAGTCCAGCTGGTGAACTCTCTGCAAGGATGCTGTACACTGTCCAGGGTTGTTCTAGATGCTCGGAGGACCGGTGGCTTTCCTGAGGGGGTCTCCGGTGTGGCTTAATGAAGGGGCAGCGACACCCAGGGCAGGAGCTTCCTGCTGCCCCCCTGAGAGAGTGTGGGTCCACGTAAGAACAAATGAGGGAACTCTCATTTTCCAGCAGAATGCTTAGTATTTTGAACGGGATCATCTCGAAGGAGTGAGGTTCACGGAGAGGTTTATTTCGTCCTTGACCCAGTGGGAAGTGCTTCCCAGGTACGCTGTTTGCCTCCCTAGGAGGTAGCTGTCATTTTCGCCCTGTTTCCAGCTGAGCAAAGCGAGGCTCCTGCTTCCTAGCTCATGTTTAGATGCTTAGTAACTTGCCCAAGTGCATGGTGAGCGGTGGTGGAGCCGAGCCTGTCTGAAGTTCTCTCCGATCCTCTCTGGCCCCCTAGGTCCTTCAGTCTCACTCCCACCCCCGGCTCCTGCCCAGGTATCAGGGGGGCTGCTGAGATTTGCAGAGCTGCCCTGGCCGTGGCATATTCATTTGGGGACTGTTGTTTTGCCCTGGGACACTTTCCCTCTTGAGACAGGTGACTTCAAGGGTTGCTGTTCTCGGGGAGAAAGGGACCCTGGTGCTTGGGGGTGGGGCAGAGCCTGACCTGAGAACGGGAGAGAAAAATGGGGGCAGAAGCAGTGAGGGAAAGTGCAGGGGAAGGCAGAGGAGAGTGGATAATGAAGGCCATGGTCAGGCTAGGCCAGGGAGTCTGGAGGGGAGCTGTACTCTGGGGCTGGGGGCTGCTGCTCTCAGAGCCCCGAGGCCATGGCTCTGCTCTTGTTATTTCAATGGGAGCAGATCCAGGCTCTTCCCTGTCCCTGCAGGTGTGGGTGAGCGTGGGGCATGTGACGGGAGTGTCAGCGTGCCTGCCCTGCGTTCTCTGCTTGTCAGTGTGTGGGTCCATATGCCCTGGACATATGCCTTGTGTGTCACACAAGCCTTGTGTTTTCAGAGGTGGAGTGTAGCTGTATGTCGCCACGGTTCTGTGTGTCCAGTTTGTGGGTCAGTGATTCCGGGTCCATCTGTGTGAGTGAGTGTGTGTGTGTGTCTGCGTGTCCAAGTGCCCACTAGGCTATGTATCCCATGTATCCGTGCGTCCCTATGTCCGGGTGCCTGTGTGTCCGTGTGTCTGGGTCCGGTTTCACGTGCCCAGCAGGGGTCCAGGCCGCGTAGTTGCTACCTCCACCTCTTGCCCGCCGGTCGCTTAGTCCGCGCGTCCTCCTCGGGAGGGGCGGGGAGGGGAGGGGGGTATCTCTCTACCTCTCCACCCACCCCACCCCCACTCCCTCAGTCCCGGGATCGAACCTTATTTAGAGTCGCGATTCGACATCTGTTTTCAAATTTGATCAGCTCTGAACTTTATTTTCCGAGTTTGAGGAAAATTATATTCCATCGATCNGGTGGCCGGGGTGGGGGGCAGCGCCCAGCTCTGAGGGAGAGGGGAAGGGGGTCGGGGACACGGCTGGAGGTGTGCGCGCTCGGGACAGGGGCCCGGGACGCGGGGGGCAGAGGAGAGCGTGAGAGGTGCGGCCCGCAGAGACTGGGGTCTCTTTGGGAACTGAGGCGGACGGCACAGCTGAGGGGGGTCTGGACATTCGGGACTGGAATCCTGGGAGGTTTTAGAGGCCAGGACTGAGGGCTTGCAATTTGGGACCTGGGGGTTCAGAGCTAAGACACTGGCTATTTGGGGTTGAGAGCCGACTGGGGCTGGAGCCAGTATGTGGTGTGGACTTGTGAGGCTATGATCAGTATGAAGGTTTAGCGGGGCGTGGGGGGGAGGGGTGGGGGGGTGCTGGGAAGTCTGGATTTGGAGCTGGAGTTCAAGGCTGAGGGTTTGGATATTTAGCTCTGGATATTTGGGGTCTGGATATTTGGTGTAAGGGGGTCACAGGGCCTGTGGGAAGGACATTTGGGCCAGTAAATGGGTCTGCACACTTCGGGGGCTGGGAGCTCAGGTCTAGCCCTGACTTTCCAGGGCCTGCGTCCTTCTAGGGACAGGTGGCCAGTATGCTGCATGCCTTTTCTGTCATTCCACGACCATCCCAGGGCCATGCTGGGCCACCGCTGCCGTCTCTTCCCTGGCTGGGTCTCTCCTTACTGTGTTTCTGTCTCTTCCAGCATCTCTGGGTCCACCTCTAACTCTCCAAGAATCTGTCTCTCTGACTCTTTATCTCTGTCTTTTGGAGCATCTCTCTCTTCCTCTTTGGGTCCAACTCTTGGACTATCTCAGAGTCTCTGTGCCTCTCTCCAGGTCTTAGCATCTCTCTGTCTCTGCCTTTCTCTGTCTCTTGCTATCTCTGTCTCTGTCTCCCCCAGCATCTCTGTCTCTGTCTCCCCCTCGCTGGTTTCCGCTCAGATTAAGCCGGGGACCTAATTCCAGGCCCAGGATCGAATTTTCTGGCAACAAAGGGAAATAGCGAATCGATCGGTCGCTCCGGAGATTAAGAGACAAGCGGCGCGCGGATCTATCACGGCTAAACGGCCCCCCCGCCCGCTCCCCCTGCCCGGCCGGCCCGCCGAGGCCCAGACGCGCTCTGCATCGCCAAGCAGCCTCAGGAGCCCGGCTGCCCGGCAGGCCCGGCCAGCCTCGCTGAGCCCAGAGCTGAGTGCGTGAGCGAACTGCGTGCCCTGCCCAGGGCCGGAAGGAGCCCAGCCCAGGACTGGCCCCTGGGGAGGGGAGGGGAGGGGAGGGGCGGGAGGGGAGGGAGGGAAACCAAGGCAGCAAGCCACCCTGAAGAGCCATGCCACACACACCTGTGGCCTCAGGTAACACCGCTCACACCTGCGCATCAACACACCTGTCACATTAGCGTGTCCCCTTCAGTTCCCCACGTCTGGACCTCCAGGTAATGTTACTGTCCTTCTGCCTGTCCCCTGCAGGTAATCTGTCCTCTTCATCCATCCCTGTAGGGGTCACCTGTTTCCTCTCCCCTACTTTTACAGGTAACACGTGTCCCGTGAAACCTGCCCCAAAGGTGCCCATGATCTCTCGGGTAACACGTGTCCTCTCTTACCTGCGTCTCCAGGTAACACCTGTTCTCCAAAATCTGCCCTTTCCGTTTGAGTCCCTGCCTCTGTCTCACGCATGCCACACTGTCCCCTTCCTACCTGCACCTGCATTCCCCCACCCCCCAAGCTCCAAACTTATTAAACACACTTCTCACACATTCCTATTCACTTCTGCCTCTCCTCAAACAGTACCTGTTCCCCATATCTTCTCTCTCTCTCTCTCTCTCTCTCACACACACACACACACACACACACACACACACTCTGCCCTTTGCACGTAAGCACTCACCCGTGCATCCTTAGTCTGCCCCTCCCACCTCTCCTGTCCCATAACTTCCCCCTTCCAATGCTAACCTCCTCTGTCCACCCTCCTCCCTGTCCTTCAAGAGTCCCTTCCCACGCGTGTGCCACCTGACAACACACCTGCTTCACACCACGCTCTCTGCCCACACCTCACGCCCTCACACTCTCTCAATCCTTTTACCCGAAGATCCCTGCTTCCCGCTGTCTCTTCCACTTGTCAGTTCAGGTGACTCACCCCGGACGACAGGTGCACCCACCTACCCGCACCTGTCTCCTCACCTCGGCCGGCCTGATTGCTCCCACGAGCAGCGCACCCTGGGTACCCTGTGCACCCTCCTTCCCCGTGTCCCTCCCCTGCTGTGATGTCTCCTACGACAACCAGCCCTTGTCCTCCGAAAGTCCCCCGTCTCCCCTCCACACCTGCTGCTCCCGTTATGTCTGCCTCCTCACTATCTCTCCCTCCGCTTCTCTTTGTCTCGCACAACACGGCTTCTACGTACACATTTGGGCAGGGAATCTGTCCTTGGCCTCGGGTGTCTGCCTGGGTACCTGTGTCCCCACACCTGTCCCTCAGGCACTACCTGCTTCTCTTCTTTACCCACGTGAGCAATTTCCCATGTTTCCCACGCCCTCCTTCCTGCACGAGGTCACCCCAGGGTCCCTCCGTACCTGCCCCTTCCTCATCGTTCGGCCACAGCATCACCGGCTCCAGTATCATGTCCGCTCGCTCCTGCAGCAAACACGTACTGAGACTCCCACACCTGTCGCCTCCATCTCTCTCTGCTTTTCATGTCTTCACATGGGTCTCTGCCATACCCCTGGCCTCCCCAGCCTGTCCACAAGGGGAATGCCTGCTCCTGGCCACATTCTTGCCCCAACTTCGAGTCCCCTTCTTCCCTCTCACTGACATCCATGTACCTCTTGTCGTTTCATAGCTTTTTCTTTTATTATTTTTTAAATGTTTTTAAAAATTTTATTTTTGAGAGACAGAGCACGAGTGGGGAAGGGGCAGAGGGAAAGAGAGACACAGAACCCAAAGCTGGCTTCAGGCTCTGAGCAGTTAGCACAGAGCCCCATGTGGGGCTCGAACTCACGAACCTTGAGATCATGACCTGAGCCGAAGTCACTTTACCGACTGAAGCACCCAGGCGTCCTGATTTTTCTTTAAAAAAAAAAAAAGTAAGCTCCACGCCCAATGTGGGGCTTGAACCCAGGACCCTGAGATCAAGAGTCTTACACTGTACCTACTGAGCCAGCCAGGCACCCACCCCCACCCCCCAGCTTTTTCAGACATTGTGTACGCACCCCGCCCCTCTCAGCCATCTCCTCTCAGCTGCACTGTTCATGCAACCTGTCACCGAGAGCCTAACCTTCAGATCCCTCACACCTGTCTCCAGCCTGCCCCCCTCTGGAAATACCTGTCCCTTCTCACAGAACATGTCACCAGCCATGTATCTCCTCCAGGAACACCTTCCTTGCTGGGCACGAGTAACACCTGTAGCATTTGCTGAACCCACATGCCATCCATTCCCACACCGGCCCTCTGCATCAGTTCGGACCCCCCTCAAGCCAGAGGTTCTTCGACTTCAGGGTGCGTGGGAAACACAGGGGCTTCTGGAACACAGCCTCCCCTCAGCGGTTCTGGTGCAGCGGGTCTGGGATGGAGCCTGAGACTGCATTTCTAACAAGCCCCAGGGGCTGCTGGTCCCCGGACCGCTCCTTGAGTAGCACCTACCTATGTGGGCCATGTTCCCAGCTACTGCTGGGTGTGTGTTTTGGGTTTTTGTGTTTTGTTTTTTTTTTAATTAAAAAAAATATCTCTGCACCATAATGAGGCTCGAACTCACAACCCGAGACCAAGAGCTGCACGCTCTTCTGACTGAGCCAGCCAGGCACCCCATCCAGCTACTGCTTATTCAGCCTGTCTCGGTGGCAGGCAGTGTTCTCTGTTCTTTCTCACCACAGTCTCCTTTGCTCCTCACAAGGCCCCTGTGAGGCAGGTACTTCCTCTTATCCCCAATTGACGGAGAAGGAAACTGAGCCCAGAGAAATGCAGTGATTTCTTTGCGGTCCCAGGAACGGGTAGTTCTTGGAGGCCAAACGACTGCAGTCATCCAGGGGTCCTTGCCTCCCACACCTGCCTTCAGGTGACCTTCCTCCACAAATGTACCTGTCCGCCTTGTCACTTCCGCCACACTTGTTTCTCCATGACCCACCAGGCCTCCGGCTCCCCAGCCTCACCGTCTCCCTCCACCCCTGCCCCCGGACATGCCCCATCTCCCAGCTCGTACACCTGTCATACACCCGCTCTCTGGGGCCAAGCTTATCATCCGCGTCCTTACCCCCACCCACCCTCTGAGCTGCCTGGAGCCAGCGCAGCCCCTCCCATCACACTCCCCTTGCCCTGCGGAGCTACCCGTCTCCACACACGCTTCTCCCCCAGCCTGATTCCTCTCTGCCCACCCTGCCTTTGCTTCCTCTATTCTGTTTCTGTCTTCGAGTCTGAGTCTCTGTCTCTCTGTGTATCTCTGTCTCTCTCTGTCTCCCTCCCTCTTTGTTTGCTGTGTTTCTCCACCTCTATCTCTCTCCATGTCTCTGTATCTATCCTTATCTCTTTATAGCATCTGATTTTCTTTCTCCGTGTCCTGGACTCTCTGTCTCTGTCTCTTTCTCAGTCTGTCTCCTCTCTCCTCTTCTTTCCCTGTCCCTTGTTCTCTCCTCGGACAGTACAGGTTTGGGGGGGGGGGTTTGAAGTCATGCTGACCCACGTTTGAGTCCAGGCCTCACTGCTCACCCTCGTGGGACTTTGGCCAAGTTACTTTCCCTCTCTCAGCCTCAGTTTCCACATCTGTGAAATGGGCATCCCGGCAGTTGCTACCTCCCAGGTTGTGTGGTGACGATGGGGTGGTGAAGGCCAGGGGCCACATAGGGGCTGATCTTCCCTCTGTGGCTCCCTCTCTGTTCCCATCTCTTCCTAAGGGCCGCGGCCCCACCTGGCTGTCAGCGGGAGTACGTGTGGTGGGGGAATAGAGAGAGAGATGGGCAGAGGCGTCCAGGCCAGGGCCTGGGCATGGGACCCGGTGTGGGGCTGGGGACAGGGATCGATCCGCCTCGGCGGCAGTGCGCGGGCCAGGATTGCATCTTGTCACAATAATTTATTGCTCTCATCCTGTCTGATCGATGGAGCTGAATTAGCACCGTGCGATGCCCCTGGAGCCCCGAGCCTCCCCCAGCCTGGCCGGACCCCGGCCCTTCTCTGTCCCTTGTGGGACCCCCTGAAGCCCAGGCACCCGGCTCCCACTGGCCCGGGCCCTGCACCTGGCCCCAGGCTCTGGCCCTGTCCTCTGTTCCCTGTTTCCCTGTCCCCCTTCCCCCCTTCCCTTTTTGCCTCTGTGTTTGCCTTCCTGGGTCTTTGACCCCATTCATCTGTTCCTCATTTTCTCTGACCCTCAGTCACTCCTCCCCATTTTTGTTCCTCATCAGTTTCTCTGTCCCCCTCTACTCCTCTGTCCCAGGCCCCCATCTGCTTGTACCCCCTGTCTCCATCCCTCAGTGTTCCTGTCCCCCTGTCTCTGCGCCCCCTGACCTCCTTCATCTCTGCTCCTTGGTCTCTGGCTTTCTGTCCCTTTGACTCCCTGTCTGTTCCTCTGTTTCCCTGCCTTGCTTCCTTTGACCTGAATTTCATTTAAACCCCGTTTCCTGAGCACATACTTGGTGCCAAGCCCCACGAACAGGACACGCGGTGCCCCCGCCCCTGCCTCTTGGCCATCACAGCCCAGAAGGGCTCTCTTGGACTTGGGCCACTGGGATTCAGTGGCCACACTTGCCTTCAGCTTTCTGTCCCTCCACCCCTCCAGCACCACCGGAGCACAGTCCTATGCCTGCACGTCCCTCACTGTCTCTGATACAAGGCAGTCGGGGTGGGGCCTGGGGTGTGGGGATGAGACAGGGGAGGGAGCCGGGACTGAGGAGCCTGGGGAAGAGGTTGGGGTTCAGAAAGAGGCAGCAGGTGGGACCTCGTCAGATGGAGGTGAGAAGCAGGGGCAGGGTGGGTTTGGGGGTGGTGGTGGTAGCCAGGAGCTGGGTCAGTGCCCCCCCCCCCGGACGCTGAGCCCCGANCCGCTCCTGCCTCCTCTGCCCCTGCAGCCCCTGCCCTCCTGGCCCACCCCTTTCCCTCTGCCCTAATCCCTCAATTTTCCGCATCTCTGCCCCTCCTCTCCTTCCTCCCTAACGGGGTCCCTCCTTGCAACAGCTTTCTTCCTGACCTCTGGCTCCCTGATTCACTTTGTCCAAGCGGCTCTGACTCGCTCCCCTTTTCCGGATTTCCCTAACTCATCCCATCCCCCCCCCCTTCAGGGTCTTGTTCCTTCCTCATCTTTGCAGGACTCTCTGATCTTTTCTCTGTGTCTCTCCCATCTCTGTCCCCATCTGTCTCCCGGTAGGTATTGCTTTGTGCTTGTCTCTGTCCCCCACCCTCCCTCTCTGGGTGTCTCTCCTTCTCCCTGTCCCCCCCCGTCACCCCCTCCCAGTGCTTCCTCCATCTCTTGGGGTCTCTGAGGGAAAAGGCAGGGGGTAGGGAAGCAGCCTGAGCTCTGGGTCCACATCCGTGGTTGCGCCTCCGCCCTCCGTCTCCCCTCCCCCAGTGCTGTTTGGTAGGCGGGGTGCGTGGCACTGCGGCTCCCACCTCCCCGGGGACGCTCTCCCCCCTACCCCCCAACTGACACGGTTCCGCGTGCTGGCCACAGCCCCAGGGATGTTCGTGCAGAGACTGGGACTCAGGGAGCGAGAGAGACCGAGACCGAGACCCCAGAGACACGAGCTAGAGGGAGAGACAGGGAGAGAGGGTGGGTGTGAGGTCTCCATTGCTGGCCTGTCTTGATGCCTCTCACCTTCCCCAAATTAGTGCCTCAGACACACCTCCTCCGGGCTGGGAGGCTGGTGGCTTGTTTGTCTGCCAGCCTGTCCTTCTAAGACAGCATAGCCTCAGTAGAGATGTGACCAGTGTGTGTGCCCGCGTGTGTGCATGCGTGTGCACACGTGCAAGCTACTACAACTGTGTGTGTGACACTGCGTGGGGGGGCGGGCTTGATTGTCTTTTCACGTGGCTGTGACTTGTGTTGCAGTACATGTGGACATGACCTGTGGGGACGTGTGTGTCCCCGGGCACAGGTGACTAAGTGTGGGGGCAGGAGCCCCTGGGGCTGGGAGAAGCCGTCCGAGCCGTGTCTGTGAGCCCTTGCGTGACTGTGTGTGATGCTCAGCTGTGAGCACCTTGTGGTGTGACTGTCCCCAACTCTGGAGTTGTGCCGTGTCTGGACTTCCCAAGCTGGTTGGCGTGTCCGAGTGACCAGGACAGCCCATGCCTCTGAAGGCGAGGAGACGAGAAGGCTTGGTCCAGGGGAGGATGGGGGAGGGACAAGTGGGTGCCACCCCAGGAGCCGGGCTGGTGAGTGTGGGTGTGAGAGACACAGTGAAGGAGCAGCTGTGGGCTGTGGTCTCAACTCCCGTACCCCCCCCCCCAACCCCGTGCGTCAAAACGGGTCGTGTGAGCCTGTGTGGCGGTGCGTTTTGTGTTAAGGAGTTGCTGTTGTGTCTCTGAGCCTGTGGGCTTGTGTCCGAGTCTGAGAGCAGACATGAGGCGGTGTGTGTGTGCCCTGAAGAGCGTTGAAGGCTCTGTGCACTTGGGATCGTGTATTTACGCGTGACTGTTTGGTGGTGCGTGTGTGCCCTGCTTTTGTGAGCCGGTACCCCAGCATACGTGGGGCCGTGTGGCTGGTGGCGCGTGGACACCGACGTGTGTGCTGCTGCTGTGTGTGTTTTGTGTATTCTGTGGGTCTCTGTGTCATGGGAGCCTGCATGCTTCTGTTGCTGTTTTGTGTGCCCGTGTGGGGATGAGCTAGCTCTCAGATGAGCCAGCCTGTTGTGGGGATGACAGTGTGCGGCCTTGAGAGAAGTAGTGAGCAGTGTGTGTGTGTGTGTATATGCATGCGTGCACATGTACGTATGCACGCACACACACCCAGCACAGAGACACCCCCCAGGGTCAGGCTCGAACATTTGGCTGATGTAGGGGTGGGAGTGGGGGTGACCTTGGGGACTGGGGGGGGGGCAAGTCCAGGCAGGAAGGTCCCTGTCACCTTGCTGACCCGGTCCTCCCCGGGACAGCCCCAGAGGTCTGCTTGCTGCCTGCAGTGAGACTGCCCTTGAACCTGTGTGCACACGGATGTGGACAGGTGCGTGTGAGAGCGTGCGCACACATAGTGTGCGACGGCAGACAGCTGGGCTGGGAGCAGCCCGACGGGACAGGGTGCGTGGCGTGCAAAGTGTGCCAACTGGCGGGGGCCTAGGGAGGCTGTGCAGGAGTCTGTTGTGTGTCTGTTGTGTGCACAGATGTGTCCTGCGTGGGCGTGTGGCATGAGGAGGGGGATGTCCCCGGGGTGGGTGCAGACAGAGAGTCGGGTGTGTGTGTGTGTCCAGGCGTGATGTGTATGCCTGTGTGTGTGCGCGTGCGGGGGCGGCGGTGGGAGAAGGGTCTTGGGCC
>NW_027530624.1:494464-496594 GCF_008692635.1 Crocuta crocuta
CTTAGAGAAATCAAAACAACTGGTTAAACCCCAGCCCAGGGGGCCGGGGTGATGGGGGGCGAGGAGACAAGAGGCGAAGAGAGATGTGGAGAGGCAGAGACGCCCAGAGACAGAGACGCCCCAAGACCGAGACAAGAGACCCAGACCCTCAGAGACAGAGATACTCGGAGCTACAGGCAGACAGAGAGACGGAAGGACAGAGAGCTCCGTGAGAGACCCCGCCAGCCCCTGGGCCTGAAGGAGGCCGGAAGCCCCATCTGCAGAGAGAAGGCGGCAGACGTAGGCCTGAGCCCGGGCCCACTTGACACACGCAGACGCGCCGGAGAAGCACAGAGGGCCGGGTGGACAGACAGCTGGACGGATGGCGGCTTCACCTCCCAGTGCCCACCTCAGCCCGACACGGCCCGTCACCCAGTTGGCTTTTGGGTGCGAGCGTGCTGCTGTGTGGGCTGGTGCGTGTGCGTGTGCACGTGCGCGTGTGTGGTCTCAGTGGCTGGGTTGGTGCCACATGTGCATCTGTCACCATGTGGGTGTGGGAGCACACGCGCACCCAGGGTCTCCGGGGCTTGCCTGTGTGACACTGTGTACTTTTATGTCCCCTGTGTGTGACTGGCTTGGCCGTGCCGGTGTGTGCGGGTGAGTGTGGCACCGGGTCGGTGTGGGCTCGTAGGTCTGGACGGCTGCATCTGTGACCCTCGGTGCGTCACTGTGCATTTGTGATTGGGTATTTCTGCCCACGATTGTGTATCTTTGTTTCTGTGTGCAATGAAATTGGTGTGTTTATCTCTAGACGGGTGCGTGTTTCTCTGTGAATCTCCGTGACCATCATGATGTGTGTGTGTTTGTGTGACTGTCACGAGCTGTGTGACTATTTTGACCTGCGTGTCTGTGTGTTGTGGGTGACACGGGGGTCTGCGGGCCGGGGGTGCGGTGTGGGTCTGTATGGAGTGTGGTGGTACAATTTTCCTGATGTGTGCGTCACGTGTGGGTGTGTGGTGTGTGGCAGTGGGTGTGTCACAGGGTTGACAGTGTGTCTGTGTGCTGTGTGGGGCAGCATTGGATGTGTGACTCTGTTGGCCTTTGTGCGGTGTGCCATGCACGACAGCCTGGTTGTTGACAGTGTGTGATGTGTTGTGTGACGGCGTGGTGTGTGTGTGACCCTGTGGACCTACGTCAGTGTGGGCTGTTGTGGTGTGTGTGGGTGGTGTGGTGTGTGTGGTTTGGTCGATGCGTGTCTGTGTGTGGGGTGTGTGTGTGTGTGCGCGCCCGTGCGCGCACCCTCACGCCTGGGCTGGATTGTGGGTCTGTGTGACTGCTTGGCGAGGGGAGGAGGGAGGCAGCGTCTGCCTGCCCAGCCCCTCTCCACACTGCTACATGCACACGCACACACACACTCCGTGTCATGCTGCAGGCGGTGGAGATGGGGGGCGGGGGGGGGGTGTGGAGGAAGCAAAATAAAATTAAAAATTAAAGCTTGCCCGGAGTCCCCATCCGCGCGGCGCGGACCAGCGGGGCGGGGCGGGGGGCTGCAGCAGCTCCCCCTCCACAGCTATGGGGTCTGGGGCCGGCTGTCCGTCTGTCCAGCGTCCTAACAGGGCCCCTGCCTGGCCCTGCAGCCCCAGCCCCGCAGGCCTGTTCCTTCCACCGGTCGATCAGCGATCAATGGGGCCAGGGGGGCGCCAGGGGCAGGGCGAGATCAAAGGGACCTCAAGAGACGGACACTGGGACGGAAACAGAGACGCAGAGACAGTGATAGAGACAGAGGTGGAGAGACAAGGATGTAGGGAGGAGAGATGTGGAGACTCAGAGACATAAAAGAGCTGTGTGGAGACAGGGAGACGTGGGGACCCAGAGAGAGACATGGGGACCCTGAGATGTGGCACTGTGGACCCCGACAGTCAGGGCAGGGACCCAGTCCCCGTGGGCCCGACCAGACAGAGACGGGGACAGAGAAGGGGCAGGCAGAGATGGCGAGACGGCAGAGACGCGCGAGAGATGCGGGGGGGAGCGTGGGAGCAGGGCCCGGAGCGCCGATCCCACGGCTCCTCGTTATAACGTGTCCGGAGGAGGCGGCGGGGAGTTGAAAGCGTCGGGAAGAGAAATCAAAACCAACACGGAAATGAGATGGCC
>NW_027530624.1:496739-498252 GCF_008692635.1 Crocuta crocuta
CCCGAGGGAGGTGGGGGGGCAGGGGTTGGGGAGAGCAGGTGGAGAAGGATGGGAGGAGACCCCCGGGTTGAGGAAGACCAGGAAAGAGAGAGAAGAGAGATGAACGGAAAAGAGATGATGGGGAGACAGAGAAGGGGAGAGAGAGGAGTGCGGAGAGGGGTGGGGAGAGACAGGGAGGGAGAGCAACAGAGAAAGTTGGGGAGATTGGANCCTCCTGGGTGCCCGTGGGGACCCGATAGGTCCGGAGGGAACAGGCCATTTGCCAACTCTTGTCTGCTGTCCGAGGGGTGAGGGGGGGCTCGTGGGGAGCAGAGCGGCTGTGCGGGATCTTTGGGGAGAGCAGTGTCCGAGANAGGGGCTGAGAAGCATGGAAGGGGGAGGATGTGTGTGAGGGGTGGGTGTCTGACAGGAACAGATGTCTAAGGGTATGGATGTGGGGGGGTGTCTGGTAGTGGGGGTGTTGAGGGGGAGGGGCTGTCAGAAGGGCGAAGGTTCGGAGGGACGGGTGAGGAGGGGATGCAGCATCTCAGGGAGATGGGGTATTTGAGGAGAGGGGTGTCTGAAGTAGAGGTCTGAGAGAGAGGACCTGAGGGGGAGGCATGTCCAGGGAAGAAGGGGTGTCTGAGGGGGGAAATATGTCTGAGGGGGGATGTCTGCAGGAGGAGGCAGATGTACAGGGGCACGGGTGTCTGAG
The DNA here is from genome assembly GCF_008692635.1 of Crocuta crocuta. Lineage (NCBI taxonomy): Eukaryota > Metazoa > Chordata > Mammalia > Carnivora > Hyaenidae > Crocuta > Crocuta crocuta. The sequence continues at coordinate 497,434 of NW_027530624.1, forward strand.
GGGGGAGGCATATCCAGGGAGGAGGTGGTGTGTGAGGGGTGCTGTTTGGGAGAGGCAGGTCTAAGGGGAAGGAGTGTCTAAGGAGGTTGTCTCAAGGGGAGGCATATCCAAGGAAGAAGGGTGTCTGAGGGGGACTGTGGGGTGAGGGGAGGCAGATCTAAGGGGAAGACATATCNAGGCAGATCTAGGGGAAGGGGTGTCTGAGGGGGGCTTTCTGGAGGGAGGCAGATCTAGAGGGAAGTGGTATCTGAGGGAGCTGTGGTGGGGGGCAGATCTAAGGGGAAGGGGTGTCAGGGCTGTGGGGTGAGGGGAGGCAGATCTAGGGGGAAGGGGTGTCTGAGGGAGCTGTCCAGGCTGGAGAAGGCAGGTGCAAGTGCTAGGGGTCTGAGGTCAGGGAGGAGCATCTGTGGGGTCCCTCCTGCAGGGTGCTGGGGTCTGCTCTGAGGGGGGGGCGGGCCCATTCTGGCACTCTCTGGGCCGGCAGATGAAAGCTGGGGGCTACTTGGGAGCTAGATGAGCCAGCCCGGGGGTCCGCTGGGCGGGCCAGGGGGTGGGGGCGAGGTTCAGAGCGAGACAAATCTGGGGCGGCCAGATAGAGAGACAGAGACCCAGAGACGCTGAGCCGGATGAGAGGTCAGGCGCGAGCCGGCCGGGGAGGCGGCGGCAAAGCTGGTGCAGGGCGGGCGGGTGGCGAGCCGGGGAGTGGGAGCAGCGGGGAGGGAGGCCGGGGGCGACGTGGGTAGTGACTGAGGCACAGAGTGAGGACGAGGCTGCCGGAGGAAGAGGCTGGGAGGCAGGGTCGGCGGGACGTGGGGGGGG
>NW_027530624.1:498494-502618 GCF_008692635.1 Crocuta crocuta
GTGCCGGGCCGGGGGGGCCCCGGCGGCCCCCCCGCCCCACTGACCCCTGTCTGTCTCTCCTGCCTGTCCCCGCGTGTCTGTCCCGGCCTCTCTGCAGGGCTGGCTCCACCATGGACTGTAGCTGCGTCTCCGACCTTCTCTTCGCCCCGCCTGCCCTGCCGGCTCTCTGGACCCCCGGTAACTGGCCCACTGGCCCGGACCTCCCGCCCCTCCCGGCCAGCTGGCTCCTCCTTTCTGCACCTCTTCCTGTCCTCCCTCCTCTGTCCGGGTCTGTCACCGCCCCCTGAATGCAACCCCCTAATGAAAAACTTGGCTAAAAACTTCACAGCCAGATGTCCCTGCCACCTCCTGCTGGGCCGTGTGGGTCTTTGGAGGGTAGGGGAGGTTTCGGGGTCCGAGAGGGACAGGATCCTGGGATCCAAGGTCCTGGGGTCTCAGCCTGCTCCCACCCAGGACCTTTGGGCAGAGAGGCAAGGATACTGCAGACACACAGGCAGTAATGGAGCGGGGCCGGGGACCAGAGGGAGCACCCAGCCAGGCGCAGGTGGACAAATGGACAGGGACTGCCTGGCCGGGGGACGCGGAGAACGGCCCAGCCAGCCGGAGCCCTGGGACAGAGGACGGCTTGCTCAGAAGTGGACACTCAGAGCTGGGGATGTGGACAGTAAGACTGGCTTGGACGTGCATTTGAGTCCAAGTCACACGCCCCACAGATGGGGAGTGCCTGTGTGTGCGTGTGTGCACATGTGTGTGCGCATGTGTAGACTGGGACTCTGTGCCTGCTTCTTTGGGGGCTCAGAGTGTGTCCTTGCGTCACACATCAGTGCTTCTGGAAGAAGGGGTCCCACTGCGAGAGTGAGAGTGCAACATCTGTCTTTGTGTGAGCTGGCGAGCCTGCTTGTGCATACACGCACACATGAGGCTACCCGAGTGTTGCTGGGCGGGCCGCGTTTCTTTGGGACATCGAGCAGAGCATGCCTACATTTTAGGATTGGGGGTGTCTTCGGGCTTGCCAAGTACGTACCTGCCTCGGGGCATGAAGAGCTTTCCACCATTACTTCCCGGTGTGCGTCATGGGCCAGAAAGGTCTCCGTGCCCTTTGGGCTGCGTGGGTGGGTGTCCCCAGGCCTCTGTGTTGGTGTGTGTGTGTGTGTGGTGGGGGAAGGGGTTCTTGCATCTGTGTTGTCCCTGAGTGTGACTGAACCTGAGGGGCTGTCACAGTGTGTCTGTCTGTAGGCTGAAGTTGCGGGTCCTTTCTAGTCGTGTGTGTGGGTCCCGGCAGGTACGATCTGTTTGAGCAGACGTGTTCGAGGGCAGGTGGTGATTCCGGATTGGGTTGTGTATTTGCAGGTGTACGGCCAGTTGTGCTCTGTCCCCTTGGGGGTGTGTGTGTGTGTGTGTGTGTGTGTGTGTGTGTGTGTGTGTGTGTGTGTGTGTGTGTGTGTGTGTGTGTGTGTGTGTGTGTGATGCAGCAGCGGGTGTGGAATGGGCCAGAGCTCATGAGCTGATCGGGCTCCGTCATCTGAGGTAAGGAAGACCCAAAACAAAATTGAGAGAAAAATTCTCCCTTCAGGGAGGAAACTGCCTGGCCTGAGCCTTCGGCAGGAAGGCGTTAGCACCCGCTTTCACGCACCAGGAGCCTGGGTGGGACCCTGCTGCTTCTTGCCTCCTACCGCTGAAATTTTACTAAGCCAAAGAGGGCAAGGACCTACCCTGGGCCCCCACAGCAGGTAGATATGTGGCCAGTCTCCCAGCTTAGCTTTGTTTTCCTCCCATTCTTCGGTCTTTATAGGCTAATCCTGCCTTCTATTCTCATGCCTGGCCCTGGGGTCTCTGAGGGTGGGGGGGGGGGACAGAGGGAGTAGCCCAGGATTGAGCACAGAAGCGGGCCCAGGGCCTTCTGGATGGGAAGGGAGGCTTAGGGGGTGGGCAAAACCCTCCCCTTTCCATCCAGCTGCTTTGGCACATCTGGACAACAAGGTGCAGGACCCTTGTGTGTGTGACGTGTGCTTCGGAGCGGGCTGCGGGTGTTACGGAGCGCAGGGGCCCATGGGGGCTGGGGGGCTGTCCTGCACCCATGGCCTCAGCCTGCGTGCCTTTCAGGGTGACATGCGTCTCCGTGCTGCACTCAGTGGTTCTACCACACGGTGTGTTATCTCGGCCTTTGGGGTCCTGCGCACCTATTGTGGCTGTGTTGGTAGTCGGTCCTGGTTCTGAGGGGCCTGAGAAGATGTACGATTGTGTGTTGGGACAGATGGCCGAAGCTGGGTATCTGGTGTGCCTGCCGTGGTGGCGGGTTGTGGGTGAGATGCCCCAGCAGGAGCGCAGCCCTCGGGGGCGTCTGTGTCCCACGGTGTAGCTGGGCATCCCTTGAGTGTGAGGGGACATGTGTGTGAATGCGTGCTGTGGGTATACGCTTATGCACACTGCTCTCAGACCGACAAAGCCAGACATGGGACGGGAGACGTGTAAATACACGGACAGGTGCAAAGATGCACGTGCACATGGGCCTGGCCTGGCCACGCCGGGGGGGAGGGGTGGTCAGTGGAGGGCTTCGGGGAGAGATGGAGCAGGGGGCAAGGGACAGGGAGGAGGGAACGCAGCAAGGGTCAGGGGTGTTCCAGAGAGCAGGAGGCCAGGGGCTTCCCAGGGCAGGGCAGGAGGGGGCAGCAGGAGGGCTGTGCGTGCGTCAGGAGAGCCCTTCCCTGTAAGGCGCCCCCTCCGTTTCTTCCCCATGGTCGAGGCCACAGGAAACTGATCCCTCCCACCTCTACCCTGGGGCACGGAACCTGGCAGACTTGTACCAAGGTTGAGGCTGAGGCTAGAGGTGCCACCCCAGGGTCCCTGGACAACTGAGTTCTTGTCTACCATTTGGCCAGACGGGGGACTGGACACCAGCTGGGGTCCAGAGAGTAGAAATTGGGTCCCTACAGACGTCAAGGGGTGGGTAGCTGGATGCTCATCAGAGGCTGGGAGTCCAGGGAAGACCAGGTGCCTCTTGGTCCCTGAGTCCAAGCAGGACCTGGAGCCCTGGACTCGGCGTCCTGACCCGGGGCCACTCCCCTGCCTCCTGTCCCCAGGGTTTGCCTTCCCAGATTGGGCCTACAAGCCGGAGTCGTCCCCTGGCTCGAGGCAGATCCAGCTGTGGCACTTTATCCTGGAGCTGCTGCAGAAGGAGGAATACCAGGGTGTCATCGCCTGGCAGGGGGACTATGGGGAATTCGTCATCAAGGACCCCGATGAGGTGGCTCGGCTCTGGGGCATCCGCAAGTGCAAGCCCCACATGAATTATGACAAGCTGAGCCGGGCCCTGCGGTGAGGAGGGGTGGGGAGAGGCTGCCTGGCACCTTGCCCTTTCTCCCCTCCCTGTCCCTCTGGACCCCCACCCCCTGGGGGCTTGCCCTCAGTCTCCTGGGGCAGAATCCCTTGGACCCCACTGCGCAGGGATCTGCATGCAGTAGCTACTATGATTACTTGTGAGTGGACGGGAAGCAAGGAGGAAGGCCGGAAGCCAGGATCCCAGCCCGCTTCACCCTTTCCTTGCCTTGCGACCTTAGGGGACTTCTGTGAGCCTCAGTTCCCCCAAACTGTAGTGCTCTGTGCCTGGGACAGAACATGAGTTAGGGGCCCCTGCCCAGCAGTCCTTCATTCTTCTCCCTACAGCTACTACTACAATAAACGGATTCTCCATAAGACTAAAGGGAAGAGGTTCACTTACAAGTTCAACTTCAGCAAAGTCGTGCTTGTCAACTACCCACTGTTGGATGTGGCAGCAGCCACCACGGGCTCCCCACTCTTGCTGACCCCAGGTCCTTTTGGGGGCACCCCTGGGCCAGATGCTCCTCCCCTTACCCCTGAGGTGAGTCAGGGACACTGAGGTCCCAGAACTGGGCATCTGGTGCCCCCTCCCGTCATCAATCCCTGGGGACGGGGCAGCCAATCTGAGCAGTGCTCCCCTCCCCCCTCGCCCCCAGACCCTGCAGACCCTGTTCTCTGCCCCTCGCCTGGGAGAGCCAGGGGCCCGGGCGCCCCTGTTCACCCCTGAGACAGACAAACTGCGTCTGGACAGCCCTTTCCCGTTCCTGGGCTCCGGTAAGGGCCTGTGGATGCTGGTGCCGACTATG
>NW_027530624.1:502623-504091 GCF_008692635.1 Crocuta crocuta
GCTGCATGTGTTTGAGGGGAAAGGACAGGCAACGATGGGGAGAGACAGGATGCAGGAAGGAGGCCCAGGGCGAGGTTGTGTGTGCATATGTGTTTTAAAAGCTACAGGAGGATTCGTGGAGAAGCAGGGAGGAGGGAAACTAGAGAGGGGATGGCTGGGGAGAAGGGCTCTCAGGGGACCAAAGGAAGGTTGTGACCAGGGAAGAGCTGGGGGCGACCACAGGGTGGAGGGCGGCAGATGCTGCGTGGGGGAGAGGGGGAGAGGGGGAGAACCGGGTGGAACACGCAGGGAGGCGTGCCTGGCCTGACCCTCCGTCCCCTGTACTCACCAGGTGCCACTGGCTATTCCAAGCCCCCTGGCCTGCTGGGTCCTTATGGCCGCACCTTCCCAGAGTACCCCTGGAACTTTAACCCGTACCTGACTGGCCCCTTCCCCAAGCTACCCCCCTCTCTCTACCCCCCACACTTCTACCCCAACCCTCTGGCCGGTTCCCTGGGCCACCTGCCCTCAGCAGGGGCCGGGGGAGGCCCCACGCCTTCACCCCTGCTGGCTGCGACGGGGGAAGGCCTGGGCTCTGAGCGCCCCTCAGGCCTGGTGGCAGCTCCTCGCCTGGCACTGCCCGGAGCTGGGGGTCCAGAGACTGCGCTGGGCGGAAAGGAGGACAGCGACTCGGAGCTGGAGATCACGGACGTCAGCGGCTGCAGCTCTGACAGTGAGGGCGACGAGGGCCTCCCTGTGGCCCCCAAGTCCAAGGCGAGCAAAGGGGGGCTCAGCAGCTGAGCCAGTGTGGGGTAAAGGATTCTGCCAGGGTGGGGCTTGGGGGGCAGCCTCTGCCGTGGTCCAGTCTGCCCCCCACCCCCATGTCCTGCCCAAGGCCAAGGAACTGCCCTCAGCCCCTCCCAAGACCGCCACGTGGTGGCCCACCTTCTTCCCTAACCCTGGGTTGGGGTCTCACCTCCCCTGTCAGAGGGGGAGGGAACTGATGGTCTCCAGCCTCCTTCCCAGGCTCCAGTTTGAGGGGGGTCCCCACCTGGCCCCACTCCCAAAGTGCAATATGGCGCCCAGCCTCTCCTGTCCACCCACCCCTGTGCTGTGACCTGCGTGTGTGTTCGGCCATGTCTGCCCTTGTGCCAGCCCCAGTCCTGACCCCCGCCCCACACAGGCCCCCTGGGGACAGGGAGCTCAGAGCAATAAACCCGCCCCCAGCCCCTGCCCAGGAGGGCCCCCTCCCCACGACCCCCAACAGCCACCTCCAGAGAGTTTACTACAAAAATAAAAGAACGGAAAGGAGTGTGAGATGTGGGGGAACCCAGCGTCATGGGTGACAGTGGGAGCTCAGGGTGTGGGACGGGGTGGCTGTGGGAGTCTCTGGTAAAGTACAGGAATTAAGAACTGGGGAAAGGAGGGTGATGCCAGACAGTCCAGGAGGGTCCAGAGGCCACCCCAGGGCACCCCCCCCCCCCCCCCA
>NW_027530624.1:504940-505626 GCF_008692635.1 Crocuta crocuta
AAACCTCAAATTCAGGATATAAAAACAGAGCAAAGGCACTTGGGGGTGGGGGTGGCCTACCCCCAGGCAATACGGAGCTGGCCCAGGGACTGGGAGGTCACTGCGGGTCCGCCCTGGAATGAAGCCCTGAGTCCCCCAAGCAGGAGGGAGAGAAGGCCAAGGCCAGTGGGAGGCTGGGGGGAGGCAGTGATCCCAGCTGGGCACCCCCCCCAGGCACGCCTGGCTCCCTCTCCTCAGGCCCTTGGGGTTGGAGATGCTGCGGCAGCTGTGCGGTGGGGGCGGGTGGCCCTCAGTCTTGCGGAAGGCCTGGGGGAGGGAGGAGAAGGGAAGCGGAGAGATGAAGACAGAAACCAAGGAAAGGGGGAGAGAGAGGGTGTGGGGTTGGGAGCAAGGACAGAGGTGGGGGATGAAGAGGGGGAGAGGATAGGCAGGGAGGGCACAGAAGAGCCCGAGAAGCAGAAACTGACAGCCAGGAGGTGGCTCAGGGAGAGACATGGCCAGGGCTGTGGATAAGGGAGCCCTGAGCTGGCCCCTCTGGTTCCCCCACTCACCTGCCTGGGGCAGGGGGCCTCAGGTGCAGCCAGGCTGGGGGACGCTGTTTTCCCCAAGCTGACACACGAGGAGTCGTAGGCGACAGAATTCCTCTTCCACCTCCTGGTTGGGGTGGGGGGATCATCAATGAGTTC
>NW_027530624.1:506187-514097 GCF_008692635.1 Crocuta crocuta
CTACTTCCAGCTGTTTAATGGTCTCCTCCAGGCTGAGCAGCTTCTCCTGAATTTCCTGGGTCTGGGTCGGGCTCAGGGGGCCGCCCCCTGGGACCCCATCCCCTTCACGGGGAGGCCCCGCCCCACTATCTTCCTCGGAGGGAATCAGGAGTTGCTTCAGGGACAGCACTGGCCAGGGGCAAGAGCACAGAGTCAGGGGCAGGACTGGGAAAGAGGAGGGTGGGAGCCAGGCCACAGTGGGGGGGGGGGCATGGGGGTGCAGAGGAGAGGCTGTGGCTAGAGCTGGGGCAGGGTGGGAGGGCAGGGAAGATGGCATCCGGGGAAAAGCTGGATTGGAAGGTCAAGGAAGGGACAGGAGGAGGAGGGGCTTGGGGGCCCTGAGGTGGGGGTGCAGGCCTGGCATGCAGTGGGCATGGGCATGGGCGTGGGCAGGCTGGAAAGCCAGGCTAGCAGCAGCCCGGAACAGGGCGGCACTGGGCTACCTTTCTCCAGGGCCTTGGCAGCCAGCTGGCCTTCAGGGCCAGGTCTGCTGTAGGGCAGGAGGGAACTGAAGATTCTCTCCATGCGGCCTGGGTGGGGGAGCAAGGAGGGTGCTCAGTTCCTGCTGGGCTTCCTCGGCAACCCTGCCCCCACCCACCACCCCCGAAAACAGCTCACCGTCAGCTGGGGGCATCTCTCGGCCACCACCATTGCCATTGTCTGAGCTGCTGAGCAGGGCTTCCCGGGTGCTGTGGGGAGGAAGTACTGGGTGACCCCAGGGCCTGGGGGACAGCAGGGAGACAAGGGCAGGAGGCAGGGAGACAAGGGCAGGAGGCAGGGAGGCAAGGGCAGGAGGCAGGGAGACAAGGGCAGGAGGCAGGGAGACAAGGGCAGGAGGCAGGGAGGTTCAAAGACATAAACAGAAGCTGAGGCTGGAAGGTGGAGACAGAAGAACCTGCACAGGAGCCAGATGGGCTGCAATGGAGTGGCGTACACACGCGCGCGTGCACACACACATACACACACACACACACACACAGGGCCAGAGCTCAGGTTCTGGACACACACAGAGGTCTCCCGTGGCTCCTTAGCCCTCCAGTTTCTCCCAGGCCCCTCACCTGCTCGGGCTGGGCCGGGGTTTGGGGCGAGAGGCAGGGGCGGGGACCTTCAAGGATCCAGCAGTCTCACTGATGAGGGCACACCAGCTGGGGAGAGAGGTCACCCCCGGGGCAGTCAGAGCCCCCAGACCCTGTGTCAGGGCCTCCCACCAGCAGCCCTGCCCCTGGAGACCCAGGGCCTGGGCCGCTTCTTCCACCCAAGCTTAGAACCCAGACCCCTCACTTCTTCCGTTCCGACACAGTCTGGGCCACCAGTTCGTAGATCTGAGCCTCTTGGTCCCAGGTAAAAAGGACATAGAAGGCTTTGTGATCTGCAGAAGGAGGGAGAGGGGGTTCAGGGCCAGGATCACCCCAACTTGCGCCTCCCCTGAGCCTGGGAAAGCCCCTGAAGGTGGTGGTGTCACCTCCAACTCCTGGGGTCAGTCCGTCCCTCCCTCTCACACCCCGTAATCCATCAGGCAGCCAGTCCCCAGCCTGGCTCTACACACAGGACCCGCGGAGCCACTGGTGCAGCTTCCCGGCAGCACCCGTGTCAACCCCCCTCACTGGGCTCCAGCCCCCACCCCTGCTCCCCCACTGTCCCCAAGAGGCATCCATGGTATCTTTTCAAACGTTGGTCCGAGCTGGCTGCTCCTTTGTGCGAACGTGCAGAGCTCACCGAGATCTACAACCAGCCCGGGCCCCGCCACGGCGAGCTGGGGGCTTCTCCCACCTCCCCCCTTCTCAGCCCCCACAGCGGCATCCCAGTGCTAGAACGTGCGTCCCCCAGCCCTCCAGAGGGTCACCTCCCACTCCATGGGTGGGTGTGCCCCAGGCCACTTGGCCGGGCCTCACCGGTGGCCACCTCTCGAGTCATGGCAGACGTGAGTGGCAGCACGGGCCGCAGCATGGTCTTGCCGTCGGGCGTGGGCGTCAGCGTCCGGCTGTGTGACTTGAGCAGCAGCCGCTCGTCCTGGCGCTGGAGCAGTAGCAGCAGGTCGTCCAGCAGCAGCACGTGGACCTCTGCGGGGCCAGGCCGGCGCTCAGCAGCCTCCCCTCTCCAAGTGCCCCACCCCTGAGCCCCGCTCAGCGCCAGCACCCACCTACAGCCTTGTCCTTTGTCACCCGCCACGTCAGCGGGCCCTCATGGATCAGCTTCTTCTTGGTGATATCTAGGCTCTGGAGGCAGGAAGGGGTCATGGTCGGTGACCATGGCAAGGGCAGGGGAGAGTCCAGGACGACCTCGGGGCCAGGGTCGCAGTCAGGGATCATCAGGAGGGGCAACCCGCTGGGAATGAGGAGGGGTGAGGGGCACAGGGGTGGCTCTCAACCCCTAGGTGCATTATCAGAGACTCCCCGGGGCCAGAGGGTCAGGGCAGGCTGAGGGCAGGGGAAGGCAAGGGAGAGGAGGGGAGGGCAGGTGGGGCACCTTGAACTCGTTCAGCATGGGGTCGCTGCTCTGCCGCAGGTGGGACAAGTCCAGTCGCTTCTGATAATCCTTTAGCCGCTGAGGCAGGGAAGGGAGAGTCACGGCGACAACCCAAGGACTGGGGCTGACCCACAGTGACCCAGAGGGGGACAAGCCCAGGGCCAGGCCCAAGCACCTAAGAAGTGGCCCCGAGATGGACAAGACGAAGGCCCCGGCCAACCTCTGCACACATCCGTCCCACTGCCCCAAGCCCAGGGCCACGCGCAGGCTCACCAGCCAGTCCTCTATATCGCGCACGGCCTGGTTGACGTGGTGCAGAATTTCCCGGCAGCACTCAGCCGCCCGCTCCACTTTCAACCGTTCCGCCCCCTCTTCTGTAGGAGACAGCAGCCCTGGTGAGCTCCAGCCCTGGAAGCTGCCGGTCCCACAGCCATGGTGGTCGGTGGTCAGGGAGGGGAGAGGGGTCCCGGGGGCGGGGCAGGGCCCGCGGTACCTGTGTTCTGCCCGATGCTCTGCAGGAGCAGGGGGTACTTGGTCAGGCGCTGCATTTCCGTGGGGATCATGTCCTTCAACTGCAGGCGGCGGCACCGTGGGCGGCTCTCGGCTTCCTGGGAGGGGGGAGCGGCAAGGAGGTGGCCCACACTAGGGCTCACCCCGGGGACTGGGACTCCAGCTCCCACCTCCCCTGGGACCCTGGGGCCCAGGCCTCCCCCTTACCTGTACAAAGGCGCAGAACCGAGGCTCCTTGCGCTGTTTGGCTTTGAGCTGCTCTAAGGCAAATGACTGGTGGCTGCAGAAGCGGGAGGAGATTTTCTGGAACCAGGAGCCTTCGGTACCATCAAACTATAGTGAGATTCAGGCCAGGGAGGCTGTCTCAGGTAGGATTGGGGAGAATAGCAGCCTAACAGGAGGACAGGGCTAGGGGCCCAGACCCCTGGGGGTTGATGGAGGGGAGGTTTGAGACCTGGCCTCCTCAGGCCTGCATTCCAGGTCCCCGGCTGGGAGAAGGGGCTCCCAGAGGGGTGGGGGCTGGGCGCCCTCACCCGGGCCAGCAGTACATCTCCGATCTCCTCAATGAGGTAGCCACTATCCTGCCTCCGCTTCATCAGTTGATCGAGGAACTGGGCTGTGGAGAGCAGTGAGGAAGGGCGGGGGGCTCTGTCAGGGCCCTCAAGGTTGTACGTAGAGCTGATTGGGAGATGGTGGTGGCTGGGCTGCAGGGGTGTCTGTCTGATCCTTGGAGCCACTGGGCTGTCCCCCCTGCCACGTGCTTGTTGATGTGCCCCCTGGAATGTGAGCTGGGGGGGGAGGGTTGGGGCTGTCCCCACGGCTAGAAAAAGCTTGCCACAGCAGGGACTCAGGGAGATGCGCTAGGCTCCAGGTCTAGCCATCAAGGCCTTGAAGGGGGGAGCCCATGGTGGGGCGTACTGTGGGGCCACTGCCCTGCACTCACAATGCACCTCGATGAGCTCGTCCAGGCTGGGGAAGATGTACTGTAGCTCCTCCAGGGGGAAGAAGCCCCCATCCGCCATGGGCTGGTAGAAGAGGTCGTGCAGCACCTGGAGCATGCGCACATGGGCCGCCTCGGTCACCAGCAGCTCTGGTGGAGGGCAAAGAACAGGAAGCATGGTTGGGGAGAGCGCACACTACAGGGCGCAGTCTCAAAGGCAGGTTGGGGGAGGGGGACGAGGACGACTCTCTCTGGATGGAGTCATTTGCCCCAGAAACAGCCACTGCGGGTTCCTTAACCCATCTCCATTTTTCCTCGGCTGCAGCAGCCGGCCAGGGCATGGCCACCGATCCCAGTCCGCCTGGCGCCGATGCAGGTCCCGGGACGTGGGATTTGCGGGGAACTCCCAGGCCAACTGGGATGACGTGGTCACACCACCAGCAGCAAGCCTGTAGCTGTGTTTCGTGACTAAGGGTCCAGCAAGTCTGTCAGTCTTGATTTCTGGAACAACGATAACCCCTCCCACACAGTGATAGCCTTGGAGCCGGGGACCCCCCACCCCTACACCCCAGAGGGAGCATCTGCCTGGATGTCAGGGGCCCAGGAGTCCCTAAACACTGAACATACAGTTCCACGTTGTTAGTGTTTTTCTGATGAGAGAGTGCTGTGCCGTCCACTATGGTAGCCACTAGCCACATATGGGGCTTGAAGTTTAATTAAAATGAGATGAAACACAAAATCCTGTTCTCAGTTGTACTGGTCACATTTCAAATGCTCAACAGCCATTACGTGGCTGGTGGTAACCACGCTGGACAGCGCAGATGCTGCATGTTTTCATTATTCCGGGAAATGCTATCAGATACACTGCTGTTATGTTTGGATCACATCCCTAGAAGGATCTGGAACACAAAAAGGAGTCACCTAACTGCCCTAAAAATTCCGAATGAGTACCCTTCTTACTAAGTAACTTGTAAATAAACTTCCAAACCAGAGCTTCCAAACAAGCATTCCACTTTTACCAAACCCCCTCCACACACACAATTTGAAATCACAGAAAAGAATCGAGATAGAAATGATACTTCCATCATCTCTCCGCCCAGAAGCAAGCACTGCTAACGTATTATCTTCCAAAACTTGTCCCTGTGGGACCCTTTCTGCCCCTTAACGGTTAAGATCATAGTAGCAACTATGGGAACGTTCTTACCCAGCCCCACACCGTGCTAAACACTCCTGTGAAACATCTCGGCTTCATAACAGTGTTCTGGGGGTAGAACTATTACTATCCATGTTTCCCAAATAAAGAAACAAAGATTTGTGCTAGAAATACGACTGTATGTACCATTTCCAGCTCTTACCAGCACTGTCCTGCACTACCAGAAACTCTCTGGAAATGTCAGTTTGACGGCCAATAGCCACAGTCCTGTTCCATGCACGGCTGCTCTACAATTTACATAACGAACGGCCCTCAGTGGGAACAGCCCATCTTTACGTTCTGCCTGTTGTCACTGACACCAGGGTGGACCTCTCCTCAGATCTGTCTCTTTGGCCGAACTGGGCTGCGTGGCTGGCCAAAGTGGGGTGCTGTGCGAGGTGCTCACCGCTGATGACCTCCTGCCGCTTCACCTGGCTCTTGGGCAGGCTGTGCAGGGTGCCTGGGGGGACGAGCTCCCGCCAGCCAGGGGGTTCTTCCGATTCCAGCTCTAGTCCAGACCGACCTGGGTCCCCTTCGTCTCCAGGCTCAGGGCTGTGGGACAAAGGCCTTGTTAGGGCGCCGGCTTGGGGCGTCCCAGGAAGGAGGTTTCCATTCCTAGTGTCCAACCCCCCCTCTATGGCCTTGGCATTCAATGCCTCCAAAGTAGCCCACGTGCCCCCAAATCTCTAGAGAGGAGTCCCACACCTCTCCTGTGACCTCGGTGACCTTAGCATCCAAAACCCAGTCCTCTGTCACTCTGGCAACAACCCCTCCCCCACCATCCTTCTGACTCTCCAGGCTGCCTCAGTGGATGGGGGGGAGGAATGACCTACGTGGCTCGTCGGGTAGGGCCAAGCACGGCCGTGGCAGAGCTGGGGTCCATGTCCACGTCACTTCGGGAGCGGCCCCCACCCCGGCCCTTAGCCCCGAGGCTGCCCCGGGAAGGCCGGCGGCGGTCACTCACCCGCAGGCTCTCCGAGCGCCCCAGACGCCCCGATAGCCTGGACCCCGAGGCCAAGGACAGTCAGCCAGAGGCCAGTACAGAGACAGGGAGGGACCAAGACAGGGACAGAGACGGGGAGAGCAGGACAGGGACAGAGATGGGGAGAGACCAAGACAGGAACAGATGGGGAGAGACCAGGACAGGGACAGACAGAGAGACCAGGACAGGGATGGACAGAGAGACCAGGACAGGGACGGACAGAGAGACCAGGACAGGGACAGACAGAGACCAGGGTATGGGAGACCAGGACAGAGATCGAACATGCAACAGAAGAGAGGGAAGAGTCAGAAGGAGCAGTGGTGCTTCGGGGTGCTGGGGCAGTGGGGGTGGTCAGGAGGGGTAGGGAAACTTGGTGGGGATGGGGAAGGAAACCCAGTATGGAGCACAGGACTGATCCCTCCCTTCCCTGAGGCAGGGGGATGGGGGGGCAGAGCGGGGAGTGAGGTGGGGAGGGGGATTGTAATACTTAGCTCTTCTGCTGGGAGGGTGATGTCCCCACCCACCCCTTGCAGGGTGAAGGGAAGGGAGTGGCCCATGGGGAGAGGGGAGGGGCTGGGAGAACCGGGGGAGGGGCTGGCCCTCCCCCAACCCAGGGCCCAGGCACCCACCTCTTCCACTTTCTGGGGAGAGAGGGGCACAGGGTCAGGATGGACCCAAATGGAACCCGACTCACCTCCCCCACCCACCAAAGGGTCCCCAAAGCAGCGGCACAAGGACAGGCAGGGGACAGAGCCTGCCCCCCAACTGTGAGGGGGACAGGGCCCCCAGGCATGGAGCACACAGGGTGGGGATTGGAGGGCAGGGCACCAGGAGGCAGGAGCAAGGTGCTGGGCGCTGGCTTAGAAGAGGAGGGGAAGGGATGAAAACCTGAAGGAGCGAGGAGCACAGGAAGAGGAAGTGGGAGGAAGTGGGAGGAAGTGGGAGGAAGTGGGGAGGAAGTGGGGAGGAAGTGGGAGGAGGAGATGAGAAAAGGAGAAGTCGGAGAAGGAAAGAGAAGGCGGAAAATGAAGAGGAGCAGCAGGGCAGAGTGGAGATGGCTCAGGGACAGCAGGTGCAAATGGCAGCGCGACCCGGCACACGCCTCCCCAGCCTGAGAAGCCTGGTCCTGCTCCCTGCAACCCCTCCCCCCGCACCCGGCCCCCCTGGGCACCTCTCCGTGTCAGCACTCTCCTCCGTGTTCTCCGGAGGCACCACGGGCTCCAGGCTGGCTGGGCCCTGCGAGGGCGGGTCCCCCAGCTCTGGTGGGGCATCAACACCTGTGTGGGCAGCGGGGGAGAGGGAGGCTGGCTCCAGGCCCTTGCGGCAAGACCCCCACTCTGGGGTCCTCCATTACCCGCAGGGAATGGCAGATGGGGGCTAAAACCACCCAGTGCCTGGCAGACACCAGAGGCTGCCCTGCATTTCAGTGGTGGACAGACAGATGCAAATGGAAAGGCCTCCGAGAACATGGCCGTGGGCAGCTGGGGCCGGCCGGTGAGGGTGGTAAAGAAAACACAGAACCGGGGGAGCCTGGGTGCTCTGCATGATGCCTCCACATCCATTCCCTTCTCCCGACCCTCAGCCGGGACTTGTGGGAAGAGGGTGGGTCCCATTTAGGAATGAGGAGACTGAGGCTCAGAGAGAGGAGTAACTTCCAAGATAGAACACAAGGAAGCCGCAGAGCCAGGACTGGAACCCAGGGCCAGCCAAGCAGCTGTCTCCCATCCATGGGGGTGACTGACAAACAAAGTACTCAGAGAGGATCCTGGGAAAGGACCCTG
>NW_027530624.1:514217-514680 GCF_008692635.1 Crocuta crocuta
GTCCAAGGAGGTGGGAAATGCATCACCTGGACAGAGGGGGGAGGCTGAGCGGAAACTGTGGACTGGATGAACCGAGGGAAGGGGGTGGTTTTATTCATAACACTGGTGACCAGGAGCAGGGAGGGGCAAGCCAAGGACCGAGGGGCAAGCCAAGGACCAAGGGGCAGTCTCTCTGGGGGACCCAGAAACTCACCTGGTTCCCGGTCGGGGCTGTCCCCAGACAGAGGGTGCAGAGAAACCCCAGGGATGTCCTGCCCAGGAGCTCCAGGATTCCGGTCCCGGGAGGGCACCCCCAGGCCTCCCTTCCTTTCGGTAAGGCCTGGCTTCTCAGCTAGGGAAATATGCAACGAGAAATAGGAAATGAGAGCCCAGTGACTCTAACCCACACAGCAGCCTGTGCTACAGTGCCATCCTACCGCCCCCCACCCCCACCTGGTGCTGCCCCCCATCCCCTCCCCGAGGC
>NW_027530624.1:514737-520769 GCF_008692635.1 Crocuta crocuta
ATCACCATTACCATCAGCGTCAACTTTGAGGTGTCGGAAATCTGGCGCTGGAACGAAAAGATGGGACCATGAGGCAGGGGCGGTGTGGGGGAAGTCAGGGCGGGCGGGGGCCGGCCACCTCACCCTGAGACTCTCCCCGGTTCCAGCGGGCGGCATCCAGGAAGATGCTCAGGCCTTTCTTCGTCTTGGTTGGCTCCTCTGATCGCCGATTCCCTATCATCTGAGGGAAGTAGGAGAGTGGAGAGGGGGCTGTGCCCTTCTGAGACCCCAGGAAAGCGGAATCAGCCCCCAGGAGCCCAGAGTCACGGGGCTCCCCAAGGGTCCCTGGGGAGGAAAGGGCCAGGTGTGGGCACTCAGGGAAGCACCTTTTTTCGGAAGAAATTCCTCCCTGACTTCTTGTCCCCGCTCTTGGTCCGCACCCCGAGGTGGCGCATGTACAGGCTGATGGCGTTGACAACAGCGGCACTGTGGGGAGGGGGTGGTGAGGGCTCCCACACGGGCATGCACGTGCACACGCCCGTGGCCACAGGGACACCGCTATCCCCAGGGCTTCCCCTCCATATTCGCTCCCCACCCCAACCCCACAATGGCTTCCAGCTGAGTGTCTGAGGAAGCGGGGAGAGAGCTCCAGAGGACAGGGCGGGGGGTGCTGTTCCAGGCCCGGGCGCCCAGAGCCCCGGCCCTCCTCCCCGGGTCCCAGGGGGCTAAATGCCTCTCCTGCTGTCCTCTCTGCTTCCATCACCTCTTTTCCTCATCAGTCGAGATGGTGTGTCTGTAAATAGAAGAAGTTTGTGACGAACTTACTAAGCCTGAGTCTCTGCCTACCCAGCACAAACGTCTGGGTTGCTGTCCCCTTAGAAGCTGGGACAGGAGAGAAAGAAGAGGCAGAGAGGCAGGGTGCCAAGGCTAAGGGGAAGGAGGATCACGGCAGGGAGGAGGGCGGCCGAGGGCAGCCGGGAGCTGCAAGGACAGGACCCAAGCACCGCGTCTAAACACACGACCATGGGGAGACCTGGACACCAGGAGGGTGTCCCAAAGCTGGGAAAAGCCACAAAACCAGACGGATTCAAATGCCAGGGCCGGGGGACCCAGGAGTCAGGGGGAAGAGCCCAAATGTTAAGGAACGAGCCCTGAAGTTGCAGGGACCCATCCCCGCCCGGCTGGAGAAGGCACAGGCTCCACTCACTGCATCTCCTCCAGGTGGGACAGCAACCGCTCGGCCAGGTGCCGCTCCCGGGCCTCAAAGCTGGCACGGTCCCGCCCTACCCAGGCCTCCAGCTGGGTCAGGTCGTGCTCCCAGGGCGTCATGCCCATGAGCCGCTTGGAGCGGAAGTCCTCCAGCAGTTGGCTCACGGTGGCCTGCTGGTTCTGCACCACCTCCTGCACAAACTGCCGCTGGAGGTCCTCGGAGATGAGGTCGGGCCGTGTGCGGTCTGCAGGGACACAGGCATGGCCGGTCCCACCTGCCCTGCGGCTGCGGCGGCCAGGGGGAAGGGAAGGAGGGATCTCTACCACCCACGTGAACAGAAAGGGTGGCCTCCCAGGACCCCTCCCTCACCCACAGTCCCCTTCGCTCTCCTTACCAAGTTCAAAGGCGACAGCAGGAGGGACTGGCACCCGCAAAACCTGCTCAGGACAGAGAACGGGGTGAAGGGGAGGGACTGAGTGGTGGTGGGGTCACAGGAACGCAGCCCAGGTGCCCACTAGGAATGACGGTCTGAGGGGAGGGAGCGGTGGAGGGTGGGCCAGGCTGGCACAGAGTCTCCCCAGGACCAAGGAATGGGGGGTAGGGCTGGGGCCCCTCAAAGGTGTTTCTCACCGCAGTCTTTTCCATGAAGCTGTGGCAGAAGTCGAGGAAGGCCCTTTTGGCCTCCTTAGGGCCCAGTGACCCCAGCATGTCCGCGTGCAGGCAGCAGAGCTGGGGGTATAGACTGCCGTTCGTTTCCTTCTCCCTCTCCAGACCATACTCCCCCTTGAAAAGCCTGGGGTCCCAATCTCCTGCTAGGTGCTCCCTGATTTCCACCATCCCCACGCCCAGGCCCTTGCCTCCCTTGGCCTCCCTGGGGCCACCAAGAGCATTTGCTAATGTGAAATGGCTCTCTCCGGTTCCGTCTCCCCGCGTCACCCACTACACTAAGAGAGCTAGGCGCGCACCAGATGCTCTCCTAACCCTTTACCCACGTTAACCTGGTCAGTCGTAGGGACCATCGTTACCCCATTTTACAGGTGAGAAAACTGAGCTTAAGCAGCTTACTCAAGGTCACACAACTAGCCAGTGGCAAGTTGGGATAGAATCCAGGAAGCCTGCTCCGCTACACCCGCTGCTTAGAAACACCAGGAGCGGGGCGCCTGGGTGGCTTAGTCAGTTAAGCGTCCGGCTCTTGATTTCGGCTCAGGTCATGATCCTCAGAGTCATGAGATTAAGCCCCAAGTTGGGCTCCATGAGCTGGGTGTGGAGCCTGAGATTCTCTCTCTCTCTCTCTCTCTCTCTCTCACCCTCCCCCCAACCCTGCAGTCACTCTTGCTCTCAAAAAAAAAAAAAAGAGAAAAAAAATCATACCATGAGCAACTTGAGGATGAAGGTGTGTGAGTGCGTGTGTGTGTGCATGTGTGCGCGTGCATTGTGTGAGGTTCTGACTCAGCTGTGCCCCAGACAGGGCCTAGCGCACAGTGGGGGCTGGGTAAATAGGTGGACAAGTGGGCCGTGCTCGTTCATTTACCACTCATTTCCTGAGGTTGTCCGTGTGTCAGCCCCACGCCGGGTGAGGCTGGCAAGGCACTGGGAACTCCAGCCCGGCTCCTGGGGTCTCTCATCAGGTAAGGGACATGGTCTGCGTGCTAAGGACTTGCCCCAGTGTGGGCAGGAATCTATTTCTCTGCTGTAAACATTTCCACCCAATCTGTGTCTGCACACCCCCGAACTCCATGAGAGGCCCACAGGAAGCAGCCCAGGGGACCACAACTATTTCTTGGCCGCTTTCCCAGCTCCTGAGGTGAGGGAGCACCAGGAGGACAGATTCCAAATGCTGGGGGGGTGTGGGGGGGGACATCTGGGTCACCCTAGCCAAGCCCCTGGCCCTTGCCAGGCCTCAGTTTCCACATCTGCAAAAGGACATGATGGTCAGCGCCATCCCTGGGCTGAATTCCAAGAGCTCAGGTTTTAGAAACCTCAGGCTCAGCAGGGGGACCCCCTTGCCCACAGGGCCAGAGCCTCCATCCCCAGGCGAGGGGCAGCTACTTTTCTGGGGAGAAGGCACCTTCCCGATTTCGGAAGGCTCAGGGTCAGTGTGGCCTTCCTTCTGCATCTCCCGGGCACCCGCCCTGGCATTCCTGTCAGCCTCTGGCTTCTGGAGGGACCTACCATCCACCTCCAGTGCAGTGCAGTGCAGTGCAGTGCTCTGGGCTGCCCGCTAACTGCAGCCTGCGCTGGGCTGCACTGGGTCGTCTTGGGATAGGTCCTTGTCTAGAGTCCCCCTCCAGCCCCAGCAGTGGCTCTTCCTTCCTAAATCACCCACGGGGTTCCCTAGACTCTGCATGATTCCGGACAGCGTGGCTCTCTCTGCACCCACCACCGCCCAGGTAATTTCCGCCTGATATCCGTGAATCAACTGCGTTCCCTCTGCCTTGAGGGCTGCTTGTGGTGGATACTTATTTCTGAATCGGGGCCTGCTGTGCCATCTAGACCTGGGAGGGCTAGTGGCTTTCTCCCGCGCCCCAGCCCGGAATGACTGGTGGCACCTGCCGAGGCCACAGAGGAGGATTCCACTTGCAGGGTCAGCGGGGAAGGACGCGGTCAATGCCACAGGCTAGGAAGGGCTGGGGTAGGAAGCACGGTCTCTACCAGCTTCTGGATTCTCTGGGGCTCTCCGCGTGCCCCTGCTGGGTGTACTCTCCCGCCTGCACCTGCTGCTCACTGAGACGGACGCAGGGCACCCGCTAGCTCGTCGGGATCACGTGGCTAGTTCTCGGGCTGTTTCTAGATCTTGCACTGTGTGTTCTGGATCTGTTTTCCTAACCCTCCCAGCTCCTCTTCACGAGTCCATCTCTCTGAGCACCGTGGCCTGTCCCGGCCCCGACCCCTCCCTCTGCCCACCCAGCCTTGCCCTCACCAGGGGTCCCGGCTCAAACTGCAGGGCGACGTGCTGCAAGAAGGCCATGAGGTGGGCGGGCCGCCGCTTCACCTGCTCCAGACTCTGGAACTGGCTGTTTTGCTCCTCTGTGTTCTGAGAGTGAGGATGGGGGTGAGGTGGGGGGGGGCAGAAGGGGGGCTTTGGGCTTGACCCTTTCCCCACCCACACCGTCAGCGGTGTCTACGCTGTAAGGGTGGTGGCCAGGGCTGGTGTTGGGGGCAAGGGATGAGGTCTGATGTTATGCATGTGGGTGAGGAGGACAGACATTAGGAGACAGAATAGGGGTCTGTGCTGTAATTAAGGGAGACGGTGACAAAAACCAGGATGAGAGTAAAGAGGGTGAGAGTCCGCACTCTAATGGGGCGTCAAGGATGGGGCAGCAGAGGACGGCGAAGGTGGTACCCAGAAGATTAGAGAAAGAGGGACGAGCAGTGAGAGGAGGCAGGGGGCAGCATCCAACAAAGGACCTAAGGAGGGAGGGGACCCTGAGGATGGGACTTGAGGGCTGGGGCCCAGGGAGGCTGGGACAGAAGCTTTCCCACCCCTCACCGTCTCCAGCTCATTCTCAAAATCTTCGTCTTCAGCCCCGATGATGCTGACTGGCACCAAGCCAGGCCGCGGTGGTCCTGGGGCCTGTGGAAGGGGACAGCTTCGGCTTGTGGGTGCTCCCTGCGTCACAGGCCCCCAGTCCCTCCACCCCAGGCTCTCTCCACTCACCAGCCCGCGGGCAACGTCGTCTGCCTCCATGGGCTCCACAGGGCTGAGGAAGAGGAGGGGCCACGATTAGGGGGGGCAGGAGGCAGCGGAACGGGCACAGGGCGGGCACAGGGCGGTTACTCACAGATTCCTGGCCCAGGTGTGAAGGTGAGTAAACAGCCCCCCCCCCACCATCCCGGCCGCTGCAGCTCAATGGGGCCTCTGTGTGGCGACAAAGAGCCCTTCAGAGGCCAGCCAGGGCGGGGAGCCCAAGGACAGGGAGCCTTGAGGGGGGGAGAGATGGAGGCCCAGGAGCCTGGGTCCATGAGAGAGCTGTGGACATGAGAGCCTGTAATTTGGGGTCCCTAATGGGGGAGGGGGCCTGAACTTCCGGGTCTGAGGGAGGAGGGGGCTGTAGGCTGGGTCTTAGCAGCACAGAACCAGAAAGGTTAAAAGGGAGGTAAAAAGGGAGATAACTGGGGTGTGGGGGGCTCTCCTCCATCTGACAGGCTTGGGGCAGGATGTTGCCTCTGAACCCACCAGCCCCACTTCCTGTGACAGGAAACCTAATGGCAAATCCCCCAACCCCCAACTCTCTCCACATTAGAAAACAAAACTGAACCTCCTTCCCCAAACCCAGAGGTTTCTTTCCCTCAGGGATGTGATATCTTCCCCGGCTTCCCATCCACAAAAAACAAGGAACGGTCCTTGGCCAATCCATCCCCAAGGTGTGTCTGTCTCCCTCGCCCTGCGTCAGTCTGTCCGGTCGGCCCTCCTTCCCCAGCCAGTTCTCCCTGGCTGGCTGTCCCGTGGATGTGCCTCAGGTCTCTGGCTCTCTTCCCCCTGCCTCCTCATTTCCTCCCTCCCTTCTGACCCGTCTCACCTCCCCGCCATCTCTGCCTCCCTTCCCCGTCAGCCACCTCCCCCTGACCCTGCTTCTGTTGCTCTGTCTGTCCCCTGTCTCTGCCTGTCTTCCCACATCTGGCTCTGCAGCCACCTCTCCAAGTCCTCTCCGAGCCACTATGTCATATGCTGTCTCACATCTCTCTATCTCTTGCTCGCTCTCCCATCTTGTCTCCCTTAGAGTCTCCACTTCCCCCTGCGTCTTCCCACCGCCATCTTCTGTGTCCTTAATTAGTCTGACTAATGCCACTCGAGCCCGTGTCAGGCGGGAAGGAGCTGTGGAAACAGGGTGGGGTGGGTCAG
>NW_027530624.1:520836-525767 GCF_008692635.1 Crocuta crocuta
CCCTGGTGGCCTGAGACCCAGGCTTCTCCCTCCTCCACAGGCCTCCTCCCTAGCACTCAATAACCCGTGGCTATGATTTTGATTAGGATCATCAGACAATGGTGCTTTCTGGAGTTCTCAAGTGCCATCCTGTGGGCTCCCCAGGGCATGCGTCCTTTTTATCCTTTTCCATAGAGTGGATTTGTCCAACTTCAAGTTTGGGTTAACTTAAGATCTGAGCACCGTTCAATCTTCACATAAATAAATTTGCAAACCAACGCAAAAAAACAAACAACAAACACTGCTTACTTATGACAAAGGCTACACTTACCTAGCACTTACAGCGTGCTAGGCACTGCTCCCAGGGCTTCTCACATATGAACTCAACGCTCACAACCACAAGCACCCCATGCGATTAGTTCGAGATGGAAAACCTTCACCAGGCCACCAGCTGCAACTTCTGGCCTGGAAAACATGACCGCGCACATGGAAGGTGCATGCTCCTCCCACTTGGGGTGGAAAGAAAGGTTCGACAGAGGCAGGGAGGTTCCAAAAGGGCAAAGGAGAGGACACACATTTTGAGAGCGAATGCTCATGCCAGGCAGGCCCCAAATCGTGCACTCAGATGCCCGTGACCTTCTTCATTCCTCATCACGGGTAACGAGAAGAAGCTAACACTTAATCTGCGCTAAGTGCTATTGAGTGTGTGCCAGGTGCAACGCTACTGTTTTATAGATCAACCCCTTTAATCCTCTAAATGACCCCTGGAGGTCAGTTTTATAACTATCCCCATTTTACAGAAGAGGAAACTGAGGCACAGATTATAAGGGACACAGCCAGGATTCAGACCCACACAGTCTGGCTCGAGTTCATGCACTGAACTATCAGAATGTGCCGCTTCAGAGCACCAGGAACCCCTACCCAACCTTGAGGAACTAAAATCTGAACCACAGCTGAGACGTATCAGGCCTCTTTATGGTATCTGGGAAAGTCAGAGGTATGTGGGCACCATGACATGGGCAGGAGTGCAGGTTGCTGCTATAGCCGCTCCACAGGGACTCAGGGCTGAGAGAGGATGCTGGCAGAGAAGGTGAGGGGTTGGGTGCTTCGGACATACAGGGTGAGGGGTTACCACAATGGGTAATTATAGGCTGAAGCTGTCAGATGGATCTATAGGCAACTGACAAGGCCTAGGGTCCAGCAGAGGGAATGTCATGTGCGTGGGACTGGGGGTGGTGGTGGTCTGGGAAGGTTTAGAAGGTTCTTAGATATGAGAGTCCTAAAGCAAAGCGGACACAGGTTGGGGACTACAAGGGCGCATGGATTCTATGCAAGGTTTGGGGTCTATAACACATTTAGGCCCTGGTCATCTGGGAGGGAGCCTTTAAGAACCTAAAATAGAGTAATCAAATTAAGTCCATGAAGGCCCTTGGAATGTATAAGGCCCCAGATTCTATTGGACACATGGTGGGTCTACACCCATGTGATCCCACAGAATCATGATTCCATATGCAAAATAGCCAGTCCATGGGACCTATAAGAATATAGGAGCATGTGGTAATCCCAAGCTCTGGGACCTACAGGGCTCAGGATTCTAGGAGGTGCTAATGACTGATGGGAACCCTGCATCTAATAAGAAGCCGAGTTTCCATGGGGGGGGGGCATAAGAAAGCTGGTGGGTCTGTAGGGCCTTGTAATTTGTATGGAACTTGGCGAATCTATAACAGCCCCAAATCCTACATGGGACGTTGCGGGTCTACACGGGCCCCAAATCCTACAGGGGACGTGGCGGTATGCACGGCCAGGGATGCTGGGGCGAACCTGCGGAGTCAGGGTTTGACGCCCGACAGGGGCCGCGTCCCTCACCTGCTCCTGATCGTAGGAGTATCCACCGCAGCCGCCAGAACCGAAGTCTCTGCGCGCCGGCTCCGGGGTCCCCCACCCCCAACTCCGAGTCGCTCTAGCTGCCCGCAAATCTACCTTTGCTTCCAGCTCCACTCCTCCCGCCAGCCTCTCTAGCCCAGCTCCTGCCAGGGTACTGCCCAGGCGACTCTACTCCTCCCGCCGGCCGCTCTAGCTCTCCACTGCGCCACGCTGGCCAGATAGGGCCGCTCTGGCCTGCCTCGGAGGACTGGCGTTTCCGTATCTCGACTGCTCCTGTCAGTCTACCCTGCCCCGCCCCCAGCCCCACTAGAAAGTGGTTGCAGCTCCCTGGCGAGGACTCAATCCGAGATCTCCGAGTAGCCCGTGGCCCTTAGTCTCCCGAGTGGGCTCCCCACACTATCTTGCCTTCCTAACCGGAACCAGCTGAATTCCCAAGGTGTACGTTAATTATTCCCGCACCTCCCACCCCCCACTACCGGCCCCGGCCGCACGCTTTCTTCTAGGGCTGTAATGCAAAACTCCTGTGTTTCAGCGTACCTTTCCCGCTGATACGCAGTGTAACCTCGAGAAAGTAATTACTTCATTCCGACCCTCAGTCTTCCCACCTGTACAATGGGGGAAGGTCTCCAGCTCTGTCCTCTATAACCCATGTCTCAGGGTATAATTAACTGCCCAGCAAAAGAGCTTTCCAGAAATGCTTTCAAACGGCGCTCTGCAACTTTCAGCTTCACAGCGGCCTACGGCGTAGTTACGGACGTTTTTCTTTTTAGGTGGCCCTAAAGCATGTGGGGTTGGAGGAAGGTGCTTGAAAGCACCTGCAAGTTCAAATCCCATCTCCACTCCGTCTCACGGTGTGTGTACCCTGGGACGAGTCGGTTCCGCTCCCCGAGCCTCAGTTTCCCCACCAATACAATGGGAATGATCATCCGTCCTCCGCTAGACAATTGGGAGGCATTGACCCCGGCCTCGCACCCCTCATCCCCACTTACTGGGCGCTCGGCAGGTATTAGCTCGCTCTCCTCTCTTTGCCCCCTTTGACAGATGGGAAAACTGAGGCCCGGGGAGGGGCCGACGCGGGCTCTGTGGTGCGCAGCGGAGGCCCCCCCCCACTGCCGGCAGCGCCCTGGCCTGCTCCCTCCTCCTCCCCACTTCCCCCGGCAGCCGANAGTCCGCAGGGCGGGCGCCGCACGTTTCTCGCCCCTGCCAGGTGTCCGCCATCGCCTCCCCTTGCTTTCCGTCCGGGTCTCTTGGTCTTCCTTTCTTTCTTTGCCTCGCTGTGCGTGTTTCTTTCCGTGCCCCTCTCTGCCACTCTCTGTCTCCCTTCTCCGTTGGGGTCTTTTCCTCCCCCGGGGCCCCCGCTTCCCCTCGTTGTCCCTCCTCTGTGTCACTACTCCTTCAGAGCCCTTCTCTTCCCCCCTCCGGGTCTCTATATCTTTCTGCATCGGCACCGCAGTCATCTCCCCAACTCTTGCTTTCCTTAGAGTCTGGGGGTCCCCCTCCGTGTCCCTTTTTCTATGGACCCTTCTGTCCTTTCTCTCTCTCCCTGCTTTCCCTCTGTCCCAGTATCTCTGCCTCTCCCAGAGTCCCTGTCCCCTCCTAGTTTTTCTTTTCACTTGCTCTCTCTCCATCACTATCTCTGTGTCTCAGCCTGTCTCTCCTCTCCCAGAAACCCTGTGTCCCTCGGCCTCTGTCATTTTCCCCAGGGGCTCACTACCGTCCCCAGGTTAGACCCACAGATTCCAAATCTCCCTGCCTGGAGTCCACTCCCAGAGAACAGGTGTGGCCTGGCTGTGGTCAGAATCCGAATCTGGCACCGGCCCCACGAGACAGGCCCCTGTGTTTGTGAGACTTAAATATGCAGAAATGAATGTGGTCACCTGGCTCCTTTCCGTGCCCCTTCCCTGCTCATCCCTGAGCTCCCCAAACACTTGCTGTTTCTCTCAGGGGGGCAGCCAAGACTGGCTACTTGGTCCCCGGTGCGGGGAGTGGGCAGGGCCTGGGGCCCCAGAATCCTGGGTCTGAGGAAGGAGGGGGCCGGGGCCTGGACTCTTGGGTCCCACTAGAGGAAGAAAGCATCCCCATGAGATCCATGACTCCTGCCAAGGTCTGCAGTGGGGAAGGATTTATTATCACTAAGTGGCCATGACAGAGCAGGGAGGGGGAGGCTCTACAATCAGCTCCCCAGGAGGCAGCGATTAAGGGCTCATTACCCGCTGGGTGTGGGGGGAGGCTGGGCAAGGCAGCAGGAGAACTGAATTGGGGTGTGCGGAGGGGAGGAGGGCAGTTGAGAGGGAAGAAGAGTGGACATCCCCAAGGGGGAAGTTGAGTCAGGACACTCCCAGGGAAGATTTTGTGAAAAGAGAACAGGAAGGGGTGGGGGGGGGCACCGGGGTTGGCAGCACAGTGGGTTGGCTCAGCCCGCAGGGTCACGGCTTCTCCAGCTGGACGTCCCCGTCTCCGATGTGGAGGCTGCCCACATCCTGGTAGGTGCCCTGAAGGCCCCGGGAGATGTCCTCGTACATGGAGCAGTCATCGAGGTTCAGGCCCTGGGGGGGACATGCCGCGGTGGGCTTCAGCGCCCTGACGGCTGAGCCCCTGGCCCCAGACGACCCCAGGGAAGATCCCGCGAGAACCCCTGTGCACCTGCCCCTAACCTGTGCCCACCCACCACTCACCTCGTAAAGGTTTTCATCTTCATAGTCATCCTGGACGTCCACCCCGAACTTCAGATTCTGCCATCGTTTCTGGGGTGGGTGGATAATTGGGAGCCTCAGTGAAGGGGTTTGGGGGAGAATGTTTTCAGACCCTCCTGGCTGCCAGGAGGGTAAGGGACATGCCCAAATCACATAGCCGGTGAGTGGCCGGTGGCCGGGGTCCAAGCCAGTGTCCTGGCGGTCTACTCTGTCCTTCCACAAATGACAGCAATCATAGTAAATGGCAGTGGCTGCCCTGTGGCCTAAAGAGGGGCTGGTCCAGGTCAGAGGCCCCGGGAGACACGAAGTCCCCATCTTCCCTGGAGGCAGGGCCACTGCACTCATGGCTGGGGGGAGGGGGTAGAGAAGAGACCA
>NW_027530624.1:525918-537698 GCF_008692635.1 Crocuta crocuta
GAGGGTGAGGACAACCCCCCGAGGGGAGACTGAGGCAGGATGCCCCTCTGGGCCCCCGCACTCTTCAAAATCTCATGGTACTAATTCGTTTACCCCACAGCCCTGCGGGGGTGCTGTCAGTCTCCCATTTTAGGAGGGGACCTCAGACCCCGAGGGCCCTGGTCCGCAGGGGGCTCACCCTGAACAGCAGCAGCGTCCCAGGCACCACAGCACAGAACAGCAGGATGATACCCTCGGCCGTGATGATGTTGTTCTTGGTGCCCTCTCCCATGTCCAGGAAAGGTCTGGAGACCGGCTCTGTGAGGAGGGGGTGCTGCTCAGAGCGCTGCTGCCTCCTGCCCCCGCGGCCCTGGCCTCCCAGTCCTCCCCTCCCCCCGCCACAAAGGCAAGACCACCGAAGCCCCCACTCCGCAGATGAGAAGATCTGGCAGTGCAGGCCAGGATGCCCACGATGGGGGCACTGGCTCCATCCCCCACCTCCCAGGCAGGGCGGCGGCGGGGGCCAGGGGGACCCCAGGAGCCCAGCCAGGGCTGCCACTCACCACGCACGCGGAGGTAGGTGCCGCAGGACTGCTGGAAGTTGAGGACTGTGTGGTTGAAAATCTCCTCCACCTTGCACCGGTACATGCCCGTGTGGCTCTTGTTCACTGTGCTGATGATCAGCTCACCATGGGGGACCTTGCTGTAGCTCCAGAATATATCGGGCCACGTGGCATTGCCTTGGAGGACACGCCACCACGTGACGTTGAGGCTGCTGTCCTGCCTGCTGCTGTTGTGCAGACACTGGAGGCGGACCGTTTCCCCCAGGCTCACGGTCACCGACGGCGGGCCCCCGTCCACCCACAGGGCCTGGCAGCCAGGGCCTGCGGTGAGGCAGAGGAGTCAGGGACCATGGATGGGGGCACAGGCCCCAGCCCTGGCCCCTGCGGCTGTACCGTGTGTGTGGGGGGGGGGGCTGAGGACACTTGGTGGGGGGAGAGGGCACACAGTGTTGCCATTGGAGTAAAGACTGGGGGTTAGAGTGAATACACTTGCTGGGGACTAAGGCTGTAACTAGGGGAGCAGAGGGAGGGTGCACCTGTTGAGGATGAGGATACCCTGGGGGTGGAGGGGAGGACACACCCCTGCGGGTCCCCACCTCTTGCCCCCCCTCCCCGCGCTCTGTGCCGTGGCCCCACTGAATTCACTGGCATTTGGATATTTGGTTCCCTAGTGATAGAAGTGCCCCTGTCCGGGCAGCTCCCTCCAGAATCACTTTGAGCATCACCTCCTCCTGAAGGCCTTCCTGGTCCTCTTTCCCACCCCCCAGCCCCGCCCTTCCCCGCCCCTGCTGCTTTATGTTGTTTAATTGTCCCGAAACCCTCAGAGGTAGGTTCTCTCATTATCCCATTTTACAGGTGGGACAGCTGAGGCCCAGGGAGGGCAAATCGGTTGCCTGGCATCACCAGGGCAGTGGGAGTGGCTGGGGTTGTTAAACCCTGAGCCTCCTGGGCCTCTTCCTCCCAGTCTTTGGGCCTGCCTTGCCCCACAACTCACGCCCACCTCTTACTCTCTGTAACTAGCAAATGACAACTTGGGGTTCAGGAGCGAGTTCAGTCGGTGGCTGGGCTGGGGATTAGGGTAAGGGACTCAGCACGGTGGTTGTAGAAAGGAAGCCAGGGGTGGCCCAGGCTGCTGGGGAAGTCTCCGCTCCCAGCCTTGCAGGCCAGCCCACAGCCTTCTTCTGAAGGGAGGAGGGGGGAGGTGAGGAAGAGAGGAGGAGGAAGAGCTGGGGAAAGAGGCAGCAACCTCAGGGTCATGGGCTATAGGCCCCAGCCTGGCTCCCAGCGTAACCTGGGTGGTCACAGCCCCACCAGCTGGCGTTGCCAGGGTTGGCGGGGGCGCGGTACAGCTGGGAGGGCAGTGTCAATGAGGTGCCCCTCCCCCAGCCCTGAAAAGGGGCTCCCAGCACAACGGGGTGACCGAGGTTCAAGGCGGAGAAGGAGAAAGCTGTTTTTCCCCCTTGAAGCTGAGCACTGCCCCAAAGTGCCCTTCCTGCCCCCCCCCCCCCAGCTCTGGAGCTCAGTCAAGGGCGACCTTAGTTCCTTATTTTGACCTGTGGGGGAGATAAGGGGGTGGGGAAGTCGTCTCGTGCCCCTGTCTCCTTCCATGTGGCTGTGGATCCCCCTTCAACTTTGCTGAGTCCCCTCCGGCCTCCCCTCGGACCTGCGGCCTGCTTGGGCAGGCAGATGGAGCTTCTTTAGGGGCCTTCCAGGCACCCCCACCCCCTGCCGGCTCCTCTCCCCCCACTCCTAGTGCCCTTCTCTCTGCCCGAGCCCTCTCTCCAGCCTCCGGTCCTCCCGTGGCCCCCCAGCACCAGCCTGTTAGCCACGTACCCAGGCCAACAGCGGAGATTAGGAAGAGGAGAAAGATGGTGGCACGCAGCGCTTGGAGGCCTCCGGGACCCCCAGGCATCTCTCCCAGTGGGTTGGTTAGTCTGGGTTGCAGCAGTTCTGGGGTACCAGATTCCACCTCACTGGCCCCAAGCCCCGCCCCACTTCCTGCCCAGCCCCTGCCGGAGATGGGCTCCAGTGGCCCCACTGCTGGGCCCTTGGGCTGTGGGCCCAGGGGCAGCCCCTGGCGGTATGCTTCAGGCCCCGAGCGCGGAGAGAAACCGCTCCCTGCACCTGTGGCCGCAATTCCCCTGAGGGGAAGCTGCTGGGTTGGGGAGACCAGTTCACAGCCTGGCTCGCCACTGGCCAGCCCTGGGAAGGAAGCTTGAGGGAGCCAGACTTTGAGGGGCCTGGTGGAGGCAGGCAGTCTGTCTGTCGGGGTGGTGGTTCGGAGTCTGGTCTCCGTTCAGTCACTGGCCTTGGGCAAAGCTTATCCTCTCTGAGCCTCCATGTCTTCACTTCTTGGGGTTGGAATCCGGGATTTAAAGGGGTTGTGCACGCACAGCTCTGAACATAGGGCCTAGTCTGTAGCAGGTGCTCGGTAAGTGTTGGTTGCTATTAATGTTCATGAAGAATAAATGGGGCAGGCAGGTGGTGGCTTTCTGAGCCTTGGCATTAAAAAACAAAAATTTTTTTTTAATTTTTGAGAGAGAGAGAGTCAGAGTGCAAGCCAGGGAGAGGCAGAGAGAGAAGGAGACACAGAATCTGAAGCAGGCTCCAGGCTCTGAGCTGTCAGCACAGAGCATAATGCAGGGCCCCAACCCACGAACTGCAAGATAATGACCAGAGCTGAAGTCAGACACTTAACTGACTGAGCCACCCAGGAGCCCCCTGAGCCTTGGCATTTAAAACAATTTTTTGAAAGTAATCTCTACATTCAACTTAATGGGGCTCAAACTCACAACCCTGAGATCAAGAGTTTTGTGCTCTACTGACTGAGCCAGCCAGGAGCCCCAGCCTTGGCATTTTTAATCTCAGGAATGAGGATGAGACTATCTCCCTGCTGTTGTGACATGAGCTGATGTCCCCAGCACCCGAGGAGTTAGAGCCACAATGGGCTCTTGACCTGACCCAGCCTCCCCACACATGGGTAAGGTAAGTCACCCCCCATTTTACACAGGAGAAAACTGAGGCCCAGAGAGAAAATGCCATCACTTGCCCAGCATAATACAGTTTGGGAGTGGTGGAGCAGATTCAAAGTCACTTGTGTGTGCCCACATACCTTTGAACATCATTTTAGGTCACAATGGAAGGAAAATGAGGTCTGAGGAGTGGGGGTGGGGTAAGGAATTACATCAGGCTGTGGAGATGTTTGTGAGCAGTTAGGGGACAGTCACACATACACCTAAGGAGACACAAAGGGAAAACATTGCAGGGTGATTTTTGGTAGCAGAAGCTGGGAAACAGGAAGCCCATTTACAGGAGAATGGGACGCATACATGGTGGTGTAGGCAGCCGGAGGGTGATACTCAGCAGGAGCAAAGGCAGAGCTCTGCTTGTCAACACGGCTGCATCTCAGAAGTGACATGAAGACAACACACACACACAAAAACCAGAAACAGTTGACTTGTTTCCAAAAGGCAAAGCAACACTGGGTGCTGTTAGGGACACATGTATCTACAGCCGAGAAGTGAACGCATGCAGGTGAGTGGCAGCTAGTTCCTGAGAGCGGTTCCCTCTGGGGCAAGTGAGGAGGGCTGTGACCTCAGAGAGCTTTGTCTGTCCTAGTTTTAGGTCTTACGTCACTTCTTAAGTTGGGTAGGGGGTAGTTGGCCTTAAATCTTTTTTTTAATGTTTATTTTTTTTGAGAGAGAGAGAGGGAGAGAGACAGGGAGCGGGGGAGGGGCAGAGAGAAAGGGAGACAAAGAATCTGAAGCGGGTTCCAGGCTCTGAGCTGTCAGCACAGAGCCCCATGCGGGGCTTGAACTCATGAACCGTGAGATCATGACCTGAGCCGAAATCAGATTCTCAACTGAGAGCCCCAGTCTAATAGGTATATTGATTGTTTGAAGCATTTCCTAATTTATAAAAGAAAATGCAATTGTCACCCACACAGAGCATGGGCCTCTGGAGTTCATGTTTGAATCTCAGCTCTGCCAACTGACTGGTGGTGGTCTGAGCCTCAGTTTCTTCTCCTGTAATCACCCCGCTAGTCCCCCTTGTGAGGCTGCCAAGAATACTACAGTGAGCTTATCACAGCGCCTAGGACACAGCTCCCCTTCTCTGGCCCGGGGGCCCCAGGTGTTCTGCGGTGACCCTTGCTGTGTAGCAGGTCACCAGCCCCTCTCTGCTTTAGATCCTCCTTATGATCCAACTCTCCCCCACCCCCAGAAGAAACCTGGGCCATTACAGCCCTAGGAATTCACCGGCTGGATCTGAGGCAGTTTCCAGGCCCTCGACTGCCCCCCAGCGGCTGCAGAAGCGCAGCTGCCAGATTGCACGCCATCTGAGGCTGAACTGGCCTGTTTGGGCATGTCCAGCCTCCACTTACCACGTTGTGCCATTTCCTGTACTTCCCAGGGGGCTGTGCACCGTAACGGCTGGAGCCAGGTTGTCCGGGTTCAAATTCGGGCTTCACCACCCCCCACCTATAGTACATAGGCAAACTACCCAACCTGTGACTGACTTCCCCTAGATCCGAAACGTGGGGGCTTTCCAGCACTTTCACCAGGTTGCCTAGTATATTAGGTGATTTATAAAGTGCCTTGCACGTGGCACGCTGTTTATTCAGCACAAGTCTTCTGGCACTGGCTTCCAAGCTGGGAGGGAGGCCAGCCTCACTCCCCACTGGGTGTGGGAGTCTGGTTTGCTGTAACTGGTTATCTACTTCGTGTGATGCTCTTGAGTTAAGGCACTACCTAGCTTAGCTCCTCAGATCCCTCAGGCCTAAGAAACATCACAGACTTCACAGTTTAGGGCTCAAAGGGGTAACAAATTGCTCAGGGTTGCAGTGAATTAGGGCCAGAGCTGTCATTTGAACTGCAGTTCAACGCCCAGGTTTGGCACTGGAGGAAAACAGGTCCACTGTGAGGAATAACCTGGACTGGGGGATTCTTATTTTTTTTTTTTTTTTTAATGTTTTATTTATTTCTAGGAGAGAGAGAGAGAGAGAGACAGCGTGAACAGGGGAGGGTCAGAGAGAGAGGGAGTCACAGACTGAAACAGGCCCCAGGCTCTGAGCTGGCAGTCAGCACAGAGCCCGACGTGGGGCTCGAACCCACGAACCGCGAGATCATGACCTAAGCGAAAGTCGGACGCTTAACCGACTAAGCCACTCAGGCGCCCCTGGGGGATTCTTATTAAAGACATCAGCCAACCAGCTCAGGCTCAGCATTCCAGGAGGAGGTGGGTTTGGTCCCTGGGGCCACTTTTCTGGGCTTTCTGGGGTCTGGCACCTTGGTGGCCTTCAGATCTCCCCCTCCCTACCATGTGCCCAATCACTGGCAGGCTCCTGCCCCACTCATGCCTGGGAGCCAATTGCCCTGCAGGACTGTAGAGGCACTTCCGCTCAAGCCCTGCTCAGGTGCCTCTCGCACCTCTCCCCTAGGAGGGCGGTGGGTTTGGGTGGAAGGGGCACTCCTTCCTGACTCTGGGGCAGGGTCACCCAACTCCAGAAGGGCCCAAGGCGACAGATTCCTAAAGCGGAGGTTCAGGCAGGGTCTCTGGTCTGTTCGCCAACAAAAGGTGCGCACCAGGGACACCCAGGTCACCTTGGTTTGGAGGCACTCAAGGAGCCACCAGGAGTGAAGGCTGGCTGCCCCTGCCCTGCTTTGCTGCAGGAAGGGACAGAATGCTGCCTCTGCAGCCCAGGCCCCAGGTGGGGCCACTGCCTGAAAGCCACTCCTTTCGGTTTCGCATCTTACTGAGAATTGCAAAGGCAGGATGTGGGGGAGGTGCAAGGGCCTCCGGTCCGGCTCCACCCAATCACCACCAGGCCCACGGGTGGGTGGCACTGCTTGAACCGGGAGGGCTGGGCCTTAGGCTTTGTGGCTGCTGGCATCACAGCCCCTAAGGACCTCCAGTCCCCCTTGTTCACGAGGGAAGGGAAGCTCAGTGCTCCTCCCGCAAGCCCCCAAACAGAGGAGCAGCAGCCAATCAAGAGACTCGGACAGGAATACGAACAAGGCAGTTTATTAGCCCAGCATTTGTTCTAATGCTTCTTGTTGGCAGCTGCCACCTGTGGAAGAGACGGAGCGTAATCAAGATCAGCCGTGGGGTCCGTGTTCCGGTCCTTCAGAGCAGCTACCCCACTAGAGGGCTGCCCAGCACCTGGACTGGTGGTCTGACAGGTGTTCACTCAGTCTAATCCTTACAGCCTCAGGCACTTCCCCATTTTACAGAAATGTCTACTGGGACTAAAAGACAGGGAGTGCTGGAATGGATTCCCAACATCTGCCCATGGTCCTGCTATCCACACTGCCTAGGCCCTGCCCTGCCCCTGAGAGTTCACTGGCTCCTTCCAGGCCACCCCCAGACTCCCAGAGGGCTGACACCCTCTATTCTGACACTTGAGTAAGTGCCTGAACCCTCCAAGGCTCCTAGGAGGCCCAAGTCAATGATACACAAAGAAAAAACCCAACAGTGGGCTCCTGCCTGGCCCTGGGGGCTCCCGGGGCTGTAGCTCACTGAGCCCTCACCGCTGCCCTAGAGGCCGGCAAGAGTAGACCACTCTAGGTGGGGCTGGCTCTGGCCTGAACGGACTCTTGGGCCCCAAGGTGTCCAGCCAGTCAGCCATCTGGATGGAGACCCTCGTTCTGAGTGGGCTTGCCCCCCCCCCCCCATCCCAGCTGATGTTCAGTAAGCATGGAGAACAAGGAAACCCCGCAGCCAGAATCCTGAGAAGGCTGACTGGGGAAAAGGGAGCTGTGTGTGTAGAAACACGTCCTGCACGAGAAACCATCCCAGCTGCACCCCAGGCCTGGGTTCCCGACACCCACATTTCCAACCAGCTCTAGCAGGCAGGCAGTCAGACATGTTCCTTCTCCTGCCCCTCTGGTCAGCCCTCCTGACCCCATCAGCCTCAGCTGTGCCCTGCAAGGGAGGAAATTCTGACGCCCAGGCAGGGACTAAGGGACCCAGCCCCGGCCCACACCAGGCCTCACCTGTCCAGCGATTCTGTCCAGATCTCTCTGTCCCTGAGGTGTCAGTTTGCGGCCCCTGCAGGAGAAGGGTCACGCACCCCACCATGAGCACAGGCTCTCAGCCCTGTCACTGCCAAGTCCATCCTGGATGCGAGCCAGGCTTCCCAAGAAGGCACCTGGCCACGGGACCACATGACACCAGCCACGTCCCACCGAGGACCCCAGTCAGCTGCATTCTAACGAGCTAGGGGCAGGAGGGAGAGCCCCCCTGGGAGCTGCCAGGGTGTCGTTGTGCAAGCATTAGATCAAAAGCCCCGAAAAATCAATTGGGAAAAGTTAACGAGCAGGCTAATGAAAGCGGACAGTCGCTAAATTACCTTCCCGGAGCTTGGGGTAGTCAGCCAGAGAGGCCAGGGTGAGGCCCCTCGCTGTTCGCTTTCCTGCAGAATCCCCTGCATGCCTGAGGGGCAGGTGCAGGCTGCAGGGCAGACCTGGCACCTCTCCACATGGGGAACGGATGGCTCGAGACAACTTCATTACAGGCCGTCTGACCCCAAGGCTCCTCCATCACCCCCGTTCCCCCCGCCCCCACTTACCCATCTTGGTCCTTTTCCACCATTTTCAGCCCCTCTAGGGCCTGGAGGACCCTGCGGGCCACACTCTTGGAGCCTCTGCTAAAGTGGCTGGGCATGACCCCATTTCTCTGACGTCCTCCGTAGATCTTGGTCATGGAGCCGACCCCAGCGCCGCCCCGGAGGTACAGGTGCCGTGCTGTGGAAGCTGGGGGGGTGTGCGGGAGGCGTGAGGATCCTTCTCCAGCAGAGAAGATTGCTCTCCACAGCCGCGGCAGGCTGAGGGGAGGGCCTTGCTCGAGGTCACACACGCATGAACTGTGTGCCTGGCAACTAATTCTTCCCATTGTATAGCACGAGAAAATAAAATACACAAAAACCGAGTGCTGGGCCCCCACCACCAGCTATCCCACAGCCAAGCTGCCCTGCACCCCGGGCCCAGGGTCCTATGGGCAGAGCCTAGCAAATGTGTCAGCCGTGACTGTCCACCTCCACGTGCCCAAGCCTGAGGGGCAGGAGTACCAGCAGGGATATGCCACCACCTGAATGCAGTTCCTTAAGCCCCTCGGCCCTGGAGAACTCTGGGTCAGAGCCAACACCCCATGCAGTGACGTTCTCAACCTGGGATGGGCATCACCCCTTGCGTAGACACAGCGCAAGACACTTGTCCGTAGCCTGGCTTGGGCAAGTCCCTGGTCCCTCGCTGTTCTGTTCAACAGGACCACTTGCCCACCAGGCCCTGTGCCGTCTGCTTTTCATGCTCCCCCATGAAGCAGTAAGACGGCCTTACCACCTGGCCTGATCGCGTGTGGCCGCGGCCAGTCACCCACCCTCCTCGGAGAGCACGCAGGTATCTAGTGCTATTCTCCTTCACAGAAAAGCAAATAGGCTCCAGAAAGTACTCACTGGCCTCAAGTCACATAGCTCGGAGGGAGAGCCTACACCCAGCACCCAGAAAGCCAGACCGTTTTGGCTTTGTATCTCAGGGGGCCACTGAGATCTGAAGGAACTGCGGCTTGAGATGCAAGGACTCCAGGTCATTCCAGGGCTGCCAGCGTCAGTATGTAAGGTTTTGCCCAAGTGACTACTTTTTAGTTCTACAGATAAGGGAAATCAGGATTCCTTCCTCCAGTAACTACTTACTCCTAAGAACCAGGTGCCAGGCCATGTCCACGACCTTGTGGTGTTTTGAGCTAAGGGTGAGTGGAACTGACCACATAAAGTGGGCTATGCCTCCCTTCTGGCTGTCCTTCCATATCACTTGTCCCCAGCCACCTCCTGCCCCATAAGATGGGTCTCCAGATACAGCCATGGGCTTCTGGGGGCCCCGGCACAGCCGAAACCCTCACCACCTACCAGAACCACTGCACAACCTCTCCCTGGTCTCATGGCTTCCAGCCTTTGCTCACTTTATTTTTATTTTTTTAATATATTTTCATTTATTTCTAGGAGAGAGAGAGCATGAGCAGGGGAGGGTCAGAGAGAGAGGGAGATACAGACTCTGAAATAGGCTCCAGGCTCTGAGCTGGCAGTCAGCACAGAGCCCGACGCGGGGCCCGAACCCACAAACCGTGAGATCATGACCTAAGCAAAAGTCGGACGCTTAACTGACTAAGCCACCCAGGGGCCCCAGCCTTTGCTCACTTTAAAACTGTTTTCCGGGGTACCTTGGGTGGCTCAGTTGGTTAAGTATCCAACTTCGGCTCAGGTCATGATCATGGTCTGTGAGTTCGAGCCCCACAGCAGGCTCTATGCTGACAGCTCAGAGCCTGGAGCCTGCTTCCAATTCTGTGTCTCCCACTCTCTCTGTCCCTTCCCTGCTCTCTCTCTCAAAAATAGAACAACAAAAACCCCCAAAACTTTTCCTTGGGGCAGGCGGAGGGGCGGGGAGGGGGAACACCTGGGTGGCTCAGTCAGTGGAGCATCCAACTTCAACTCAGGTCATGATCTCACAGTTCGTGGGTTCAAGCTCTGTACAGACAGCGCAGAGCCTGGAGCCTGCTTTGGATTCTGTGTCTCCCTCCCTCTCTGCCCCTCCCCCACTCATGATGTGTCTCTAGCTCTTAAAAATAAACAATAAAAATTTTTTTTGGTAACTGTTTTCCTTGGCTCTTCCTATCCCTACGCTACCTCCAAGATCAAAAGTCTCCTTCCAGTGACATCACTGGAAAACTCCAGACTTCCAGACCAGCTCACATGCCTCAAAACTACCACCATTCTCCCTGCACCTGTGCCAAGCCATGCTTCAGCATGGGTGGAGATGTGTGCTCCCACCTGGGCCGCACCCAGGGCTGGGAAATCAGGACAGCCTCAGGAGGGCATCAGTGGAACAGTGTAAGCTCACAGACGCCCAGGAGACTCCTGGCTAAGCCAGGACCGACACTCAGCCTAGTCCCGACTGGTGCCCTGTATAAAAAGGAGTGGCCAACCAGAACTGCCTGGTAACACAGGGCGTGATTCCCAACACTGCTTCTCTCAGCTGAATCCACCCCTGATTTGGGTGGTCTGGGCCTGGGCCTCAGTACTCAAGGGGAAGCCTATTCAAATCCTGAGAAGTGAGTGGCAGAGAATAACCTCCGGTAAAGTCCAACTATTAGTTTCTTCAAGGAGGTGGTGGTAGGTTGCTTTAATTTTTTCCTTAAACTGCACAAAATTACCCAGGGTGGTGTCAGATATTGAGGATAACCCCCCACCCCAGTAGGCGAGAATTATCTTCCTGACCTACTGGGAGAGAATGAGTATTAACTCCACGATGTGGAAGGCACTACAGCCAAAAAACACAGCCCTACAAAACGTGGACCTTTTCTCACTCCCCACCCTGAGACGCAGGCCCCAATCCTTCTGAAGTGAAGGATCACAAATCCGGCCATCCTAGGTGCTCCTTAGGAGGCCCCAGCAAGCCTGGTGCGGTCACAGATGGCTTCTCAAGTCCCTCTAGGACTTTCTGCTCCGCTCCTCTTGGAAATCCTGTCCTAAGTGTCCAGGAGTCACTCCCCATCTCAAACTATAAAGAAGAGGCCAGGAGCATCCTCCCACCCCCAGGGCCACCAGGTAGAGAGGATCATGACACAGTTGAGCACCTGGTAGACCAACATTTCACAAATATCTTTGCTGCTGAGCATCTTTTTCTTTTTAAACTTTATTTATATTGGGGAGAGGGGGCAGAGAGAGAAGAGAATCCCATGCAGGCTCTGTCAGCATGTGGGGCTTGAACTCACGGACTGTGAAAGCATGATTGAAGTCAAAGTTGGGATGCTCAGTTGAGCCACCCAGGCACCCCTGCAGTTCAGCATCTTAATAGCTGGTTTTTAGTTCAGGTTTGTGACCCAGTTCTGACCTACTGAGTCACAAAGTGGGGGAAAGGGAGCCTCCCAGATACATCTTGCCCCAACCATTCCCTGCAAGCTTCTAAGCAAAGAATCCCAACACTGTCACCCCTTAACTTATTCCTGCAATGTCTCCAAGGCCTTGATCTTGCCAATAACACAGCCATGTGTAACTGCCCAGCCCTATGCGCGGGTCAGAGAGGACCAGGTTCCATTCACAATGATTTCAGTTGGGACATTCAGGATGTCCCAATTCAGCAGTCACTCACTGCTGGACAAGACAATGGATTCCCACCACCCTCCCAAGCAGGACCTTCTGACAACTGGAGACATCAGGTGACTTGTCCAAGGCCACACTGCAAAACTCAC
>NW_027530624.1:537784-540862 GCF_008692635.1 Crocuta crocuta
CCCCCACAAAGCCCTACAGTGGTCTTTCCCGGACACTGCCCCTCCTCTCAGAGCAACTGACACAGTTCTTTCTAGTCCTACCTCACACTGCACCTTACACCACTGCCCTGGGACTTCTCACTCCTATAGCTCTGTCCCTCCTCCAGAGAACACTCAAGAGGAGAGCTCTATCCTCTGCCTTGTTCTTCTTTACCCCCCACCCCAAGATCACACCTGTCCACTCCACCATGGCTCCTACATGCCTCCAGAATTCAATCCCCACCACCCCCTGCCAGAGCTCAGCCTCCCAGGACAGGCCACGGTCTCATTGTGCTTTGGGGCTCCAAACTCCCAAGGGGACCAAAAAAAAAAAACAAAAAAAAAAACCCCAAGCCCCCCCAATCCAAAGAAGAAAAAGCAAATACAGCACAGACTCTGGTTTTAGAGTCAGCTTGTCATGCCCTCCCAGAATCACTTCATCTGTCTGTACCCCAGTTTCCTCTTTGGTAACTGGGGATCTCCTAAGACTTGCCCAGAGTATGAGACAGCCCCAACTAGGTGGGAGCACTCTAGGCTGGTAAGCTTCTCCTGTAAAGGGTCAGAGTAAATACTTCCGCTTTGGAGGCCACATGGTCTATCACGACTGCAACTCTGCCTCTGGTGCGCAGGTAAACAAATGGGCGGGGTCCCAACAAAAATGTACACAACTGACCCTGGTTTAAAACCACTATGCTATGCCACTAAGGCAGCTGAAAAAATGAGTCCAAAACGGTTGTGCTGGGAACCTTGCATAAGGGAGGCCAGGGTGGCTGGGAGAGGACGCACACTCCATGTGAGCTATCAGGGAAGGGGCCAGCGACCAGTAAGGCTCATCTACGTGTACTGTCCAGAGCAGTCTCCATCTCATTTCCCACTAACCTCACCCCATCTACAAAAACACAACAAGCATAAAACAGAAACTACCATTAGTATGTGGAAAGTTTACAACAGGGCAGATTAAGCAAAATATGTAGATTTACCTAATCACATAGGAAAAGCTAGTAGACCTTCTCATCTCAGATCGAAAGCTACGATGACCAACTGATTCTTGGGGCACTGCCAAAGAACATTCAGGACGAGGCAGCCTTGCTTCCCCCAAGATGGGTGGATGGGGGTGGTGGTCTCATCCAGGCCCCATCACTAGCGTGTGCTGGGGGAAATCCAGCCAGCTTCCCTTCCCCAGCCCTTTTCTCCTTATAAAAGCCCTGCACGGATCCCCACTACATGCCATCCACCCCACCCACCCCAGTGCTGACCTTTTAATCCTCAAGAGTCTGAGGCTGTGGCGCAGTCATGCTGGCGCCTGTGCCCAGTCCAGGGCCTGAAACAGAGTGGACATCATGGACATCTGATGCGACCCCAATCTCCACAATTCATGTTCTAAACTGTCAAGGTGGCTTGTACCAAGGCCAACTCAAGGTCATCCTGAAGTTTTCTGTATTTCTAAACCGTGCTTCCCACCTACTTCCTGTCTGGAGACAGATCTTGGCCAGGACAGAGCCCCCATGTCACAGGGAAAAGCTGAAGACTGCAAAGGTTGTCACCTTGAACAATCTAGCACTGACCACCCCTCCACCCCAAAGTTAGGCCTTCGTGGGGTGACAGCTGGGAGAAACTCGAAATGTCAAGGACAGGTGACAATCAGCACTGTGCCATCAGGCACCACACTGAAGTCATTCCTTCCAACTCATCACTCGCAGACTAATAAAAAAGGGGACTGGCAAATGGTTATAAGGTGATCCTAAGGGTCTCTTTCCAGCACTTGGGACTTACCAAGATTTAGAGCAAGGAGTGACCCGGCCAGATCCCAACCTCTTAAGAGAAACTGTCTGTCTAAAGAGATGAAGAGAAAACCAGCCTATGGGCTTTAACTGCCAAAAGCTCATTTGATTCCCACTACAATCCTGCGTTGTTAACAATCGTTAGCCTTGTTTCAGCGAGGAGGACACCAAAAAGAACAGGCCGATGGAGGCCATACAGTTATGTGACAGAGGAATCTGAACTTGGAAAGTCTAGACTCCACCACCACCACAAGGATAAACGCTCCCCCCTAAAACAAAACTACCTCTGAGTTAAATATGAACATTCACTTGACCCTGGGTTTCCCTAGAGACTCAGAGGAAGCCACAGGTCTTCACACAAACCTCTTACAAATGAAAAAACAAGACTCCCAACATGAAGTGACTGTCACACAAGCACACAGTAAGAGTCTAACGCTTCTCCTCACAACGTATATCAACTATAATTTAAAAAGTTTCCCCTCTCTCCCAATCTTGGATGAGCTCAGAGAACAGGGAAGTATAGTTTGTGCCCGGGTCACCCAGCCCCCCTCCCCCACTACCGAGAGACCCCGTTCCTCACCAGCTCGTGTGTAGAACCAGTTTTCATCATAGGGAGCAAGCTCTTTATGCTTGGCCAGCTTGACAGTGTCCACCCATTCAGGGACTTTCAGCTTCCCAGACCTGGGACCAACAGTGAGAAAGGCATGATTCAGGGGTCTTCCCAAACTCCACTCCCCCAAATCCCCTCTGCCCAACACAAAACTGCGGGTTCCCAGGAGTCCCATGGGTCCCAAAATAAAAAGAATCGGAAACCCAGCCACAAGGCAAACGCAGGCCTCGGGCAGAAAAGCAGACTCTGCACGGAGATTTCACACAAGCCTCCCCCTACCAGAAGAGAGAAACACCGCCTGCGGAGGAGGCGGGCAGAGACCAGAGCCCGCAACCACGGAGCCCCAGGCCCCACACTCACTTTTTGAGGAAGGCTGCCAGAGCTCTGACGAACTCCTGCTGGTTCACGTCTTTTACGGTAACTCCAGGCATCTACGAGAGAAAGAGCATGCACGTGAACTCGGAACTGGTGGACTCGGCTGGCAGGGGCCGCGGCCTTGACCCCACGCGATCGAAGCCGCTGCACTCCCGTTACTTCTCGGGGCCCTCCTTGAGGTATGGGCCCTAAAGGCCCCGGCGCCTGTGGGTGCTAGCCTTCACCGCCGCTCACGATCTCCGCGCGTCGCACGAGCACGGCCAGGCGCCGCGGTGGAGACGCTAGACGGCCCGA
>NW_027530624.1:541127-555192 GCF_008692635.1 Crocuta crocuta
CGGCTGGGGGGCCGGGCCCCTGACACCCCGCGCCCACCCCGAACCGGAGCGCCCGCCTTACCGTGCGGCCTCCGCGCTGCCAGCCAGGGGAAAGGGAGCAACGGGGTTTCCCGGGCGCACAAGTCGGGCGTCGGGTATCGCGAGAAGTGTGAGCTCTCGCGAGAGCGAGGCCAGAAGAGCCGCCCCGCCTCTCTCAGGGCGAAAGCGGCTTCGCCTTGGAGGAGATGGGAGGGTCTGCGATGAGGAGGCGGGCAGGCAAACGGAAAAGCCAAGTGGACGGGGATGGAGGGCTGGTTCCTGCCAGCCCCTTTCTCTCCCGGAGTGTAATCCAGCGCCCGTCCTGAGCTGGGGGGAGGGATGGCTTCGTTTGCGATCGTGGCGGAAGGAACAGCGGCAGAGGAGACTGCGGTGGCGGAAGTTGGGCATCTGAATGGGCAGGAAAGGGGGACCCGGTCACGGCCCGTGCCCTCACGGGACGACCCTCCTGGTGGGTGGAAGTGGCTTTTCGGGCCGGAAGTGGGCGATAGTAAGGGCGGAACTGTGATGGGGACACCCTGCGGAAGTGCAATGAGGAAATGTGTTCGACCACCAGTCCTCGCGAGAGCAGAAGGAGCCGGACCACCCTTCTTAGGGCGGAAACTGCTTCACCACGGCCCAGGCGCCCTCAGTGGAAAGGAGGGGACTGCCGGAGGGGAGGAGATCTGGGCAGGGACAAAGAGGCGGGGGCGGGACCTTCGGAGAAGTTCGTGCAGCTCTGCCTCCTAGTGGTAGAGTCTGATCGCTCAGCACTTCAGGTTTCTTTTGCCCACTTCCGTCCCTGACCCGTGTGGCTTTAGTCTGTCCACTTGCCGTTTCAAGGCGTCAGACTCTCAGTCAAGAAAAAGAAAATACACTTTAAATGGATACATCGAAATCCCGGTTTTTTGCGCCTTTTAAGTGACTGCTATTCTACGTGGTGTATCAAATTAATTCTATCAACAAATATTTTTTGTGTCTACTATGTGCCAGGCCCAGATAAACCTTATGCAGTGTTACATGAGTGATTTACCTCAACCCCTGGAAGATCCAACGACCAGGAACAGGAGGGACACACTTCTCCGATAAAATGGTTAACTTGCTGCAAAAAGGACACATTTAAATGCATATTGCTATTTTCTTATGTTGAAAACACAGCTTTTAAAACATCAAAGCAAATAATATTTTTTTCACAGTAATATATTGTGTACGCAAAATGCCTCATTTATTAGTAAGCCCGTGTGTTACACCACTACCTTAATTTTTTTTTAATTTTTAAATGTTTTATTTATTTTTGAGAGAGACAGCATGAGCAGGGGAAGGTCAGTGAGAGAGGGAGATACAGAATCTGAATCAGGCCCCAGGCTCAGATAGCTGTCAGCACAGAGCTCAACCATGGCTCGAACCCACTAACCGTGAAGTCATGACCTGAGCAGGTCAGACGCTTAACCGACTGAGCCAACACCTTTAAAAAAAAATGTTAAAACCAAATATCTTTAGTTGGTTCAGGCTGCAATAACAAAATATGGTAGATGGTGACTCATAAACAACAGAAATTTGTTTCTCATAGTTCAGGAGGCTGGGAAAGTCCAAAATCCCGGTGCCAGCTGATCTGGTGTCTGATGAGGGCCCACTTCCTGGTTCATAGAGAGTCATCTTATTGCCATGCCCTTACAGGAGTGAGGAAGCTCTTTGGGGAATCTTTTATTAGAATTCTAATCCCATTCTTAAGGGTTTCACCCTCAGGACATAAATCCCTTAACAAAGGCACACCTCCAAATACCATCACAAGCGGAAATTAGGTTTCAAGATAGGAATTTGGGGGGAAGGGCGATGCAAACATTAAGTCTATAACACAAACCATGGTTCTAGAATGATAACATCTTATATTTAGATTAGGGGCTTCACATTCATGTAGAATGTTGATGAAGCCTATTTTACACTGTCTTGAAAACTTAAGGATAGTTTTAGTATCTCAGATTCCACACCCCTACCCTCCCACTCAAAATATGTATGTTTGAATATGTAGTTGTATGTAAGTGTAACTCTAAGTGTCCATATACTTAGGTAACTTATATTCTCTTTTTATACATTTTTCTATGTATATTTCTTTTTTTTAAATTTTTTAATGTTTTTTAATTTATTTCTGAGAAAGAGAGAGAGTGTGAGCAGGGGAGGGTCAGAGAGAGAGGGAGACACAGAATCTGAAGCAGGCCCCAGGCTCTGAGCTAGCTGTCAGCACAGAGCCCAGCATGGGGCTCGAACCCATGAACCATAAAATCATGACTTGAGCCAAAGTTGGATGCTTAACCGACTGAGCCACCCAGGTGCCCCTTGATGTACATTTCTAGTATCAGTGCTGAATCATTTAAGGTTAATCCACTTGAGTCAATTTACTAAATATTTCTTTTAAAAAAAAAAAAGCTTTCCAGAGGAACTGTAGGTAACACTTATATTAAGCAGAGCTTTGATGGACTCAAGGCAAAGCGGGTCCTATATAATGGAGTCATCATCATACCTAGGCTGGGAAGCAGACACAGGGTCCTGTTTGTTTGGACATTATAGGGCTAAGATTAATGTGCAGTGTTATCTTCAGAAATCCCTCCGTCCCTCCTCTGAAACC
Source organism: Crocuta crocuta (assembly GCF_008692635.1). NCBI lineage: Eukaryota > Metazoa > Chordata > Mammalia > Carnivora > Hyaenidae > Crocuta > Crocuta crocuta. The sequence continues at coordinate 543,766 of NW_027530624.1, forward strand.
CTGCGCCTGGGTGGAAATCATGGCTACTTCTCTGTGTCAAAGTGATGCTGCTCCAGGCAAGGATGAGATGTCCTCTTCTCACTGTTGCTCTGATTTCAAAGAACAAACTTGCTGACAGTCTATGATTTTACATAACATGGTTTTTTAAAATTTTTAATGTTTTATTTATTTCTGAGAGAGAGAGAGACAGCATGAGCAGGGGAGGATTAGAGAGAGAGGGAGACACAGAATCCGAAGGAAGCTTCAGGCTCTGAGCTAGCTGTCAGCACAGAGCCCGACGCGGGGCTCAAACCCACGAACCGTGAAATCATGACCTGAGCCAAAGTCAGACGCTCAACCGACTAAGCCACCCAGGTGCCCCTAGATAACATGGTTTCTTAGCACTGTGTCCTTGGTGTTAATTTTTATAGGTTCATAATCTTAACAACTCTGTAAGGTGGTTACAGACTAGGCAACTGGATTTTAGAGCGTCAAGTAGCTTGGTCAGGGTCATGTAAAGGTAAAGCCTGAGCTGGAATTGAATCCATAACTGGCGACTCCCTAACCTTTTTCAATAACTCTATAGACAGAGAATTGAAAAGTGATCCTAAGTTGTAGTACATTCAGACAATAGAATGTCATTCAGTGCTAAAAAGAAAGGAGCTATCAGGGCATGCAAAGACATGGGCCAAACTTAGATTCATATTACTAAGTGAAAGAGGACAATCTGAAAAGGCAAACTGTATGATTCCAACTCTACAACATTCTGGGCGAAAAAACAAAATTATGGAAACAGTAAAAAGATCACTGGTTGCCAGAGGTCAATGGGGATAAGGATGAATAGGTGGAGCACAGAGAAATTTCAGGGCAGAGAAACAATTCCGCGTGACACTATAATGGTGGATACATGTCTTTATACATTTGTCGAAACCCATAAAGTGTACAATACCAAGAGCAAACCGCAATGTAAACTGTGGACTTTGGGTGATAATGACATGTCAATGTAGGCTCGTCAATATTGACATGTGCCACTCCGGTGTGGGATGGTGACAGTGGGGGAGGCTGTGCTTGTGTGGGGGCAGGGAGACCACAGGAACACTTACAATCTGCTCAGTTTTGCTGTGAGCGTAAAATTGCTCTAAAAAAATCTATTAGGGGCACCTGGGTGGCTCAGTCAGTTGAGCGTCCGACTTCGGCTCAGGTCATGATCTCACAGTTTGTGGGTTCGAGCCCCACATTGGGCTCTGTGCAGACAGCTCTCAAGAGCTTGGAGCCTGCTTCAGAGTCTGTGTCTCCCTTTCTCTCTGACCCTCTCCTGCTCATGCTCGCTCTCTCTCTCTCTCTCCCTCTCTCTCTCTCAGGAGGGTCAGAGAGAGAGGGAGATACAGACTCTGAAATAGGCTCCAGGCTCTGAGCTGGCAGTCAGCACAGAGCCTGACGCGGAGCTCGAACCCACGAACCGCGAGATCATGACCTAAGCGAAAGTCGGACGCTTAACCAACTAAGCCACCCAGGTGCCCCAGAAACAAATTGTTTAAAGAAACATTAAAAATTAAAAAAAAAAACTCTATTAAAAAATTGGTTTGAGGACAGGAAGTTGTTCATATTGTGGTGAGGGGAGAGGCAGCATTAGAGTTTATCAACTTTGTAGGAAAAAAAAATTCCTAAGGAATCAGACAGAATGTATTTAGTTATTCTCAGTTCCCAGAGAGGAACTGAAGGCAGACTCTGCTCCCTGAGAATTACTTATTCTAAGAGGGGAAGACATAGAGGCTCAAAGCCCGGCACAGCTCAGGGTGATCAGGGTCGTGAATGTAGGAGTGTAGGGAACTTGGCCTGATCCACTTATGAGAGACATGAAGTCAGATGAAAAGGAGGAATTTTGCTTTTGGGGAGAGCTCAGGATCTCATTAGGGCCTAGGCGGGGGTATGAGTTATAGGTCTGTGTCTCTGAGAATATATGTTGCGGGCTGCAGAGCCAGTGACTCACGGGGCTGGGGGAGCAGAATGAGGCCTGCATGGACCAGGTAATGAGGGTCTGAGTGGCAACTGGGTGGGGTGGGCGATATGATGTCAGTTCTACACTGGACAAGGAGTGTGGTCAGGTGTGGACCAGGTTCGTGTGTTATGCCGAGAGACACGGAGGCCAACCGAGACCACTGAAGCCGAATTAAGGGAGTCTTTGTTACCGGCCGGGACTGCACAGAGTTAACACAGAACTCTAAATGTGCGGCCCCGAGTCCAAGGACTCAGGGTTTTTTATAAAAGGCAAGCAGGCAGTACAGAAGCAGAGTTGAGCCGTTATTGAAAAAAAAAAAAAAAAAGGTTGCAAACTGATAAAGAGAGCAGCCCTTATCCTGGCATGTAGGGCAACATTTTTTATTTTCAAGGCACGGTTTAGGGTTGTAGGGGAGTTTCAAGGGAATAGCCTTTATCTCAAGGGTAAAGTATGCAAACTGTCATAAATAACCATTAACAGGGAACATTAACCCTTGTCTTATTTGTTTTCTTTTCTTGCACCTGAGGATAGTCACATAGGCCTCCGAGTGCAGGCCCAGAAGGTAAACTCTTCCAATCAAGATGGAAGGATTGAGGCTAAATTCATGTGCAACACATGTAGGGCTGAAGTGAAGGGGGCATAGATTCTCAAAGGGCAGACTGTGACATGAGCTTCTGAAGTAATAAATGGGTGACTGGTGGGATGGGGAAATCTTGTTTGGGGAGAGGGATGGGGCCTCAGATTTGGAACCTCACTGGTTATTTCTGCAGAACGTCAGTGTGGTACACAAAAGACGCTTAGAAGGGGGATGAATTAGGCATTACCTGATTGGGGCTGGGCGGTACCTTTCCTCACCCCGCGTGGGAGATGGGAAAGGAGCAGCACAAAGGACAGTGCTCACAGCCCACTGACTGTAATCCCTAAGGGCTGCTCAGAGGCCAGAGGCCCACTGGCTCCCTACAACCACAGCAGAAGAAGACTGCACCTAAAGAGTGACATAGGGGAGCAGGAACAATTCTGAAATCTGCCCCTCTTCCCAAGGCTGCAGGTGCAGAGTCTCCACCCTCTCCCTCAGGCACCGGTGGGGAAGCCATGACAATATGATAGACAAAGCAGGCCTAGCCAATGGGTGTGAAAAGCCCTGAGGGCCTGGCTGAGAGGGGAGGTGGGCTGCAGAGAAATGAGAAGGGGCTGGGAAGAGGGGCCTCTCCCTAGCTCCTCATCTCTTTCCCCATCTTCTCATGTCATCCTTTAACCCCAGATTGTGCTTTCTCCTTTACTCCCCTCAGTGGTGTGGCCTTGGTGTACTGGGACCCTTGGTCAGCCCTGAGAAGCAGGGTCTCAGCCATGTTTCATGCTGCAATGCTTCCCTCCTCTGTGACTATGTGGGCTTGGTCATCTGTCACTTGAGAGAGCAGGGCCCAACAAGGCTTAGGCAGGTCTATTAAGGAGCAATCATATATCTAAGTTATAACAAGGAAAGGAGGAAAGCCTTTGATTATCTTGTGCTGAATCCTGAGGAGTGTTGCAGATTTGTTACCCCGTAACGTTAGGAAGTAGAAGCAGCCCATCTTGTCAAGGTTCCAGACATGAAACAACAAGCAGTGACTGAATGCCAACACCAGCAATCATCATGGATAAAAAGAGGGATGTAGGTGTCCTCAGGAAAAGAAACAGTGAGCAGGCATGTCCCTTGAGCTTTCTGTCCACCCCTTCTACGAGTGGGAATGGGGATGGGGGTCTCCAGGTCTTCGTATCTTTGGAGTAGCTCAAGAGGTCTTCGTGTGTGGAACGGTTTAAGGAGAAGGACTTGAGAGCAGAGGACTAAGAAACATATGCAGGTATGGTCTGCTTATTCCCTAAGGTGACCTTGAGTAGAAAAATAGAAGATTTTCCCAAAAACCTTTGGGCTCATGCCTGTCTCCTGGAGTCCTGAACCTTTCACTCTGTTTTATAAAAATTACCTACTAATTGATTTGGGGCTTGGCAAGAAGAAGGAAACTTCCCCCTTCATTTGTCTAGAAATCTCCCCTAAAATATGTTGGGCAAGTCACTTTATCTCTTTAAACGTGCTCTTGGGGTGCCTGGGTGGCTCAGTCGGTCAAGTGTCCAACTCTTGACTTCGGCTCAGGTCATGATCTCACAGTTTGTGAGTTTGAGACCTGCATCAGTCTCTGTGCTACCATCACGGAGCCTGCTTGGGATTCTCTGTCTCCCTCTCTCTCTGCCTCTTCCCTGCTTGCTATTTCTCTTTCTCAAAATAAATAAACATTAAACGTTTCTAAAAATGTGTTCTTTATTTGTAAAATGGGAGTAATCATGGATGGCTTACAGAGTTGTTGTGAGCATGTATGTGAATCACATATAGTGGGGTACTTAATAAATCGTAATAATGGTCTCTTACCTTTTATAGGTCCTTCAAAATGGAGACTCATGAATCTCCCTAGTTCAGGAAAAGCCCTTGATAAAGGCTAACTTGATTCTTCCTATTCTCATTGGGCTCAGTTTCCCCATTTAAAAATATTACATTAGGTTAACATTATAAGTATTCCATTTGGCCAGAGCTGGCCTGAAGATATGTTTTGTTCAGCTCACCTAGAATTTAAAGAAGAAAACTGAGCCGACATTTGAAAATTAAGGTATTTTACATAGAAATTCAGTTTTCCAGCTTCTCTTGAAGAATCAGAAGTTTTGACAATAGTCACATTCCTGCCTGGCAACAACCCACTAACGCCCAAAGGAGGCTGCCCTCTCTGGTAGGGCATGTATCCTGTTTTTTAGGGCTCATCTAGCTTTCTTTACTCATTTAAAATTTTTTAGGTTTTTTTTTTTCTTGAGAGAGAAAAGCATGAGTGGGGGACGGGTAGGGAAAGGGAGACACAGCATCTCAAGCAGGCTCCAGGCTCTGAGCCGTCAGCACAGAGCCCAAGGTGGGGCTCAAACTCACAAACCACGAGATCATGACCTGAGCTGAAGTTGGACACTTAATCTACTGAGCCACCCAAGTGCCCCTCTTTACTCATTTAAGCGATGGGCTTGGCTCTGTATGCATTTCAGTTTGTAGCCCTCCGGACAGCTGGAACTGTCTATGCCCGGCACATGGCAGGCACTTAATTGTTGAATCAGTGACTCTCCCATCTCCCTCTACCAATCTTTCTTATTGGGCCGTAATAAGAAATCTGAGTTTGTATTTATTTGTGGTAGTTGCTGAATAACTGATTTTCCATTTGAAAAGTGAACCGAACAAGTCCTTTATGTCAGTCAGGTTATAGGTTAGGATTTGGCAACAAACACTCCCCAAGTCTCAGTGGCTTAAAACAACAAAGATTTATTTCTCAGTTTCTCACCCAAACGTAGACACAAAATGAAAATACTCTCCTGTCTGTGCATGCATGGAGACAGATGTGAGTGCACGAGTACGTACAGAATCACATGTCAAATAAATATTCTGGAAGGTGAACTCATGCAAAAACCTATTTAGATACTTGTTAGCTTAAATTGCACAACTCTCACTTTGTCGGGGATTTAAAAAGGTCGCAGGACCCAAGTGGGTAAGAGGATATCCACTTTTGGTCAAGGAACTATCCACACTACAAAAGGAACCAAAAGCTAACAAAGCACCAGAAAGCTTTAAAAAAAAAAAAAAAAAGGCTGGAAGCTTGTACTACATTAAATTCCACGCATAAATCCAGAAGCAAAATACCAAATACGCAGTGCCCGGAGGCTGTTGCCCCTTGCTCAAGCGAGGCCTCCACCTCTGGGCTTCTAGCTTAGGAGGGAGATAGAGCCCAGACGCCCAATATGCAGAGCTACGGAGGGGGCTGGGCTGGGGCGGAGAGAGGGGCCAACAGGCTGGAATCCTCTTCCTCCAGCAGGAGCTATAAGCAAGAAGGAAGGGGATAGGACTGAGTCACATCCATTTCCTTCCCCAGCAATCCCCTCTTTTTACCCCATCCAATCCAAGCCTCGTCCTTGATCACCTGGATTATGGCAAACACTTCCTCCTCACCGATTTTCCCACCTCCAGTCTTGTCTTCAATCCCTCCATCAAGCCACCATACTGGTCTTACAAAGCTCGGGGTATCTAAATAGGTTCCCACCTAGCTCCAAAACACACCCTGGCTCCCTTTCATGCACAGTGGCTGGTCTAGACTCATCGGAAGTCTTTGCAGCTTCATCTCCTTTGTTCCAGCAGTTCTTCCAGGCAGGTCCCCCACCCATACACCATGCCTAATTCGTCATTTTGGACAGGAGGGTCCTCAGCCTTCCTCCTCTGTCCCCGCAAGTCTCATTCCTCAATACTTTGCTAGTTCTTTCCAGGTTTGTCACTGATTTTAAGTTTTATTTATTTAGGTGATCTCTACATCCAACATGGGGCTTAAACTCATGACTAGAGATCAAGAGTCTGATGCTCTACCAACTGAGCCATCTGCTCTGTCACCGAGCTTTGGGAAGGCATCCACTTTCCCCAAGTAGAACGGAAGCTCCTTGAAGGCAGTTATCAGATCTCCTTCCAGGCTAGACCCTTGTTACTTCTTCAGCCCCTCTCCAGACCACAGCAGGCAGCTTGGGTCTAGAGAGAGAGAGCCTTGGGCTGGAGTCAGGAGACCGGGCTCTGCCATTGTCTTCCCGCACACCCTCGGGCAAGTCCCTGCCTCTCTCAGGGCCTCATTCTCCTTGACATCAGGGCACTGGGCATTTCTTCTGAGCACAAAATTAATAAAACAAATCCACTGAACAACTCTAAACTGCAATTCCAAGAGTTAGGTTGAGAAGCTTGGGGCATGAGTCTGAAGATGTTCAACCTGCTGACCCCCTGATCATCTTGGTTGGTCCCTACTTACTCTGGTATACACATTTCCCAACATCTCTATCGCATCGTCTCCTTTCAGGGAACAGGTTACCTGGTGGGCCACAGGGGTGGATCAGGGAGATCCAGGCAGGGTTGGGAGGAACAGAAGAGGTCAGGCAGGGAGCCTGGGAAGAATCTTTCAGACCCACAAGAGCTTCAGCTGCCTCCCGCTGCAGCTGCCGCTCTGAGGGGGCAGAGGTCCAGGCTAGGCGAGAGGCTGCAGGGGCCTGCAACAGAAAGGGAGAGAAACAGACTGGGAACCCCCACTTCTGTCCACCCTCCAAGTACTCTCAGCCCCTGGTTACTTCACTATCTCCTATGTTCCCTTCCCCCGGCTCAACTTCCTCCCAGGGTCCTGGATCCTATGTCTTTCCCAGGACCTGTGGCTGCAGCAGAAGAGGGTCTGGGGTGCCACAGGGCTGGAGTATCAGAGTCGAGCATCTAGAAGCAAGCAGAAAAGATGCCAAGGGGATTAAACACATGGACAGCCATGTACACGTGGAAAAAAGGACAGGATTTTGGTATACGCTGATCTAGGAGTCTGGGTGCCTGCTGGGTCATTAGGCTTTGTGGACTTGGGCAAGTCCCTTCCCCTGGCTCGGCCTGCTTTGTTTTCTATGAAATGAAAATATCTGCCAGCTTCTTTACTCCAGGGCTACTGGAGTGATGATTATGGGAAATCATTGATGTCAGTTTTTAAAAACATACCAGACATTGGGAGGCACTGGGATGACTGTTCCTTCCCTACCAGAGTCTAGTTTTCCTCCCCTAGCTCCCCAATCCCCATGGAACTTGAGGAGCAGGTTGGCCCCCTTTTAAGAAGCTTTCTCTAAAGGTCTCTGGCCTCTGAGGCTCTCACCATCATGCCCCATCCCCCATTTCAGCAGGCAACTCGACTCCATGTCATCTTTAAGGGGATTTAAGAGTTCCTATTTGTCCAAGTCCATGTCCTGTGCTAGATGCATTCCATACATTACCACTAATGCTCATGACAACCCAAGAAGATAATAATTGTGTCTCCAACTTCCTGATAGATAACCAAGTTCAGAGAGATAAAGATATTTGCCCAAAGGTTCATAGTAAGTCAATGGCAGAGCTAGGAGAGCTCCTCTTCATGAGGTCTAAGACCTTGTCTTCTATATCATCTGCTCTGGTGTCCAGAACAGGGTTAAGCATATGATAAACGTGTATCCTTCCCTCTCTACTCACGTGCGGGGCAAAGCAGAGGGCCCTTGGGATTCTCCAGAAAGAGGAGCCGTCAGTATCGGGCGAGATCCTGGGCAGGTTGGGAGGGGCCCGTGAGTGGGCAGCCGGAGGGAAGTGCCAGGGTCAAAGTCTAATGAGGGTAAGAGAATGCAGGAGTGTATAGGAATTAAACATCATGGCTTCTATCTTCCTTCTTACCCTGTATCCGCTTCCTCTTCTCTTTCTGCTACAGTAGTACAATGGCATTTAAACATCTGTTGAACGAATGTTGAATTCATCTTACCAGGAAAGGGATGCAGAGGGACAGCAGGTTCTTGGCATAGCAAGCGGCACACCACTGGGGGTGGCACGGAAAGGCCTGGAGGCAACCAGTGTCCAGGAGCCCAAGGGCCTGGGGGCATTGGAGTCCAGGACAAAGGCAAGGCTTCTGGGGGACGGCTGAGCAGCAGAGGCCCCTGGGAGATATCCTGCAAGGGCAGAGAGCACAGGTTGGAGTGAGGTACAAGCTTGGGGAAAGAATGAGTATGTTCTAGGATGGGGGTAAGACCTCAAAACTTTAGACTTGGAGGGCTGTAAAATCCAGCTTTCTCATTTTTAGCCCATAGAAGAGAAGTGATTTGCCCAGAGTTGATATTACAAGTCAGGGCTAAATCTAGAAGCCAAGTGCAGAGGGCACAGAGGAAGGGGCCTGGGCAGGGGCTAGCGTAGGAATCACTCCCCCCATGGCCCAGGTTCTCCTTACCTTCCCAGGGGGTGTCAGTGCCAGTGGGACTGCCCCATGGGGCATCTGAGGCTGGGGTGCTATGTTCTCCTTTCCAGCTATGAAGGACCAGGGAGAGTTTTGATGAGCCCTTTTTCCTAAGCCCCATCCCACTCCAATCGAACACTGAGTTTTTATCTCCCCGTGACCCTCCCTGTGACCCTTTTCAACCCACAGCTGTCACAACATACTCCCAATGATCACATTTTAAAGTTGGAGACGCTGAGGCCCAGCGAGTAGAAACACTTCGTCCAAGGTCACATACTAATCCATTGGCAGGTCTGGGACTCTTTTCCCTGCTTCTGCTTTCTCCACCTCAAACCCTGACCCATCCCTGGCCAGACACTCACAGGGGACCCCCGGTCGAGTGGCTCCCTTCTTGACACGGCTAGGAGCTTTGGGAGTGGGCCCTCTCCTCATCAGTCCCTGAGCCAGGTGCCTCTTTAGCTGCGCTTCCTGTTGCCTGCGCAAGGCCACCTGGGCAGCCATGACCCTTCGGCGCTCCCTAAAATGGGGATTGCGAGTCAAGAGTTAGCCTCCCTTTATATGAGGCCCATCCTCCTCCCTTCCCTGGACCTCAGTCGTACTCACAAGATGAGGACGCATTTGTGACACTCGCAAGTCTGAAAGAGGCAGAGGCGCTTGTGGCCCTTGAGGTGGGCAGTGACGCCGTGGTTTCGGCAGCGGGCACAGGTGGGAGAGCGACTGGCAGCTCTCCTGGGGATAAGCTCTGTGCCCGGGGGGCCTCTGGTCACACCCCCTGTGGCAGAGCCTGGGGCGCAGGGGTGGGCAGCAGGCACTTCCTTGGCATCCATGGATCTGGAGGCACAAGTGGAAGGTCAGGGTGGCTGCAGGGGCCCTCTGCTGACCAGCCCTCCCGCCCCTGGGAGGCCTTGCACCATCTGTGGGCTCAGCTGTCACCTTGCTTCCTCCCTGGCTTTCTCCCTTCTTCACCCACTGCCTCCCTCGAGCATCCTGCTTCCCAGAAGCCTCACCTTCTTGCCCCGCGCCCCTCTTCTCGCTCCTCTCTTATGTATTCTTTCAATGCAAACATTCTCTGCTGCTCGCCTGGGCTTTCCCGGCGCACAAGCCCCATGCTCATACTCATTCACAGCTCCCCGCCCCTCAGAAGGNCCTTCCCTCCGGCGTGTATTCCATCCCTACATTCCTACAAATACGTTTGTGCTCCCCGTTCAATTCTTAGCCTCATGTAGGTCCTGCGAGCCAACATTCCCCTTGCTCCCCCCCAACCCCTTTTAAATCAGAACACTCTCGATGCTACCCCCACCCCGCGATTACTTTCTTCTCAGAGATTCCTCGTCCCGCCTTCAGGAATTATTTTCATTTCCTTGACGGACGTTTACTGAGCCCCTTCCGGGTGCCAGGCCCCGATCTCGGGCGCAGGCCCCCTCTTCACGGCACGGATCCCCCTCTTGCACCCACATGCCCTCCAAACTCTGGCGCCAACCCTGCGGTCGCTGCACCTGGCGCTTGGGGGCGCCTTTGCCCATTCCCAGCAACGAGAACGCACGCACCCCACCCTGCACCCCACCTCCCTGCAGCGTGCCACCGCCTCGCGGCCTGTTGCCCGCGTGCACACCCTTTAGCAGCTTGGGCCTTCAGCCTCTCCTCGCTCCAGGGTCCCAGGGAGGGGGCGGGGCACGGGGAGCGCGCCAAGGGGCACCGAGAGGTGGGGGAGGGGAGGAGAGGAGCGTGAGGAGCGCGAGAGGGAGGCGGAGCAGGGGGCCCAGCGCCAGGGAGAGGGCGGAGAAGGGACAGGGAGGGGAGGGGTCGTGTTCGCGACCTCAGGCCCCGGCCCCGGGGTTACCACAGCCTCGAGCAAGCAAAGTCGGACTCAGTCAGGAGGACGCGAAAGGACATAGTGAGGAAGCGGAGGGAGGAACGGCTGCGCTCGCGCCGGCTTTCCCGCCCCTTCTCACAAGGACCAATGAGGTTCAAGCGTCGCCTCCCGCCGCCGAGGCAAGCGACCAATGCGCTTCAAGATCCTGCACTGACCGCCCGCCCCTTATCTCCAGTCCTCGTCTCCTCGCGCCAGGCTGTGAGGCCAGCCAATAGCGCGTCGAGTAGAGTCTCAGGCCTCCTTACTTCCCCCCCCCCCCCCCCCGCGGCTTGCCTTCCCAGATTGACCTTCCCCTTCACGGAGAGATGGCCAATGGGGTGTCGAGTACTGCTCCCAGGATGAGGCTGGCCCTGCCCCCCAAGAAACGGCTAGCTGGGGCCCACCAGCAGGCGTTGACCGGGACCTGCCTGCGCACGCGCAGTCTCGCCCTCTAGCCTGCACAGCCCGGTCTTTCCTCCTGGCGTTCCTGCTTCGACTTCGACCCGGTGGTTCCTCTTTGCTGTGTGGACGCTCGTGTTTCCCTCACTTTTCTCACTGTGCCCCAACCGCCCATCTACCTTCTCCTTTTTATGTTTCCCCTCCTGTCATTTTCCCTGTTTCCTTCCCGTGTCCCACCCCTTTCCGTGTCTGTCCGCCCGTCCGTTTTGGTGTTGATTTTCCTAACGTCTTTATTCCCTGTTCTCTTGCAGTTTCTCTCCTCCGCCTGTTTATCCTGCTGATTTTCGGGCCTCCTTCCTCCACGTTCCCAATTTCCGAATAGCCTGGCCCTT
>NW_027530624.1:555206-555406 GCF_008692635.1 Crocuta crocuta
CGCCCATTCTTCGCTTTCTTTCTGAGACGCCCCCTGTTCTATCTCTTCAGCCCTCTCCACCCTCCGTGTGCATCTCCCTCCCGATTTCACCAAAATTCATCAATTTTATCTAGGCTCCACTCTGTAATTGTCGTCTGCCTTCTCTGTGTGTCTCACGGTTTCCCTCCCACCCTGTTTTGCCCCCTTCCTTCTGCGCATCC
>NW_027530624.1:555420-579341 GCF_008692635.1 Crocuta crocuta
CGAGAGCCGCTTCTTTGGGCCCCAGGCCTCATTTTCCTGCCTCTCCTCCTGTGCTCTCTGCGCTGCTCCTCTGGACTCCCTGCATGGTTCCAGTCCATCAGTTTGCCCCTCCTCCTCTGCATGGTGTCTCTTTAGTGGGGTAGGATCCCCTCGGAGCACGTCCCTATCCTCTCCATCCTTTCTCCGTGAGGATTTCACTCCACTGTTTTCTGGGTGTCTCCACCTGTGCTCAGATTTTTGGGTCCTGTCGTTTTGCATTCCAGCCTGGTGTGTGCCATCTTCTCCGTTTGGCCCGACCCATTTGTGTGTTCCTCTGTCAGCCTTCATTCCCCCTTCCTGTGTCCCATCTTCTGTGGGTCTTAGCCCCTTTGTTTGCCACAGACTCCTGTGTTACGGAGCCTGCGTGCCCGGCATTCGGGACAGGAAAGGGTGGCAGAAGTGACCTCTAGCTGGACCGCTGTGCGGGGGAGCAGTACTAGACGAAGTTGGAAAGGTTGTTTGGGGCCGGTGTGGGGTGTGGGAGGCTTGAATGCCAGCTAATGAGGTTGGCCTTGACCCTTTATATGGTCGAGAGACAGAGAGAGACTGGGGAACAGACGTTTATGAAAAGCCTAGTACTTGCCTGGCACTTTATATTAATAATCTTAACTAACTCTCAACAATACCTTATGAGATGTATTATTAATCCAATTTACGGATGAATTCAACAACCTGCATAAGATTGCACAGCTAGTAAGTGCAGGGGTAAAGATTCTAACTGTGCTCTACCTTTGAGTCCAAAGCTTATGACCTTTGTACCACCTACGTTGTTTTAGTGAGTGTTTCCAGTGGTCGCCATTCTCCACTTTCATTCCCTAACCCTCCTGTAGGCACTCAGTTCAGGTGGCTAATGGATATCCTTTGGTTCATGTGTGTGCTTGCAACATGTGCAGTATCTTATGTGCATGTGTTTTTCAAAGTTTATGTATATGCGTATGTATGTAATTTCTGCACCTGCTGCGGGGTTCGACCTCACAACCCGGAGATCAAGAGTTGCATGCTCTCCTCTTCTGACCCTCCAGTGCCCCTCTGCATGTGGTTTTACCTTATGCAGGTGATACTGTGTTATTTATTATTTAAAATAACCACCACTGTGCTTGTTTTCATCCATCCATTTACATATTATGTGTACATTTAATCAGCTTCTTTTCATTGCTGCGTGATAGTCCGTGGTTTCACCCCCTGCATGTTGTGTGTTCCCTAAGTCTTAGGGAGGGATGCCCACATTGCTTTTGACCCACTATCACCCTGATAATGCTGCATCTTTGTATATATTCCCTTGTGGATGAAGGTGGAACCCTCTATTACGTTATACACAGGATATAGTAGTAATGGGTATTTGTAAACCGAATTCGACTTAGTATTGCCAGACTCCTCCCAGCAACGCTGCTTTGGGCCTGAAAGATCCATCAGAATTCTCCTTTATTCCTCACGGTCCAGAAGAAGGTCCTGCCCCCCTTCCACCAACCCCACGAGCAGCAGTACACAAGCGTCCCTGTATACCCACGTTGCTGCCAACACTTAATTTTTTTTCCGGCTTTCTGATTCTTTGCCAGTCTGATAGATGTACAGTTTGATAGACTGCATTTCTCTGGTTACTGTTAACCTTGCGTGTCTTCCACGTGTTTCTTAGCTTCTCTGGTTTGCTCTCTGAGAATTGTCTCTTCATATGCTTGACCCATTTTCCTACTGGGGCTACTCTCTTTTTCTTTTTTAAAATGTTTTTTTTATTTCTGAGAGAGAGAGCATGAGCAGGGGAGGGTCAGAGAGAGAGGGAGACACAAAATCTGAAACAGTCTCCAGGCTCTGAGTTAGCTGTCAGCACACAGCCCAATGTGGGGCTCGAACCCACGAACCACAAGATCATGACCTGAGCTGAAGTCGGATGCTTAACCAACTGAGCCACCCAGGCGCCCCTTTCTTTTTCTTGTCAATTTGCCAGAGATCCTTGGCCATTTTCATTGCTTTAAGGCCTTCCATATACTCTTCATATGCCAATCTTGACATTTCATATTGTTTTGGAAATCTATCCACTTCATCTGGGTCTTGTAAAGCTTTTATTTTTTAAGTAACTTCTCTACCCATTGTGGGGCTCCAAATCACAATCCCAATTACAAGAGTTGTGTGATCTGCTGACTGAGCCAGCCAGGCACCCCCACTTCATCTCAGTTTTCAAATTTATAAATGTAGAGTTCTTACGGATACTTATAGTTAAAAAAAAAAAAAAACCCTTCCTGTCTGTGACTTCCTATTTTTCATTTTGTATTTTATTTGCATCTTCTCTTTTTCTCCTAATTAGAGTTGCTGGAGAATTATCTTGTGGATCTTGTCAAAGAAAGTTTCCTGGAATAATTTTTTTGTTGCTGCTGTTTTCTAATTCACTGGTTTCTGCCATTATCTTAATTTCTATCCTGTTTTGGGGGGAGGACAGGTGATGCTTTGTTGCTCCTTGTACAACTTCTTGGGTTCACTCATGACCATGGTTTTTAGCGTTCCTGTTTCCTGATAAATGTATTGAAACTATACATTTACTTCTAAATACTGCTTCAGTGGTGTCCAAAATTTTGGCTTGTGGTTAAAAAAAAAAAAACCCACTTGATTTTGAAATGATTATTGGCTCATGAGAAGTTGCAAAAGTTGTAAACCCATAAACACTTCCTCCTGCTTCCCCACAGGGACATCTTGTATAACTGTAGGATACAAACATGAAATTAACATTGGTATAAATAATACTCTTAACTAGACTGTAGACCTGATTAGGTTTCACCAGATTTTACATGCACATGTGTGTGTGAGTGTGAGAGATGTGCTATTTTCATTTTTATTCACTTCTGAATACTTATAAATATCCATTTCAAACCAAAAGCTATTTAGTGATATCTCAGTGAACTTCTACACACACCTCTGTTGTTTTGATCTCACTGTCTCTGGCTAGAGAGCAGCCTGTGTAACCTCTGATTAAGTCATATTTGGTCAGCCTCCAATGGGAGGACCTAAGCAGGGGAGGGTCATGACTTTCTGAGAAGCTGATGTAGTGGGTTCGGGGTAGGTGGAGAGGAGACTATGGAGATAGGAAGACCTGTGTCCCTGAAGGTCCCAGGGAGCCTATATCACGAAAACTGACAACTTTCTGCTCTAGAAACAGTGACCCAGAGACAAGTGAACAGAGGATTCAGAAACTGACGAGAACTGAGCTTGATACCTGGATTGAAATTGGTTCCAGATTGACCTTTAGCATCCAGGCACCCAGACCCAGGACCATGGGACCCCAGCACTTGAGCGCTGTGCAGCTGCTCTGCCTCCTAGGGGCCATCTGCGCTCTGCCTTGTAGGTCGTGCAGGCCTGGCTGCTTTGGGGCCCCCCCGAGGGTGGGGGGCTGGATTCACATAACTGGGGGAAGGAGGGTGGGATATCTGGGTTCTTCAAGGGGACACGATCTGTGGGGGCTGAGTTCTTGGTTGGCAGTTTGGGGGCTGAGAAAGCCAGGCGAGTGACTGGAAGGGCACTCTCTCCTTAGGGGCTGGGGCTCTTTTGTGCTACGAAGCAACATCCTCACTCTTCAGAGCTGTCTCGCTCCATAACTGGAAATGGCTTCTGATGAGGAGCATGGTGTGTAAGCTGAGTGAGGGCTGTGAGGAGACGCTGGTGTTCATCGAGGCCGGTGAAGGGAAGTAGCTCTGGACCCAAGCTCTAAATATCTGCACCATTATATCTTTGGGAATAATGTCAAGACTCTGACGAGAGAGGCAGGACCCAGCTGGGTATGGTGTGGGCTGGAGAAGAGGGCAGAAAGGAGGTGAGCAGATCCCAGGAGGAGAGTGGCAATATGGGAGAGGAGAAAAGGAAGGGACCCGGGAGAGAGGAGCAGAGGGCGGGTTGAGGAGAGACAGATGGAGACCCCAGGATCCGAGCCCCGTGCAACTGAACACCTTGGCAAAGTTGTGAAGGGGCAGCGTGCGCTGGAAGAGCAAGGTGCAGGGTGGGTCTTGGGGTGACCAACGACACTGATCTGCACTCTCTAATCTGCTCCTCAGGGTCCAGAAGGGGAGTTGTGGGTTTTAAGGGCTGCAGCCCAGCCTCATCGTACCCCCCGCAAGTCTCCTACCTCGTTTCACCGCCTGGATTGTCCATTGCCTCCTACAGCCGCGTCTGCCGGTCATATCTCTGCAATAACCTCACCAACTTGGATCCTTTTGTGAAACTCAAGGCAAACGCTCCTAGGTCAACAGCATTTTCTTCCCGTAGTTGCCCAACCTGTGTGGGCGAACATTCTAAGGATTGCCTCCCAAATTTTGTCACCACGGATTCTTGCCCCTATGACGCTTCTCAGTGCTACAGTTCTACCTTAAAATTTCAGGCAGGTGAGAGAAGAGAAACTCCATTTAGTGCCTTCTCATCTCTCAGAGAGGCTGGGACCGAGAGGGAGGTTGGGGCTGCGGGGAGCAGCCACGTGAGTTCCATGGAGGAAGGAATAAGGTGTCTGGTACCCGAGTTTTTGGCAGGAGAGCAGGTGTTCTGGTTTGTGAGGGGTTTCTGGAAGGAGCGGTGCGTTTGTGTCTTGAAAGTGTCCCTAGCTGCTCCCTGTCTTCCTTACAGGGTTTCTCAATGCCACCTTCCTCCTCATGGGCTGTGCTCGTGGACATCAGAAACTTCTGGCAGATTTTCACCATATTGGAACCATCAGAGTGACCGAGGTCCTCAATGTCTTAGAGAGGGCCCAGATTGCTGGTGCAGAGCCCTCCAGTCAGAGTCCTGCTTGGGGCATCCTCTCAGGGCTTCTGCTTGCCTTCAGGGACTGACAGTCTGGCTGGACTGTACAAACCCCTTCCCATAACCCAATAAAGTCACAGAGTTGCCTTTCTGCTTTGTCCTGTGGTCCATGAGGGTAGGGGAGGCATGGGAGGTGTGAGGGGAGCCAAATATATCCAGGAAAGTGGAGGCGAGGGGCAGGCGGTGGGCAGTGTGCATGGTGAAGTGAGCAGGGGGAGGGTGGGGAGGAGCATCACTGGTAAAGTGACTGTGTCATGCCCAGCAACCAGGAGGAAGCCAAGTTTACAAGTAAAAATTTTTTAATGTTTGTTAATCTTTGAAAGACAGAGAGAGACAGAGAGAGAGGAGAGAGAGAATCCCAGGCAGGCTCCGTGCTGTCCGCACAGAACCCGATGTGGGGCACAAACTCAGGAACCATGAGATCATGACATGAACCAAAACCAAGAGTTGGACACTAACTGAGCCTCCCAAGTGCCCCTTATCTTTTTCTTATTAACATGTAGGAGTTCCTTATGTATGTTTATGTATTACGTACTAACAGTCTTTCAGTTGGATGATTTGTCTTCATTTCTTATATCTTTTGAAGAACAGAATTTCAGTGTTGAATTTCTTAGTCTTCCAGTTTTTCAGCTGATTCTTCTTGTGCCTTGCTTAAGAGATACTCTATTTTCTCCAAAAAAGTTTAAGTTTGGTTTTTCACATTTCAGTTCTTTTTTTTTTTGAAGAAGACTGAAATCATACCAAGTATATATTTAAAAATTTTTTAAATATTTTATTTATTTCTGAGAGAGAGAGAGAGAGCGTGAGCAGGGGAGGGTCAGAGAGAGAGGGAGACACAGAATCTGAAACAGGCTCCAGGCTCTGAGCTAGCTGTCAGCACAGAGCCCGATTCAGGGCTCGAACCCACGAATCGTGAGATCATGACCTGAGCCGAAGTTGGACGCTTAACCGACTGAGCCACCCAGGCCCCAAGTATATTTTCCAGCCACAATGGTACAAAACTAAAGATCAACAATAAAACAAGGCTGGGGTGGTGCCTAGGTGGCTCAGTCAGTTAAGTGTCCGACTTTGGCTCAGGCTGATCTCACAGTTTCTGAGTTCGAGCCCTGCATTGGGGTCTCTGCTCCCAGTGCAGAGTCTGCTTCAATTCCTCTGTCTCTCTCTCTCTGCCCCTCCCCTGCTCTCTCTCTCTCTTCTTCTTCTCAAAAGTAAATAAATATTTTTAAAAACATAGCTGGAAAATCTACAAGGTAAATATTAAATACTTAATATGTAAATATTAAACAGCACACTACTACACAAGCAATGGGCCAAATAAGAAATCAAATGGCAAGTCAAAGTATGTCTGAAAAGGAAAGAAAAAGAAAACACAATATTCCATTAACATTTAAATTCTTAATCTATTTAGGATTGATTTTTGTGCTGCTTTGAGGTAGGAATCTATTTTCATTTTTAAAAGTATGGGTAACTAATTGCTCCACCTCCTTTATTAAATAATTCCACCTTTCTCCATCTATCTGCACTGGCATCTTTGTTGTATATCAAAGTTCCACATCTGTATGGTCTGTTTCTGGGCTCCCTGTTTTATCCATCGATCAATTTATCTACTCTTGTGCCAACCCGACACTGTCTTAATTTTTATAGCTTTGTACTAAATCTTTACACCTGAGAAGGCAAGTCATTCCGCCATACCTGTTCATCTTCAGGAGGGCTGTTCCATATAAATTTAGTTGAGCTTGTAAGTTCCACAAATACTCTGTTGGGATTTTGATTAGAATTTCATTGAGTAATAGCTGATTTAGGAGACAATTTATATAATTATGAAGCTGAGCCTTTCTATCCATAAACATGTGATGTTTCTTCATTTACTTAAGTTTTCCCTAATATTTTTTGGTAAAGTTTTTTTTAATGCATTAGAGTCTGCACATCTTTTGTTAATTTATTCCAAAATGATCTATAGTGTTTGTTATCATAAATTGTTGTGTTTTTTTACTTTTTATTATTTTTTTTAAGTTTATTTTTGAGAGAGAGAAAGCAAGAGAGCAGGGGAGGGGCAGAGAGAGGGAGCAAAGGAATCCCAAGCAGTGCTCTGCACCATTACCGCTCCAAACTGGGCTCAATCTCAGGAACAGAGAGGATGACCTGAGCCAAGATCAAGAGTCCAACACTCAATAGACTGGGCAATCAAGGCACCCCAATGGTGTCTTTTTAAAAAGTACACTTTTGGGGCACCTGGGTGGCTCAGTCAGCTAAGGGTCCGACTTTGGCTCAGGTCATGATCTCACAGTTCGTAGGTTTGAGTCCCGTGTCGGGTTCTGTGCTGACAGCTAGCTTCGGATTCTGTGTCTCCGTCTCTCTCTGACCCTCCCCTGCTCATGCTGTGTCTCTTTCCCTCTCTCAGAAATAAATAAAACATTAACAAATTTTTTAAAAAATAAAATAAAAGTACACTTTTGATACACTTGTGTGGCTCAGTTGGTTAAGCATCTGACTCTTGCTTTTGGCTCAAGTCATGATCTCACAGTTCCTGAGATTGAGCCCTGCATGGGGCTCTGTGCTGACAGTGAGGGGCCTGCTTGGAATTCTCTCTCTCCCTGCCTCTCTCTTCCCCTCCCCTGTTCTCTTGCTCTCTCTGTCTCCCTCTCTAAATAAATAAATAAATAAATATTTTATTTATTTTTAAAAATATTTATTTTTGAGAGAGAGAGAGAGCATGAGCAGGGGAGGGGCAGAGAGAGAGGGAGACACAAAATCTGAAGCAGGCTTCAGGCTCTGAGCCATCAGTGCAGAGCCCGACGTGGGGCTCCAACTCACAAACTGCGAGATCATGACCTGAGCAGAAGTCAGATGCTTAACTAACTGAGCCACCCAGTGCCCCCAAATAAATATTTAAAAAGAGGAAATATTTTCTATTTGTTTCTAATTTATAGAAATGCAATAAATGTTTATATAATACATTGATCAAAAGTGAAACATCTTGCTATACTCTTTTATTATTTCTATTAATTTGTTTACAGGCTTTTGGGGGTTCTCTGTGTAGATAATAATCCCCAATGAGTGATGCCAGTTGTTCTGTGCTGGCTGGGACACCCCAGTATGACACTGACAATGCTGGACATCTTTGAGTTAATTTTAAATGTAATGCTGCCATTTTCCAATCAACAATATTTGCTGGGGCGTCTGGGTGGCTCTGTCGGTTAAGCCTCTGGTTTTTTATTTCGGCTCAGGTTATGATCTCGTGGTTGGTGAGATCGAGCCCTGCCTCTGGCTTTGTGCTGGCAGCACGAAGCTTGCGTGGGATTCTACCTCTCTCTCTCTGCACCTTCCCTGCTTGCTCTCTTTAAAAATAAATAAAAACTTTTTTAAAAGGCAAAAAACCACAATATTTGCTGTTTTTTTGTTTGTTTACTTGCTGTTTTGGGTAGTTCTTTAAAAAGTTTTTTTCCAGATTTATTGAAATATAATTGACATACAATTGGCATACGACATAAGTTGTACCCTGTGATGATTTGATACACCTATGTTTTGCAAAGTGATTATTACCACAGCGTTAGGAACACCTCCATCATGTCACATAATTATAACTCCTTGTTCTGGTGTGATCATTTAAGATCTACTCTCTCTTGGGGCGCCTGGGTGGCTTAGTCGGTTAAGCGTCCGACTTTCGCTTAGGTCATGATCTCGCGGTTCGTGGGTTCGAGCCCCGCGTCGGGCTCTGTGCTGACTGCCAGCTCAGAGCCTGGAGCCTGTTTCAGAGTCTGTGTCTCCCTCTCTCTCTGATCCTCCCCTGCTCACGCTGTCTCTCTCTCTCTCTCCTAGAAATAAATAAAACATTAAAAAAAAATTTAAGATCTACTCTCTTAGCAATTTCAAATATACAGTACAGTATTATCGACTAAAATCACCATCCCGTACATAAGATTCTCAGAACTTCTCCATCTTAGATAGCAGTCCACCCTTATGCACCAAAGTCAGACACTTAACAGAGCCACCCAGGTGCCCATCCAGTGGGCCCCCATCAGTGGACCCCCATCTCCAGCAGATGCCTGAAATGATGACAGTACTGAGTCCTATGTATACTATGATTTGTCCCATGAGTCCACACCCCAAATAAAGTTTAATTTATAAATTAGGCACATAAGATGTATAGCTGTAAATATATACACACGTGTGCACACACATTTTTTCATTATATATATATGATTTGTTGATGAATCATTTGAAAGTTATAGATACCATAATGCTCACCCTAACTACCTCAGCCTGTATCTCATCAGAACCAGGACTTTCTCCTATATATCCACAGCCCTATTATCAAGTCCACCAAACTTAATATTAATACAAAAATAGAAACTAATATGACATCTATATTAGTGTCCCATTACTGCTGTGGCTTAAAACAGCTCATTTATTACCTTACAGTTCCGGAGGTCAGAATTCTGGCATGGATTTTACTGGACTAACATAAAGACATTGGCAGGGCCACATACTTTCTCGAGATTCTAGGGGTGGGTCAGTTTTCTTGCCTTTGCCAGTTTCTGGAGTCTGCTGATATTGCTTGACTTGTGGTCTCCTTCTATCTTCAAAGCCCAGAACAATTGGCCAAGTTTTTCTCACATCAGCTCACTCTGATCCTTCTGTATCCTTCTTCCACATTAAAAAAAATTTTTTTTAATGTTTACTTATTTTTGAGAGAGAGAGAGAGAGAGTGTCAGGGTGCAAGTGGGGGAAGAACAGAGAGAGAGGGAGACACAGAATCCAAAGCAGGCTCTAGGCTCTGAGCTGTCAGCACAGAGCCCAACATGGGGCTCGAACCCACAAACTGTGAGATCATGACCTGAGCTGAAGTCGGATGCTTAACTAACTGGGCTACCCAGGCTCCCCCTCCTTCTTCCACATTTAAGGATCCATGATGACATTAGGCCCATCCCAGGTAATCGGCAATAGTGTCCCCTTTTTTAAGGTCAGCAGATTGACAACCTTAATTCCATTGGTTACATTAATTCCCCTTTGCTATGTAATGTAGTATATTTACAGGTTCCAGGAATTAGGATTTGGATGTCTTTGGAAAGATTACTCTGCTCATAATAGTCTGCCCATTGGATCCCAGAGACCGATGTAGAGGCAGGAAGTATATTAGTGGCTGCCTAAGACTGTGGGCATCTGGGGGAAATAATCAGGACTGCTAATGGCTATAAAGTATTAAAATGTTTCAAAATTGATTTTAGTGATAGTTGAACAATTCTGTGTTTTGTTTTGTTTTGTTTTGTTTTTTCTAGGAGAGAGAGAGAGAGAGACAGCATGAGCAGGGGAGGGTCAGAGAGAGAGGGAGTCACAGACTCCGAAACAGGCTCCAGGCTCTGAGCTGGCAGTCGGCACAGAGCCTGACGCGGGGCTCGAACCCACAAACTGCGAGATCATGACCTAAGCGAAAGTCGGACGCTTAACCGACTAAGCCACCCAGGCGCCCCGAACAATTCTGTGAATTGTATACTAGAAACCATTGAATTGTATACTTAAAATTTTTACTTGTATGGTCTATCAGCTACACCTCAATAAAGCTATTATAAATTAACAAATAAATGAGAAATATCCAAAAATATAATTGTCTTAAAATTTTTCCTCTTCATGCATTGAATGCCACATTGTGAGGTGTTATATTTTTTGCTTCAATGATAAAATATGATCAAAGAAACTGATGTGGTAAAGAATAATACATTATTACTTTTAAATAAAATTATTGAGAGAGAAAGAGAGAGAGAGAGACAGATAGAAACAGAGGACGAGGTGGGGACGGATACAGAGAGACACACACAGAATCTGAAGCAGGCTCCAGGGTCTGAGCTGTCAGCACAGAGCCCAATGTGGGGTTTGAACCCACTTACTGAGAAATCATGATCTGAGGCGAAGTCTGACGCTTAACTGGCTGAGCCACCAGGCACCCCTATTATTACTTTTTTTAATGTTTATTTTATTTCTGACGGGGAGAGAGAGAGAGAGAGAGAGAGAGAAGAGCGAGCACGGGGTAGGGGCAGAGAGACAGGGAGACAGAGGATCTGAACCGGGCTCTGCACTGACAGCAGGGATCCCCACGTGTGCTTGGGATCACAAACCCTGAGATCACAACCTGAGCCAAAGTCACTTAACAGAGCCACCCAGGCTCCCCTCACTGCATCTTTCTTATGTAAAATAGAAACAGGCAGTGTCTCCAGCTCCAGGCTGAGGCCACTGTCCAAGGTGCTGATGCCCCCCAACTACGCTAAGGGCTTGGGACCTGTGATTTTGCAGTTGTGTCTGCTCTTTCCATTCTTACCAAGGAGCATTACTAACAGGGAAGAGGTGGACAGGCCTGCAGGGAGTGTGGACTGGCCTTCATCCCCCTCACTCAGGGCAGTGATGGTGCTGTGGACATCACTGCAGGAAGTGACTCCGTGGTCAGATGACCAAGTCCAGGCTGCCCACCAGCAGTTTGTAGTGAAGGATGGTGGTGAATACAACCTTGAGGGTGTGGTAAACAGAACAAGGGCCCCTCAGAGATACCCAGATTCTCCTGCCTAGAGTCTGTGAATATGTCAATGATAAAGGGACTTACAGATTAAGTTAAGGATCATGTGATTGTGAAATTACGGTGGTTTATCCAGGTGGGCCAAAATAATCACAAGCGTTCTTCCTTTTTCTTTTTCCTTACTTTTTAAAAATGTTTTATTTATTTCTGAGAGTGAGAGAGAGGCAGCATGATCAGGGGAGGGTCAGAGAGAGAGGGAGACAAAGAATATGAAGCAGGCTCCAGGCCCTGAGCTAGCTGTCAGCACAGAGCTCAGCACAGAGTCCAATGCGGGGCTCAAACCCATGAACCATGAGATCATGACCTGAGCCAAAGTCAGATGCTTAACCAACTGAGAACCTTCTTTTTTTACAAATTAAAAAAAATATTTTTGAGAGAGAGAGAGACAGAGACAGAGACAGAATCCAAAGCAGGCTCCAGACTCCAGGCTCTACAGCTGTCAGCACGGAGTCTGACATAGGGCCCAAACTTGTGAGATCATGACCTGAGCTGAAGTTGGCCACAAATGACCGAGCCACCTAGGCATGAGAGAGGGAATGACACAGGGAGTGGTAGAGGGAGGCAGGAGAGGCAGAACCAGAGAAGAAGCTATGATGTTAGAAACAGGACACAAAGAGACTTTAAGATGTTGTGCTGCTGGCTTTCAAGGTGGAGGAAGGGGCCACAGCCATGGAATGCAGGCGGCCTCCAACATCACAGCTTGACAAAATGAGGAAACAGACTCTTCTAGAGTCTCCAGAGAAACAGCCAGGTGGGCACCTTGATTTGTGTTGACTTCCACCACTAAGTTTACAATAATTTGCTAGACCAGCAAAAGGACACTAACAAGAGGCATCACCTTGTCTAACCCAACATAGTGTGCATTGAGATAGGAACATCTTAGAGCTAAAAATGATGTGATACTTTGCAGGATGTTTTTCTTACTGGTCCTCTCATGACTAAGAAACAATACTTGGGTGATGGCAAATCCACTTGTGAAATGTGGGGGCGGAGTCTTGGTGCTCGGACCACGTTTGTTTATGTAAATGGAGGCACTGATGTGAGTGAATCTGCATGGAACAGCCCTTACCTGGGGCCTCGGAGAGGGACTTAGAGATGCTGGCCCCAGTGTGTGGAGGAAGCTGCAGGTGGGATGGGGGACCAGGCCCATAGACCAGGTGGAAGCGACACTTTGTCTCATCACCATGGGAGCCTGGCTGAGAGTTAGGTGGGGGAAGCCTCTGCCTCTGACCTGCTCGCTTATTTATGGGGAGGTGGTGTGTTTCAAGATAAGACCCGGTTCAGGGAGATAAGTGCACACTGCTGAGAGGTACTGGGCTAGAGGTCATGGGCAGTTCCCAGGAAGGCCATGCTTGGGCATGGATTCTGGGTCCTCCTCACTGGGGTTACTCTGATGGCCTCCCTATAGGCCACCCCAGAGTTAAGGACAACCTGAAGGCTGGCCTCCGACACAGAGAAAAAACCTTCAGACAGGTCTCAGTGCTCTGGATTTGGGGACAGAGCAAGTTTATTGGTGAAGGCCACCAGTCAGGGCCACCAGGGCTGGGTGAGGAGGACCAAAGGGCTCAAGACACCAAAAGGCTGTGGAGGGGTCTTGCCCGGGATGCGTGCCTTCCCATGGCTGCTCCTTCCTAGCTCATCCTCGTGTGGTCATCAGAGGGCCCATGGTCTGTGCTCCTGAGCACCTAGTGCACATTGACAAACACTGGGGGTGTCTCTAGCCTTGGTCCCTGAGCTGGGTGAGGACAGCTGAGTGCTGTCATGCTTTGGCCACAGCTCTGGTGATCTTTTCTAGTTAGCATGGTCCCAGCGTGTCCATACCCCTCACCCTCTCCTCTGTCTCAGAGGACTAAGGTGGGGGCTTGGTTAACTCAGAGGCAACATTTCCCTGGGAGACCAAGAGACAAGGGCCCCAGAATTTCAGGTGAAATTCTGCTCAGAGAAATCACCATTCACCAAAAAAGGGCAAAGGAGGGGGAAGAGTCCTCTTTATTCATATCCTTTCATGTAGTCCTTGGTGAGTCAGGGGCTGGGATATTTTCCCTGGGAACCCCCACTTCCTGGGACATGGGGGCCTTTGGCCTGGCCCATTCAGGTTCAGGGCAGTCTGTCAGGGTTTCCAGAAATCAGGAAGGCCTGTACCTGGGTCCATGTTGTTGAATATCCTCTGGACTTAGAGTTGATTCTGTGGCTCAGGCTGGGGCACCTGACCCCACCTAGGGTCTGGGGTCTCAGGAGGGCCCCTGGAGGAGTAGCTCCCAGGGGAAACTAAGAAGACACTTGTCCTTTGTGGTTGATCTGGCAGTAAATGTTCCTGTCAGTATGTTGTAATTCCTGTAAAAGAAGAAGAGGCCTCTGAACCCCAAGAGTTTCTCAGAACATGTTTGGGTGACTTTCAGGTCCTATACCCACCTCTCTGGGAGCCTGGCTGGGTGACAGTTTCTGCCCTGGGCCCCTACTTCCTCCCACCAGCCCTGTCCCCTTCTGCACTGCTGTTTCCTGAACCCCAAAGCACAGGCAGGAGAGGGCTGGGGGCCAATCCTCAGCACCCTTGGGACTGGGAGACCAGAATATTCATGGCCCACACTCACCTGGTAGATGGGAACGGCTGTAGTCGTGCTGGGTCGGGAGTTCTGAACAGGGGGAGAGAACGGGTGTCAGCGGGCAGAGGGAGAGTCATTCTCTGCAGGGGTGACCCCTTCTGCTTCTTGAGCAGCCTTCTCCCAGCCTGTTGACCCACACTCCAGTCCCAGACCCGTCTCTCCTGAACTCCCTGCCCCACTCTTCTTAGCCCAGGACCCCTGGCTGATGCTCCCGGTGCTCTGCCCCTGGCCAGACTCCAGGGTTCCCCTTGGGTCAACTGGAGGCAGTGATGTCTCAGGACAGGGTGGGGGGTGGTCCTGCCCCTGAAGACGGTCCCATGGCCATCCTGGCTAGAGCGGGGCTTGCCTTGTCCTGGCTACTCTGGGGGCAGCAGGATATGTGCTCTGCTTCTGAACTGATATTTTCCCTACCTTGTATTCCCAGAGCCTAGACCCCAGTTGAAGGAGTGGGAAGTAGGCGGGCTTACCGGGGATGTGGAGCTGCTGGCTGGTCCATGGCCTGGGAACACAGACAGGAGTTAGCACCCACACTCCCAGAAGGTTCCGGGTCATCAGCTCTCAGAAAACCAGGAAAGAAGGGGCACCTCCCAAGGAGAGACCCACTGGTGCTGGGCAGTGAGGTGCTCACCCGTGACCTAGATTCCATAGGTCAGGGAGTACTGCCAGTTGGAGTCCCCTGTACTGAAGCCTTAGGGAAACAGTCAGCAGCCCCTGGGAGTGACTGGCAGGAGTGGACATTGAGGGGCAGGACTAGGGGCTCCCTGAGCTGCCTGGAATGAAGGGATACTCACCAGGGGTGGAGGCTGGGTTCTCGATCTCTTTGTGATTATGTCGGCAACTGGTCCTAGGAACGATCAGGCTTATTTATGAAGTGAGCAGGAAGAGATCACAGCTTTGGTGTCAGAACAGGGGACAAGGAGGGTCCTCATTCCCAGCAGGGCTAGAGACCACGTGTCTCCACCAGTGCTACTTAGGAGAAGAAGGGTCCCGGAGAGGGATAAAGAAAGGCCTTTGGAGCACATCTGTCCTCGGACCAGAGGGGAAGCCGGGCAGACTGACGGACATCTAGGGAAAGTATCCTGAACAGGGATCAAAGACCCAGGAAAGGAATCACACATGAGGGTATGAGTGAGTGGAAGTGTCAAGGCAGCCAGCTGCGTGTGTAGGACACTTGGGGAGCCCAGGTATGTCAGATCCCTGAATGTGGTGCCTCTGCTGTGGCCAAACCAGCGGCCCCTCAGGACAAGAGATGCTGAAAAATGACATTGGCTTACCCTCTATCTCCATCTGCCAGGACAAGAGGCATCACCCAGGACCTCTACCTGCTGTGTGCCCAGGGTGTGTGGTGACACACATCAGGCCCTGTGGTTCCCACATGTGCCACTTTGGGGGTTGACCCCACCCGGCCTGTCAGGGTCATCCACTCTCCCTTGCATGACCTTGGCCAGGAGGACCACCCTCGGATCCTGAGGCTACAGATCCCCCTCCCAGGGCTTGTGGACTCACAAAGCATGGGAGCTACGGGTCACTGAGCACTCAGTAGTGAGCACTGCTAAGGGTTTACCAAGTGAACCAGGACAACCCTGAGGGGCTGTTCTCTGATTATCCCTAATTTATCACAGAGGAAGCTGTGGAGGAAGGGCCCCGGGCAGCAGCTGGTGAGGAAGGAGCCAAGTGCAATGAGAAGAGAAATCTAGGGGGCAGTTGAGAGGCCTGGGAGAGCCAGCTCAGAATCCTGGGTCAGGACAGGGTGTCCCTGCTAATGGATTCCAAGTCGGGGGTGGGGGGGCATGCAACAGCATCAGTATGTGGGAAATGCCATCGTACCTTCCCATCTGCATGCAGAGTAAGAGATACCCCAGGACAGCCACCAGCGCCACCGCGACCAGGACCCCAATTGCAATGCCAACACTCGTCCCCACAGTAAGGTCTGTGGTGCTTCCTTCATCTGAAAGAAGAAGCAAAAAGGTGAAGGAATAGCTGAGAAAACCATGAGGGGCTGGGGGGAAGGGCTTGGTTAGGGAGGAAGGAAAGGCTATTGATTGAGGTCTGGGTGTTGTGTGTTTTCCCCACAGCATCCCCACCCCCTTGGCTACTGCGTCATTTCTAGTTCTTCTTCTTCTTTGTTTTTGTTAAGTTTATTTATTTATTTTTGAGAGAGAGAGAGAGCAAAAAGGAATAGGGCTATGCATATGGGAGACAGAATTCCAGACTCCCCGCTATCAATGCATCCCAACCAGGGGCTTGAACCCACGAACCATGAAATAATGACCTGAGCTGAGATCAAGACTTGGATGCTTGGGACCCTGGGTGGCTCAGTCGGTAAAGTGTCTGTCTTTGGCTCAGGCCATGATCTTATGGTTCATGCATTATGGCCCCATATTGGGCTCTGTGCTGACAGTGCAGACCTTGCATACGATTCTTTCTTCGTCTCTCTCTGCCTCCACCTAACTCCACCTCTCTCTCTCTCTCAAAAAAAAATAAATAAACTTTGAAAAAAACCTTAAAAACAAAAAGAATTGCAGCTTAACCAGCTGAGCCACCCAGGTGTCTCCTGCTGTGTCCTTTCTCCTCCTCAGAGGGAAACCTTGGACTTACCCTCATCTTCATGTCCTCGCCTGACCTAAACTGTTGCAGCGCCCACACCCTGTGCCCTTCCTTTTAAGGCCTCTCTCTCTTCCTTTCACATTATGCATCTTCCCCCATTTTTTCCTTTCCATCACTATCGATGGTCTTAGAGGGAGGCCCCTATCTGTCCATTCAACACTGCTTAGTGAGAATGACATCAGCTGACTGCTTTCGCGGTCAGCTCTGGGCCAGGCACATGGGAAACACTTCCCATTGATCTCACCTGCTGCTTCCCTGCCCTAGAGGGGGTCATCTCCACTGTGCAATATCAGCATCTGAGCATGTCAAGGACTTCGGGAAAGTCTTGAAGGACACAGAACTGGACTGTGATAAAACAACACTTAATCCCAGCTCCATGTGACATTACAGCAAATAACAACAATGTTAATAACATGAGAACAATAGCTGCTAAATTTGATTGAGCCTGGAATCTGCTCAGGTAGCTGTCTCAGGATTTAAAGTCTCATTAAGCTCATAGTGACAACCCTCAGAACAGCCCTAAGATCCAGCTGTTCTTTTCAGTTTTACAGATGAGGACACTGAGGTTCTGGAGGCGAGTGTCTTCTCTGGGGCCCCACAGCTGGCATAAAGCAGAACCAAGATGTTAACAAGATTAGCCTAATTCCAGAAATATTATTCACATTGCTCTAGAGGCTGTGAGGGAGGCTCCCACCTCCTCCAGGCCTGTATCCTATTTCTACCTCCTGCCGGTGATATATTCAGGGAGCGAGGGGAAGAGGTAGGTTGAGGGTCACTCACAGCTCACAGTCAGCCTGATGGGATCACTTTTGCTGGAATTGACTGGGTTGGAGACCTCACACTGATAAGTCCCAGCATCCTCCCACCTGACAGGGTCTATGGTGAGGGTGCTGTTGTCCTGGGACAGCTTCATCCTCTCCATGAGATGGAGACTCTGGTCATTGAAGAACCACCACATGGAGACCCCCTTGTCATTTGTGGAGCAGGTCAGGACCACAGAATCCATATATTTTATGACTGTTTCCCTGCTTACATGGACAGAGGGCTGCGACACTGGCTCTGTGGAAAAAAGAGGAGGTGACAATAAGAGGTGTCCTGGGGCTGTGCTCTTCCCTCTGAGATCTTGGCCACTCTGAGGGTCCCACTGAGCTCCGTAAAGGTGCCCCAGAGGATGGCCCTGAAGTCTGCAGAAGGATGAGTGTCTTTGTTCAGGTATCAATCTATAAGGAGGGGGCTGTACCTTCCCCTATGACGCTCAGGTGCCCCCCTGGCCCACCGTCATCTGTCTGGTTTGCCTGGACATCTCTGTAGTATGAGCACCACACACTCTTAGCCCATGTGTCCAGTATCCTCATCATCACGTGGAATTTTCCCCATAGACTCCTTTGAGATTCTTTCCTTGAACTTTTGTGACTTTAACAGATCATGCCTCACTCCTTATATACCTTACTGTGTATGTTGGGGAGGAAGGCATGCAGCCCCCTGTCTCTGTGTCCAGGGCAGCTTTATATAAAGTAGGGAAGGCATTTACACTGTTATAATTTATTGGGAAGTGAGAGCAGCCCACCCAGTCTTCATCACCTTAGGAATTGAAGGGTTTTCAATATACAGGATTTCTCAGTCTGAAGAATACTTTTACATCTGTGGATTGTGAAAAATGTCCTTATAGGCGTGGTTATTGTGTACACAATACTGGTGCCCTTATAAATAGGAGGAAACGATGGCAGCATAATAAAGGCTTTAATGAAACATGCACAGCTAGCATCATACCCAATGGTGAAACACGGAAAGTGTTTCCTCTAAGATCCGGTAGAACATAAACCTGACACTTTCACCACCCATGTTCAACAGAGTACAGGAGTCCAAGCCAAAATAATTAGGACAAAAAGAATAGAATGCAATCAAATTGGAAAGGAATAAGTACAATTAGTCTGTTTGTAGATTATTGAAATTATATGTACAAAACTCTAAAGATACCACAAAAACTGTTGAACTAATCAACAATGTCATATTTCAATAATTTCAAATTCTGTGCAGCAGGTTTGCAGGATACAAAATCAACATGCAAAAATCACTTGTGCTGCTATACACTAAAAATTAAATACCTCCCCCCCACCCGAAATCAAGAAAACAGTTTCCTTTACAATAACATTAAAAAGAATTAAATACATAGGAATGAGCTAATGAGGCAATAGACTATACATGGGAAACTGTAAAATATTGCTGAAAGAAATTCACAAGACACAAATGAAGGGAAAGATATCCCATGTTCATGGATGATGAGACTTAATATTGTTAAGATGACAATTCTACCCAAAGAGACCCAGAGATTCAATGGAATCCTATCAAATTCTTTTAAGATTTTATTTTCAAAAATCTCTGTACCCATTGTGGGGCTTGGACATACAGCCCCAAGATCAAGAGTCGCATGCTCCACTGACTGAGCCAATCAGGTGTCCCCCTATCATTATTCCCTTAAGAATATTTTGCATAAATAGAAATCTCCAAAAATTCACCTGAAGTCTCTGGGGCCTCGAATAGCCAAAATTATTTTGAAAAAGAACAAAAGTGGAGGACTCCTACTTCTTGACTACAAAGCTACGGTAATCAAAATAAATTGGGCCTGGTATATGGATTGTGATAGAGACCAATGGGATACAACAGGCACCTCAGAAACAAACCCTGATATATATGGTCCAACGATTTTCAATAAGGTTGTCATGACCATTCGATGGAGAAAAAAATGCTATTCAATAAATGGTCTTTGAAACACTGGATACCCATGCAAATGAATGATGTTGGACCCTCACCTTACATCATGTACAAAAACTAACTTAAAATAGATCAAATATCTAAACATAAGAGTCAAAATTGTAGAAGTCTTAGAAGATCACATAAAGCAAAAGCTTACTGAAACTGGATTTCCCAAATTTTTAGATATGACACCCAAAGCAAAGACAACAAAAGAAAAAATAGATGAATTGGATTGCATTGAAATATAAAACTTCTGTGCACCAAAAGGCACAATCAGGAAAGTGATGGTAGCAGTTAAGGAATGAACAGGACTCAGGAATGAAATATACAGCATAGAGATACAGTCGATGGCATTTTAATTTATTATTTTATTAATTTTAAAGATTTTGTTAAGATTAATTAAGTTCTACAACAAACGTGGGGCTCAAACTCACAACCTCGAGATCAAGTCACATGCTCTAAGTACTGAATCAGCCAGGAGTGTCTAGTCAATGGTATTTTAATAGCATTGCATGGTGATCAATGGTAGTTACACTGTGATGGGCATAGCATAAGATATAGAGGTGTCTAATCCGTATGTTGTGTACCTGAAACCAATGTTACATCGAGTGTCAACTAAAGTTCCTTAACAACAACAACAACAACAACAACGAAGTGATGACAACCCGTGGATTGGAAGAAAACACTTGCAAATCATATCTGGTAAGAGATTAATATCCAGAGTATATAAAACGCTTCTGCAATTCAGCAACAACCAAAAGCACTCGACCCTGAGGATGCTTCTTTCTTCCCCAGCTCCAAAGTCCCCTTATACGTGTGGGGCGTTCTGGAGCTGACAGAATTGCCTCCCCACATGGCAGCCTGGACTGTGGGATCTCAGATCTCAGATCTCAAGATCTGATGTGAGAACTCAGAGAGCAAGGGGAGGGAGCATCTGCAGACATGTGATGGGAGAGACATGGGAGAGTTCAGGGACAGGTCAGTGTCACCAGCAAATGCAAAATATCTTCTTCTAGGCTCTTTTCTGAAAACCAGGCAGACCTCCACCACAATGGTCAGTGCAGATGCTCCAGGGATCACTTACCAGACACTGTGATAGTCTTGACTGTGGTCTTATTGAGGTGAGTGCCAGGGTTATAGACGAGGCAGGTATAGGATCCACTATGATTCACTGTGATGTTGGGGATAAAGAGCTCCTGTGTGGATGGCTGGAACTTCCCATTGATGAGCCAAGAATACTGTGCAGGTGGGTTAGAGGCTGAGTGGCAGGTGAGACTGAGGTTTGCCCCTGGATGGTAATAGGAGTCTGAGGGGAAAATGGTGGGGGTGTCCGGACCATCTGGAATAAACAGAATAAAGCCATACATGATATAATCCAAGATGTAATTGAGGGAAGGGGAAGAGCTGGGTGTGTATTGGGGCCACAGTGTCCATCTGAGTTGGGTCAGAAGCCATGGCCAGCCTGGGTGTCTAGGTGAGAGTCATGTACTCAGACCCCAGAAGGACAGATGTGGCCAGGCCTCTGGCAGTGCGGATTTGGGTGGAGAGCCCGGGCCAGGTAAGAATACAAGTTACTCACAGAGAACATTCAGGGTAAACGGGTCACTATGACCGGCACTGACTGGGTTCCGAGTTTCACACACATAGGGTCCTATGTCATTCCTTGTGACACCATGTAAAGTGAGGGTCCTGTTGTCCAGGGACAGTTCCAGCCTGGTGCTCTTCAGGAGGCTCTTACTGTTTACTGACCACAGGTAGCTTGTGTTCTCAGTCTTAGGTTCACACGTTAATACTACAGAATCCACATTCTCCACAGGGTCCGACTTGTTGCTTGTGATGCTGGGTTTGGGTGACTCCGCTGTGCAGACAACAGAGAGAACATTGCCTTGTGTGGTACCTGTGATTCCTCCAAAGGCATCTACAATCAGGGCTGGCTTCTCTCATCTCTCTGCCAACTCAAGTCCCTAAGAATAAAGCAGATCTGTGTATCTCAAGACAAACGCAAGAGAATCTGAGGGCTCGCAGAAGGAAAAGCCCTCTGCTCTCGGTGAGCCTGAAAGCACAGACTTTCTCTAATGTCAATTACAGGGCAGCATTTTGTCGTGGAAGATATGGGGCAGAGACAGCCCCCATCCCCAACACGGCACCTCTCCTGGTTCTTCACGGACCTGATGGGATGGGGATCTGGGCAGACATGTCCCCCAGGGACACCGGAGCAAGCCCAGAGGTCAGCTCAGTACTCGGGCCCAGGACCTGAAGGAGGATTGATAATGACTCCATGAGGCAGCAGCCCCTACATGACAGAGCAGAGTCTATAGACGAAGCAAAGAGTCAGGAAATGAGCAGGAAGGAGGGGTGGTGAGTGAATGAATGACCATCATTCCTTCAAAAAGGCGTCCTGGTGCAGGATCCTAGGAGGTCTGACCACACAGGACCCTGTCCTCCTCCAGCAGGGAGGCACCTACCCTATTCACGCCTTCCTCAGGGTCACTAGAAGCAGGAGAATTAATTCATTTATTTTTGAGAGGGGTGGGAGGGGCATAGACGGAGCAAGGACAGGGGATCCAAAGCCGGCTCTGCCCGAACAGCAGGGAGCCCAGTGTGGGGCTTGATAACAGATCATGAGCCGAAGCTGGATGCTCAAACGACCGATGCACCCAGGCGCCCCTCACTCCATTGTCCTAAACAAAAGCAAGTGAGTTTGTTATACGTGGACCCTGTGCTGGTTTCCAGTGCAGAGTCGGAGGAGAAGGCAAGTCCACCCCAGTGGGAGTGACTCCAACACACCAGGAAACAATCCGTGATTTCAGGTCCAGCCCAGGGAGGTGAGGGTCGGCCACCTGGGGGGCAGCGGGGGCACTGCTGACTCACATCACACGGATGCAGGTCATTCAGTTGTAGAGTAAACACGGAATGAGCCCCTATTTGCTCTCATTGCCCAACCAGCATCCTTCCCTCGGATGGGGGAGAGGACGGGGTCTGTGCTGCCCAGCCGCTCATCAGTCTGTGTGACCCTGAGCCAGTACTGTATCTTCCCCCCCTGCTTCAGTGTACCCCTAATACAATAGGAATAATGAAAAATGATCTCTACTTGCCATGCCTGTGAATTAACCTTTACACACCCTTAAATACCTGGCCCTAAACTGCTATACAGCACCTGGCCAGTCAGATGGCCTCTGTGACTCTTACCTCCCCAAACAAGACTCCCTGGACCTGATTCTTCGTGGAGGAAGAGGCAACGAGAGCTCCTCTCTGCTCTGTTTCTCCCGGGGCTGCTGACCTTCCTCTGGCGTCCCCTAAGTCTCCCAGGACGGCTGGCTAATGGACTGGGGACTTTATATGTCTGTGCTGCCCTTGTCTCTCCCCAGATGTTGATCTTGAGACTGAGCACAGGCTGGTGACCAGCTCAGAGGCTCAGGACTCGGGAAGCTGGGAAATCGCTGCTCCCAGTCAGCCCTGCCCAGGAGCCCTAACCCCACCCTGGCACAGAGTCCCCAGGTGACTAGAGTCAGGAGCCCCAAGGCAGTGGTCTGGGCAGGGGCTTTCTGGGCTGAGCTCCAGTGAGGATCCAGGGGCCCCTCAGGCTTGACCTTGACAGAATCCTGCACAGTTTGTCTCAGATGGCCGTAGGGTCTACATTCCAGGAAAGGAATCCAATCTTAGGACGACTGTGTCCATGGTGTGTGTCCTGCACTAAATGCCAAAACCCCACACGGGACACAGTGCAGAGGGGGAGGGAGGCACAGTCCAGGTCTGGCAATTCTGTGTGTGAAGTAGAATTCACCCCACCCGACACCAGAGGGGAGAGGAATTACTCACAGAATACACGGAGCTGTCCAGTTACTTTTTCAATTTGGACACTTCTGCGTATGTACTGTAGGGTGTAGTATCCTGTGTCCTCCAGGGTGATGTTCTGGAGCAGCAGGGATCCATTGTGATATAATGTCTCTCTGCCGCTGTGCGCAGCTCCTGGGGTGACTGCTTGTGAGTCTGCTGCATATGTTACAATTTCTCTACTGGAGTCTATAGTTTCCCCTCTGAACCAGCCAAAGCCTAGAAGATTCCCAGGCAGATTGTGGACACGCAGAAGAACATCCTTCCCTTCGGCAACATTGGGTGGCACCGATTCAATAGTGACTTGGGCAGTGGTGGGAGGGTTCCAGAAGGTTAAGAGTGAGACTAGGAGAGAAGGGAGAAGACATGGCTGAATAATTGACCTATGATTGGGATGGAAAGAAGGGGCCCTGAGACTGAGCAGCTCCTAATCCCTCAGCCTTGGGGGCAGGTGTGAGTTTGCACGTGTCTTTGTGTGTCTGTGTGTCTCCTATTGGTCAAGGTCAGCAGCACAACTATCATTACTTTGGCGCCTCTGAACTTGTGATTTTCTCTGTGTCTAATACTCTTCCTCAGATGTGTGTGGGCTCACTCCCTCATGCCCTCAAAAACCTGCTCACACTCAGGGCATCCTCGGGAGAGGCCTGCCCACACCGTCTTCTCCAAGGACCCTCTGTCTTCACATTCTGACCTTTCTCTGCTCCGTTCCCTTCATGGCTGTTCCACACCTGACCTCCCATTTCATGTCT
>NW_027530625.1:0-3004 GCF_008692635.1 Crocuta crocuta
TTAATCTACAAAAAATATGTGTCATTTTAACAACTTCCAATATTATAGATATATACAAACTAAAAGCAGACATTGTCTCTTTCTTTCCTGTTCCATGTCCTCTCCTAGAATTAACAATGTTCTTTAAAATTTTTTAATGTTTATTTATTTTTGAGAGAGAGAGAGAGAGAATAAGAATGAACAGGGGAGGAGCAGAGAGAAAAGGAGACACAGAATCCAAAGGAGGCTCCAGGCTCTGAGCTGTCAACACAGAGCCTGATGCATGGCTTGAACTCATGAGCCATGAGATCATGACCCGAGCTGAAGTTGGACACTTAACTGAGCCACCTAGGTGCCCTTTAAAAAATTTTTTTTTTAATGTTCATTTATTTTTGAGAGAGAGAGAGCACAAGCAGGGGTGGAGCAGAGAGAGAAGGAGACATAGAATCTGAAGCAGGAATTAACAATTTTCAATGGAGATATTCTTACTGAATATATAATCTCACTTATTCATCATATACGCATACACATTTAAAATACAGATATATGGTTAACCATCTTATTTATTATCAGACTTATTCTTTTTTTTAATGGGTTTATTCTTTGTAAAGGTTTACTTATTTATTTTTGAGAGAGAGAGAGAGAGAGCACAAGCTGGGGAGGGGCAGAGAGAAAGAGACACAGAATTCGATACAGGATCCAGGCTCAGAGCTGTCAGCACAGAGCTTGATGTAAGGCTCAAATTCACAGACTGTGTGATCATGACCTGAACTGAAATTGTATGCTTAACCAACCGGGTCACCCAGGAGCCCCAAAATGGGTTTATTCTTAAGCATTTTATTTTGCAACTTGCTCTTCATTCATAATGGCTTTTAAGGGCAGTGGTAGAAATATACCTCATTTTAAATAACTACTATATATTATTTCTTTCTATGGAAAAATTGAACCATTATTTGTCTATTCTCCTGTTGATGAGTATTTAGGTGTTTCTAATTTTTCACTATTACAAATAATGCTGTAATCAATGAGTGTCTGTGTACATGAGGCTTGATAACTTGATATACTATTACTATAGGGCATGGGTCTTAGAAACGCAAACATTGAGACAATGAAAGATGAGAAATTTTCAAACATTCAGCTGCATACCTAAGGCCAAGTTTTCTCTATGGGGTGGTTATTAAAATTCAGGTTCATAGCCCCCCATGTAAGACATGCTTAGTAATATCTTTGGAAATGATATAGAATAGTAAGTGGCAAAAATATCAAGATACAAATTATTACAGAGTCTAAAATCCATGAAAGAAAATAGAGAATAAAGAATGAAAACAAAAGTGAACAGAATCAAGTCCTTGCCTGTAGCACTGGATGATTCTACATCCCTGAGCCTCCATATTTGGCTCTGGAAGCTCCTCATTATATCTGCCTTCAACATTCACATGAGTTTTCACCCTCTCTTCAAAAGATATGGAGAATAATTCTCAGTACATACACAAATTTTTCCTTGAGAACCAGATAGATTTCAGAGTGGTAATTATAGTAGAAATAGAGGGATCTCTAAGGGGGCTTGAAGCTAAGAGAAGGCTCAAGGGGAGTGACTGCCTGTAAGGGACAGACACCAGATGACCAGGGTAAAGATCCAGAGGCATCTCCACGCCCTGCATGCTGGCCTGATCATTGGTTCAGTTGTGTGCTGAACTACTAAGTCACTTAGCTAATCAGGGCTAAGAGTTGGGCCTGTGTTCACTACAGAACCCAGGATATCCTGGAATGTCCTGCTGTCGATGACAGAGAAGAAAGGAGGCAAAATCCGTGCATAAACCGATGGGACAGACACATTCTTTGTTTTAGTGGAAGTTTCAAATTTATGAAACTTTCAATCTATCTCTGTATATCTCTGTTTCTCTTCCTAAATTACTGTAATGGCTTTCAAACACCTAGCAAAACTGATTACAGAAATTCATTAAAGTAAGAAGGATACAAAGGGAATCAAAGTCATCAAACCCATATGAATTAGTTCCAGGAATTTTTGTGGAAAACAGAGGTTTCAACAGCACTCAGGGGAATAAAAAAAGATGCGGTTTCCTGGAAAAGAGGAAGTACAGAGAGGTAGCTATGTGAAAACTGGAAGCCAAGATTTTGGTAGACCTTGAGCCAGTTCCTGAATCATAATGGTCTCAATGGCTGATGGTTGCATATGCAAAGAAATGGATACAACTGACATCCGTGACACATATGAATGAAGAAAAAGTTTTTTAACCAAAAAAATTGGGAATTATAAAAATCCCCATAATGAGAAAATATGCTAAAATGTAATTCTCTTCCTTCCCTTCCCTATCTCCCTCCATTCTTTCCCCCTTGAAATGTTTGCAAAGACATTCAGAAGCTATAAATACAGGAATCATTTCCAGCAATATGCTATAATGTGAAGGGGTTTGGAGGGTAAGTCTTAATAAAAGGAGAGCAATTTGTTTAGGAAATATTTGTGGGAAGAGAATTAGTTTAAAGCAGTATTTGGAGGATGAGGTGATGAGTCTTTCTGGGAAAATGGAAGAATAGTGAGGTAGAGTACCATCATTTAAGCAGAAGAGGGGACAACTGGTGGGCTGTCATCATGCATGTGAGTACCGATAATAGCTTTGTCTCACATGGGTTAAAAAAGCTAACCTCGAACAGTTCAATTGTTCAGCAGGATTTAGTAGATATCAGATTCAAGCGAAGCAGATTTCACTTGTTTGTCAAGAGGATGCTGCCTGGAATTTCCTCCTGCCCATCAGCTTCCTCAGGCCCTGTTTCAGGTCTTTGTTTCTCAGGCTGTAGATAAAAGGGTTTAGCATGGAGGAAAGGACTGTGTAGACAATTGTTGCTATGTGGTCCTTGGCAGTGTAGGTAGACAGGGGCTGTAAATAGACATAGAAGATGCTGCCATAAAAGAGTGTTACCACAGTGAGGTGAGAGCCACAGGTGGAGAAGGCTTTGCGTTTCCCAGCAGCCGAGGGGATCTTGAGAACTGTGATGAGGATTCGTA